>NW_019211455.1:40154533-40658055 GCF_002443255.2 Varroa destructor | reverse complement strand
GGATACATTGGAGTTCAGTACATGTCGATATTTTCGTGTTATTACACAGAAACGTACGTTGATGAAATAATTTAAATGTAGGTTCTATGGAAACAGTTTACGATACGAGAACATATGCTAGTTAACGTTGTTACTAGTTCGCGTTGCCGTACATTTGTTGTTTTTTCGTTATTCTATATTCTCTCAGTCTTTTGCTGCCACTGTCAACAATGTTTCGAACACGATTTGACGTGACAGGTACCGAAACAGTCATCTGTCACAGCTAGATAAACTAGATGGGTTACACGTCAGGCCAATAAACATATATATATATATATATATATATATATATATATACATAGAAAGGAAGTACGCAAAAAATGTTCAGATAATACGGACAAAAGTCAGTGATGCGGCATGAAAAGTTGAAAAGATCAAGCGACGCGCGGCGGATGCCAGCTGAAATATCGGATTTGCATGACTATGTTCGTTAACGAAAATACTCTAACCTATTCGTAGTACGAGTACCGATGAGTTCCTCTTGGCATAGTTAAAACAGACATGAAATCCAGACAGTTAAAAAAATAAAAACCACTCTTCTAAGATAAATTTCCGGAATACACGTAAACAATCCAAGGGGTAACTCTTTGAACATATGTAGTATACCACACGTGCCCCGCTGGTTGCTGGGTCGCGAGTAGGTTAGTTTACCGATGGGCCCGCCCCGTCCTTGGCGAGGCGTCTTGCTGATAATCGACTCATTATGAACTAAAGTTGGAGAGCTATTACAAGTCGCCTGATTGAGCCTTCTACTCGTACCTGAGCAGTACTAGTTAGCCCTAGAGGGAGAAACAATTGTGGCACGCACGCTTATTCACTTTAGAATATAGCTAAAGATTAAGGAAATAAGGGGATTTTTCCGGCGTAGATTTTACCGAAGAAACGATTCAATGTTGCGCATTATATTGTGTGACATTGGCCGAAATCGGTCTTTGTTTATAGTAAATTTTTCAATTGCTCTACTTACGGGAAGGGTAACGAAGCACGGGTGAGTTGACTTTGATATTGTAATACAAACAGTTGTTATCATAAAGAACAATAGGACTCTCAGCGAATTAGGACTGCGACAAAAAAAATTGATAATTTTATTCACGAAATCGTTTCCATAAAACAACTGATTTTAAAATTTCGCCGCGGAACATCTGGCGCCTAGAGGCTGGAGTGAATACCTGTTAACAAAAAATTGGTTTAACATCCATTATTAAACTAACGATTGTTAAGTCGAGTCGATATTCAACATGCTTCGCTACACAAAGTTTATACGCTTTTGTTTTTGCCTTAATATAAAATTGGATATTAACATCCTTTGTTCTAAATTTTCATTGGAAGGCGTCGATCCTATTCCGCATCATGAGCATTCATGATGAGCCAAATATAAGATTTTTAACGAGATTATCAAGAGCGCCTCTTCTATATATTCTAATATACATTTTCATTACTTGGCCCTCAGCCTTAAATTTATTAAGCACGTATCCTTGCGTATTCTAATTGAAAAAGCTAGCTAGCCGCTTAAGCTAACGTTGTTCTGAGTTGTAGCAAACTACTCTTTTATCATATCAGTGGTATTTTTGCGTTTTACGCTGACCTTTTTGTCGTCCCGCGTCATTTATCTAAAACAACGGTTTTAGCCTGGTGAGCAACTGCTAGACGGCCCCTATTGCTTGTACTGCCCTATTCATGCGGCAAGAACCCCATCGCTGAGCGACGCTACGTAAGATAATTAAGCCTGGCAATTACAATCTGACAGCTCGGTCGCACTAACTGCGAAGGTCTTCCGTGCTATACCGTCTGCCAGCGCGGACCTCTGTGGTCATTCGTCGATGCATCTAATTCTCTTGATCTCATAGGAATTTCAGTGGCGTCCGTCAACGTACACGCAATACTGACTCGAATTTAATAGCCGCTTTCAGTGGCGCTGCACTGAATGTAACAGTAGCACGTTGCCAAAGCGTCTCTAAGGCAAGCCTTTCTTCATTGATAAGTAAGGCATTTGTCCTGAAAACGAGAGGAGAGTGGTAAACACCTAAAGGTTGGATTAATATTACACAAGTTTGTGACAGTGGACTTTGTCGTTTACCGCCGATTCCGCCATTTCGTCATGGCTATGTTAACCTTTGACTTTCCTCTTCGAATCGGATGTGATCGCACTAACGTTTCTCCTGTACGTATATCAATTTACTACTTAATAATTGAGCGAAAGACCAGCCTTATTTATCTATGCCCCTTGCGACTGATTACGGATTCGGGTCCATGCATAGAGAAAGTGTTAATGAAGTCGCGTGAATCAGCCTCTCCTTAGTCCGGCCGAACTGCGAGCGACTAGGGTTAATTCGTACGTATACATTTTTTTGGTGCTTACTGAATTTCATCAAATTTGTATATATGATCACTGTGTTGAACCACACCGTGTTAAAACGGTGATGGCTGGCTTCGAGATCACTACCCGAGACTCGATCATACATTACTAACTCGAGGCATGATATTTCATTTTATCCACCAACTATATCAATTTATGAGTTTACCTTATTCTCGTATTTTGGTTCAGCATTGGTCACCACAACGGGGAGACGAGGGTACATGTTGTTGAGCTAAGACAAATACTGTATCATTGAGTTGATCGATTGTTATGGTGATTCAGCACGATTTCGGACGGTTGGCATTTCACAGCACGAAATGATGTGTGCCGGTTCGAGACCTAGACCATTTCAAATGTCTGAAAGTTTGTTGACAAAGGCGTCACCAATGGCGGCGGTAGGTTGGTGCCAGTTGAATTTCCGGCGAGGCTTCCGTGACGATCGGTGAACGTTTACGCCTGCGTTGTTCGAGGCGCCTGCGTTCTGGACAGAATAGGACCAGTCCTATTATTCTATCTAATTATTCTAAATTCTAATGCTGGCAGAAAGGGCTGGCACGTAATAACGTTACGCGTGTAACAATTTTTTATGACGGGAGTTCTTCGGCAACAATTAACATCAATTCGATTACTCAACAATCACAATCATCGTACTGATAACAACCATGAAAATACTAATAATTCATTTCTTACCTGATATTGATAGTATTGAAGACCGTTCCTACTTCCTACTTTGTTTCTGATAAGCTATCCAAGCTTCGGAGGAGGAGGTTCATAGTGCCTAACTTGTATTCATATATCGCAAAACAAAAATCGGCATCCGTCTAAATACGTGTAACACTACTATCGAAGCCGCGTAATTACTCAAACAATACCGTTGATTTGGCCATCCTCAACGCCTCTTTTCCGTCCGCTATCGTTTCCTGCACATTTCAATGGCCACGCGTGTCTTTGAGGTCTGTCAGAAACGGTGTCGTAATGGGCACATCATCGGCAAATTACGATTTTTCGCATCCAAGCGAGATCTACCTATACACCCGTAGTATATGTACATTTCTACCTGGCATCGAAAAATGCCTGGCGTTTGAAGCGTGTTCGTTCAGTCTTAATCATCGGACGATCGAGGGCGTTCGTTCATCGTTGCTTTCCGGCGTACAGCATCAGTTATTACAGCGAAAAGCAGACAACGAATATACACATAGTACGAGCTCTGTTGAGCGGCTGTTGGCAGCCCTATTTTTCCACTCAGATTTCTCGAAAACGTTCAATATAAGAACAATTCTTGGGGTCTAGCGCATACTTGTTTGGCCATACGTGTGTCTCATTGCAAACCTACCATACGAAGAGCACTTAGTGTCGCTACGGCACTCGACCGTTGCGCACTAAGAGACAGCTGAAGCGAAACGGTAACTATAATCGAGAAAGGATTTTTTTCTTTAACAATAAAGTTCTTCGTAGTTATCAATCAGCAGCTACTTACAACGGCTCCGAATAGCTAGTAACCCCTCGCCGCTGATGTGGTACCGCTTCATGTGTGATGCGGTAGCTGTACTATCAGTGGCAATTTCTAGCCACCAACAAAAATCGGCTTACCCCTGGGTGGGGCACAAAGCACCTCTCCTGTGATTGTACTATACTACTCACACGGCAAGCCGCCTCCCGTCTGAGCTAATCTATCGAGGAGACAAATAATGCGGTTTGGAATGAATTTTTATAACGGTTGAGTATATAGACTGTCTCTGTCAAATGTCGTCGTCTTGCCATGATTGACTGAGAAGTCTATGGCGGACTGAAATGAGTACCACGAAGTATATGCGGAATCAACTAGCGGATAAAAGCGACCGGGTTGCTATTGCGCGGTGCAACACGGTAGTGATGAAGTCCTTATTGGCGCGAATTCTAAGAGGAGGGCAAGAAGTATCCATCAGAATGATTGCATGTGATCGATGTCTGAAGAAGGTATGACTATTGGGTAATAAATTATGTCTCATTAGAAATTGTCTGTCTATGTGGGTAGATAAGTGTATTGATCAACATCGCCTTGGGTGGATCAATAGATACTATATGTATGAGTGTTAATTAGGTTCAATGAAGTATTGAGAATGATTTTTTTAAAAGGTAGTTTGATTCATTGATTGTAGTGGATACATTGTATCATTCCAGAACTGTATATTACAGAAAATCGAATTGCCCCAGGTTAGCTGAATGTTTTCGTATGTGTACGTAAATCTGAACCGCGGAACATTTTAATAACGAAGTTTGGATCACGCCAGGAGGCGGCAAATGCGTGCTCTCTCTGTCCTGCAGTTTTGCCTAAACGTTTTGCTAAAACGTTTAAGTTCGTTCACCTTTCGGACATTTTAATTATACATGGCAACGCTACGGTGTGATTTTTGCGATCTAATTTATACGGAGTACAAATGCTGTCTGTAGCAGGTTTTGGCTTGAACGACCCCGCCACAGTCATCGCCTAAATCATTTCTCTTCAAGCGAAAACTGATGGGGTTAACTGGCATATAGCATGCAAGCATAAGTGAGATCCTTACATGGGTTGAATAATTTAATAATAATAATAATAAGGCAGGACGCAACACAGCGCTTCCGCTAGAATAAACGGAACGAATTTCGGTAATATGGGCCTTGAGCCAAATTGTTTTTTACTCTGCTCAATCAGAAATATGAGGTGTGAATAGTATATGTACGGCTATTGAATGGTAGTTGAAAAAAAAAAAAAAATGTTTCTCGTCTTTTATGCCCGGCATCCCGCTTGTCTTTCATGCCGCTAGACATAACGGCCGGCAACTGGCCCGTCCCAGTGCGAACTATGTAGTGTCCCTATTTGAATCTAGACCTCCACGTGTCCTTAGGTTCCGCAGGTAAACACGTTACCCACCGCTTTATGATGGTTCATGTATAGTAATGGTTGAACTATAGAGTTTTTCTTTATTACTAAACCCCTAGTAAACCCCTTGTAAAGCAACTACTAACTCCGGTATGCTGCTATTATAGGATTAATTTCCGGTACGCGACTATTACGGTCAGAAATACAAACAGTATCAATTTTTTTATGGTACACCGTCCATGAAAGGTTATTTATAATGGATACGTCTTTTTCACGCTTGGCCGTGTAATTTACTTTAACTTCTGTATATTTAGATATATTTTAATACTAGAAAATGCTTTGTGCCTTGGTACCGGTTTATAAGAGACAAACCAGTGATTACTTAAAACAAATACTTACTATTGTATTTACTGTGAACTATAGAACATTCTTCTCACGGACACAGGTTAGCTGCGTCTATTAAGCCTAGTAAAATTATGTCTTATATAAATTGTATATAAAGTTTAAATACGACTTTTAGGTGAGGTGAATTTTTCTTGTCAGTAGTATCCTTTACAGTCCTGCTACTCTGACAGATGTCGAATGAAGAACCCACTGTGAAGAACAATAAATTTGTATTTGGTAGAAAATACGACGTCCATAATAAAATGCCAATTATACCTTTCGGCCAGGCTTCACACATAATCTTGCAAATATCTATCTTGTCTGTTGCAGGTAAGTCACGAGGCCCGAGGAGATTCCGCATTAGCCGGTTGGCGCAGCGCGGCTAATTTGAGAGGCCACAATACCTCGTATGGTAGGTCGCTCAGATAGTCGTAGCTATGTAGCATTTCGTTTACTATGAGAGAACGACGAGACTTCTAGTTTTAACCGGTGCAGTGTTCCACAATCTGATTGCTCTGTTTGCTAACGCAGAAATCTGGCAGCACTTCAGATTCAACGTTGCTTGTATTGGTCGCCAGTCAACTGAGTAGAATCTGAACATCTACTAGAGGATACAACAAGCTTTTTTATTGCGGAAAGTATACTTACAAGCGAACGCGATCTTTCGCTGCTAACAAGAAGGCCTATACGAATTTGTTTTCCAGAGACATTACAACGACTTTGAGCATCGGTAAAAACAAAAAAAAAAAAAAAAAAAAAAAAGGTTTATTTATCTTGTATGGCACAGTTATACCTCTGTCCATCCGACGACTTGTCATCATCTACCGACTACATAGTTACCTACGTCAAATCTATCAGGCGTTTGCATAAATTCACAACAGCTTACTGTGTTGATCTTCATACGATTTGTTCTGTAACAGAGTTATGGTAGAAATCGTTTTGAAAAGTTACTATTTAGCTTAAGTTCATAGCAGTTCAGTGTTCTCAAGTTAGCCACCCATTGCGATATTACGACGGCTAAGCCTTGCAAGTGATTACGTGGGCTCAGGCCACATCACGCAGTCGATCAATGTGACACATTTCTATTTAGGCTAAACGAACAAAATAGTACAATCGGAGCGAAGTCATGTGGTAGTGTTCAACTATTTCCCATAGAAATCCTTTTGTTCATACAAATAATTCGGTTCTAAGTATCAGCTAGAACAGAGAGAGAAAGTACGGCTGAACTCACTGTTGTAATTCTTGCCGCGGCCACAAAAATCGAAGGATAAGATATTTGCAAAACGTGGGACGACGTTGTAACTCGCGCGGCAGACGTTATACGCGCGTACACTTATGCTGCGTCACGGGCTTTGTGAATATTTGCAGTATCCTTCTATAGTTAAGGGATCTGCTTGCTCGCACATCTATAGCGTAGATACTTTATCGGATAATTTAGTATCATGTTATATGCTTACGTTAACTCTACCAGCTGTTCCCACGGCAGTGATGACCAATGTTCCCGGTTGTTCCCACCGCATAACATGAAGCGTCAGTCATCCTATGTCACAAACCCAACTTGTCTCCGGCTCGAAATCATGGACTGGAGACTGAGTAGAGTTCTAGCAGATCGGACTTTAGATGGCAATTGAGCCACAGTGTTACGCGGCATGCCGTTGCGTCTGTCAGTTCCGGCGTTATACGTTATAGTGGGACGAACCCTGGTGGGAGGTTTCGTTCAAATGTTTTCTCTCGGCTTCGACTTCGTCTTGCGATTTTCAGGCTACCTCTGTCATTGTCACAGCAGTGGGGTCTGAAAGTGAATCAACTGCTAGCGGAACATACGACCGTCGACATTGGCGAGCGACTCGATGGGATCTGGGGATACGGCTCACAACAGTTGATTATGAAAGGAAACTGGCTAAGAGACAGAAGCGACAGATGTTCATAGCGGCGCGAAACGCGAGATAGCTGCGTGTCTTGAACGGCCTACGACTGTATTGGCTGCTGCGAGTCTATTATTAGTAAGCGATCGACAAATGGAAGGGGGCAGGTGTTTACTTTTTTTTTTTGCTGTTGATGTTAGTCTTAGCTCGTACTGGTAGCGCTGCAGGGGAAAGTTGACGCCATCGAAGAAACAGAACGCAATCAGGACACCTCCAGTGATCGAAATAAAAGTAAGATAGTGTGGTGATAGCGTAGTTAGGAGCGGAGGAGGCGTTGTATTATAGGTGGATTTGAAGTAAAGGTTGCGGTTCGAACGAACAAGTAAAAGAATACTGGAAGAATAAACCCAGGGGTTGAGAGATTAATGTAAAGTTAATGTGAAAGTTATATGTAGACTAATTTAACAAGCTTCTCATAGAAGTTGTAATGACTTATCAAGTGAGTGTACAACAGTAAACCTATAAACGAATACCTCTTGTACGAAAACCTCGATAGAACACCCGGATGTAAATGCAACAGTTTCCCTAAGAAAATTTTCTTTCTTTCTACTATCTATAGCCGGCCCTTATAGCGTTCCTTTTTCTTGTATGTGTCGGACGCGTCAGATTGATCTCGAAGTTTCGTTGGTTAATTCTATTTGGAATTAACTAATGAAACTTTGTTGGGAATTCCATTTATCGAGTCCGGGACACGTTGTGCAAGATGTGACGCATTCGTTTGTTGACATGTGAACTGTCTGCCTTATCGTATGTAAAGGCTAGAACAACTCAGGCCTGATGAAGTGTCCTTAGGATACAGTGGAAACGTGGAAAACATAACAGTTCCGACGTTTGTTCGTAAAATAGGAGAAACGTTGGGTTGTTAGACAAGGCAGGAGAGTCGAGACTCTGACAGAGATGAACAACGTGGATGAACTTACTCAGTGAGCTAGCAGCATCTAAAAACAAAATAGCAAATATAAGAGGCAGACGATGTTCTGTGATTTCGTATTGGTGGCAACGTCTGTATATGCAGACACGCATTTCCTCCGAGAGAAGTCAACCAGTAAATTCCATCGGGTCGATTCTGTTTTCGAGAGATGCTTTTGACATCTTTTGATAGAACATCATTGGTGGGCTCGCTAGCGGTATCTAGAGGTCTTTCCGAACAGGCGAAAAGCAACCCAGCTGAAGTTGGACATCGACCATTTTTTTTTCCGCATAGTTCTTTGCCGCTTTTGAAACTTGGCCAAGTAAAAGCACATACGATTTCAGGGCTGAAAGTAACCATATGCCCAGTTGGTTAAGCCAGATTATCATCTCGACGCAAGCAATGTCCTTAAATGTAGGCTTCATAGAAATCACTAAATCTTTAGTGACGTCACGTGAGCACCTCAACGGAAGTCGACGTCTTTGTTATCCTTGCTGCGTCTCCATTCTGCCTCCGAGCCTTATTGACAACAATATCTACCACCGGTAGTAAATACAACATCATACCTATAGCAATTACGTATTTTCTTTTGTTGCATGCTTCTTCTATGTTATTTGATAAATAAACAAAGGCATTTTGTTCAAAGGAAACTGTTTCTCCTGTTCGCACTCTTGGCAAGCCCACAAAAAATAAATACGCTGGCTTGGCTAATAGCTGTAACGCGGTTATAAACAGCCGTCGTTTTTACCTGCCAGCGTTTATGGAGGAGAATACAGTATAGATAGCCATCGCGTTTTGCGAACATCGTTCTTAAAGCCACGCAGAGGTACCACCCGGCAATGCCAATCAACTATTTCATCGCAATCCCCCCAAAAAACGCGTTGTTCATGCATCCGATAAATTAAAACTGAGACTTGACACGTCCACGGCATCCATCGGAAGCGATTGCAGGTTATAGCCACCGTCCTGTGCTTGACTTGGAAAGCAGAACGCTTTTACGGCTATAGCCCAAAAGGCTATAGAAGACTTGCACAAGGAATAGACAGAAGTCCTGACTTTTACCATCCCTGCACACATTTACCGTGGGATAACAACGGCACTGAAGTTTCTAGCCGAAGCTATATCAGTGAATGCCCATTTAGACCGCCGCACACTTAGAAGAGAAACAAGGAAAAACCTGAATGGGTTCACGGTACCCCATTAGCTCGGCTATACAGTCGATAACAATTCAATTGTATAGGTTAAAATAGCAAATGTAAGGATGACGATGTGCAGCATATATGATGCTATGTTTTGTTTCTCCCTATACCTTGCTGTGCCAGCGCGAAGAACGTCGGCTTCAAGTAGCTCGAGCAAGCTTTTTGGCGAATGCGTTCATCAACTTAATTCATCATCAGCAGACACGTAGATGCGGAAAGCGTATTGGGAAGGACTAATGTAAATATGACATTGTTTCCTCTCTGAACGAAAGAGCGGCCGCTAAAAAATCACAATGCATTCATTCGCATCCATTTAGTCGTCTTCTGAGGTCTGTCTTCGTCGACAACAGTTTTGCAAGGTCGTTGCCTTCCCCTCCAATAATTACTGGCTGACTATATACTAGTGTGATTGAATGGTCGTGTCGTGATATCTGTACAACTTCCTCCCAACGGCTGAGCTGTAATAACAAGTTTCGCTTGCAGCGGCACAAATGCACCCGGCAATTCTATACTCGTAAGACTTCTTAACGCTTCATGAAACAATGGTTCCAGCATCGTCTCATAGACTCTCTGGAAGAACGAAGGCAAAAAAAATGCTAGTTGAAGCGTGTGAAGACTATGGGTTTCGATATTAGCAGTGATTTGGTTGAGCAGTGATTCATGGAATCGGGTAGACAATTCTCATATATAATAGACGAGTTATGATAAATAATGTTATGTGTACCCGTAAGGGCAGAGCCGTTTCTTTCGAAGTGAGCACATATTTACAGTTGTTCGCTTACCTTCCAATGGAAATCCTATCATAGGCCGAAACTGGAAGGCCATAGGCATGCGGGGAGAAAATCAACAATACTTATAGCTGACAGAATGATTGCTTCGTTTTTATCGTATGTACGGCATTAGGCGAAACGAGTTCCATATAGCAATGATTAATTTATTTCTAGTACATGAATGTAGCACTTATGTGAACAGGACGCATAAATCACATTGATGAATCGCTCACCAACTATAGCATGTCATGCTTCTTCCCAGGAGTATTTCATCTTTGAAGTCGTCTAATCCAATCAAACATTGATGAAGTCGCAATCCCTTGAGTACAAAAGAATTTTTTGCAGCAAAATATTGCCGTACCTGAGACGTTTCGTTTTACGTCTGTCGCACCCTGTCACCTTTCCATTATATCAAAATAAAGAAGGATTATTAGCGTTACTTACACGTCTAGGGCAATGTTGAGCTATAGCTGCGGTGTTCTACGGTCGCCGATACATGCGACGATCTTATTTGAAGACTCCTCTACTGCCATTAGCTACGTACGAACGACACGAGACTCAGGAGCTGCAAAGGACGTCGCCGCATCCAGTAGATATAAGATTTCGTTGACATGAGCCAGCTAGCTACTCGAATCGTATTCGTTCTAGCTGCTTCATACGTTCGCCCTTCTAATGTGTTTTCTCGTGTTTGTGTGTTTTGTCTATAGTCGGTCCAGCTTATCTAAGGCGAGGTGATACAGAGGGACCCACTTCGTACATCGAAAGGAGAGACGTGAGGCTGCTCTAGTCTTGCTTGGCTGCTTACTGAAATCTAAATGAAAGAAAATCTCATTGAGGGATACAGAGTGACGTTGAAATGAATTAAATAGATAGTATGGCTTAAATTTTGATAATCCGATATTTAACTTTACACATATTCATCCCACATATATGTGTCTGTACATTTATTAAGATGGCTCAGTTTTCTATATCGTATAACAGCATTACGGATTGGTTACTCTACTGCGTTTGTGTAGTGAAACTTGCAATCGAATTAGCAGCGATTAAATAGTTCGTTTTGTTATTACTTTCCTTTCGAAGCCCTCTCAAATCTATTGGAAGGCGTTAAGGTATATTGTTGAAGAACTATTGCAATATGGAGGCCTTGTCGTATAACGACAACGATACAATCTGTCGACAATGTTAAAGACCACACCTGTTATATGCTTAAGAAACAAACCAAGCTATCTAGGCCTCCGGTCAAAATTTATCTAAATGAATTTTCTCTGTTCATTCAAGTTACCTCTTCAACTGAGCTCAACTCGAATGTATCGTATGATGATGCAGACCCCAAAAGCAATATTTCGCATCGATAGGGATCGATTTTTTCGTGGACGATATGTTTTGTCTCGTCTACTTTCGTCTCTACACAGCTAGAAATGTACGATAAATCGTCCTAATACGAAAGAAGATCTATTTTAAACATCTTACGAGGCCAAGCACGATACTAGCTGGGTGTTAGGAGCACGGCTTCCGATTCAAACATAACTGATATTTACGGCTGATGACGCTTAAATCTTCTTAAATTGCGAACAGCTATCAGCGATTTGAACGCCGTCGTGAAATAACGACGATAGATAGCATTTGATTTCCCAATGACAGTTTAAAAAAACGAGCGTCATTTACGGTATTCATATAGAAAAAGTAATAGGCATCAAAAGAAGAAGAAGAACTGTGATCCGAAAGGTTTTATGCAATAGTCAAAGCCCGTATGCCGGCGTTAACTTAGATATGATTTACCCAATAACGTTAGAGCCCAATATATAAATAAAATTACAAAAAAATAATGTCATTCAATACGTTTATGCGGTGACATTATTTTACTTTATGCGTCTGTTTGTGTGGATTTAATAACACTAAACGTTGTTCGTTCTCCAACTAAGGACACTGCCCGACCGGTCTGCATAAATGTATATTAAAGGCCCAGATGAAGGGTTAACGTAGAAATGTAAGATCTCTCAAAGAATTTTCGAGACGCTTAATATCTAATCTTCTTCTGAAATGTTTCTTTTTCTGTAAACTATTTCTGTTGCGGTGTACATTTTGTGTGCATATAAATATACCTAAACCTAGTTAAGCAACTGCCCAAAACGTTGTATTAACATAGTAGGAGTACGCTATCTGTGTCGTCGCATGTACTTAAACGTACGTCATTTACCTACAATTGCTGCAGCTACTATGGAGTGCTATATATATATATATATATATATATATATATATAGAAAAAAAAACAATTTCCCATATTTTTGCCTTTTTTTCAGATACAAATGCGCCGCATAAAGCAAACATAAAGCTTGCTTGCCCAACTTATTGCCAAATAGTCCATACATACGTTTTCTACTACGTTTTTTGTGGTAAGAACGTGTGGGAAAATGTAGAAGTTTTACTTCTTTAGCCAATGTACTTCTGCGATTATTACCGGCTGGCAAACAGGTCCAAGCCAAACAGTTCCGACAGTTTTACCGCAGTCAGCTCACAGGTGGAAGGAAGCATCGAAGTTCGATAATTTCAATCACAAATATTGGTTTTTATACTAAGGGTCTAAGCCTAAGTAGCCTATGTGTGCCTGGCTGCATGCGAGCCAACCTGAACCATAGCACAACTTAGCATTTGGTAAAAGATACTATAGGTAACGTACTGTTATTTATGTCGACATTCAGGGAAAGAAAAACCCTTGTCCCCACTACGAACGAAAACTTGATTTTTGCCAACAGCGAAGGCAACTGCCAATGGATAGCAAGGGCTTCAACTGTTTCCCCAATTGGGTTTGCTGCTCTTTGGCATTAACGTAAAGCTTGCGACTGTTCTGTAAAATGCACACCGGTGACTGGCTAAGATAAGAGGTAAACCTTCACCCCGGGTCTCTTTATTACGAAGAGGTTCATACAGCCAGACACAAGTAGATACCCTATATAGATACAAGGGTAAGCATATCAATACCAGTGAAATCTTTGCAGTGCTGCTTAGACGAACGAGCAAGTGAAACAGCGGAGCTTGCTTGTGTATATATGTATGTATGTATGTAATAAACACGTGCGCTGACGTGCAGTCCGCCGAAGATACCGTAAAGCTCTGTAGAATAGTTCTATAATGCGATCCGCTGAAAGATGTGTACGCGCGAGGTGATCAAGAAAATTATTGGCAGGCAACGGACCTCAAGTAGACTCAAGTATATACAGGCTGAATTATTATGGTTATTCTGTTGCACACAGATTTACCTTTAAAAACTTTATGAAGCTAGAGCTATGCTCAATATGTAGATTGTACATAATAATAATAGTTGTAGTAACAATGATAAATCTGGCCTCAGCCCTCATTTGATCAGCTGTAAATTGCTATGGTAGCGGTAACAACAACGGGTCACAAGAACCCTATAGAACTAGCACCTCACATGGTTTCATCTGTAGATTTATTGATTAGCGACTCCTCAACGATGCCTGCAAACAGTTTTGCCTTGAGAAGAAGCTACAGGAAGATTAATATCAAAGTCAAGCGATGCTCCTTACGGTGAAGACAGCCACATCTGCAATAGGGCGCGATGGAAACAACGATGCCGATGCCTCGGTGAGCTATGACGATTGAGCGTCGGTCAGATTAAGCCACACCGCTCAACGATTGCAACAGCTAGTACTGATCAGTAGAGATGCGTTTATGAAGCCGGAAAAGCCTCTGTAGATTATAGCTAGCTTGCATTGCAAACAACATTTATAATACTGTTTACAGAATCGATGACAATTTTTTTACTATAATATGAATTGCGGTATGTTTAGATGCAAGTGAAAATACAAATCAAGACTCTTGCTCAAATCTAAAGTGCCACTGCCAGGGGTCTGTCTTACGTCGACAGAAACGTTGCCATCTTTGGATATAATAGCGAAATACTGTTTTGTCTCCTTGTTTTTCCCTTTTCAACGCATGGCTGACCTATGAAATGTATGATGCACGCAGGCCAGACGGGCGGTCTTGCACGAAGCCAATTAAAATAACCATTAAAAAAGTCGTAGGAAAGGGAAATCAATGGCGTTAACTTACATCACTGGCGAAGCTGATGCTTCTGCCGTTGCGTCCGCTGATTGGTGGGGACGTTTCTGCTTACGGTGTAACAAGGACGAAACTCTCATTTGGCGGAGTCAGTCTATTATGAGACCACGCAGGGCGTCCTACTGCAGTGGCAACGGCAGCCTCAGCAGAGATAATGAGCACGGTACAATTGAACGAGCAGGTGGTAGGTGTCATAAATGGGCGATCCATAAACAAAAGTAAGCTATAGACGTTCGCCGAAATAAGTAAAAATAGAGAAATATCACCTTTGTAGTCCACTGAGGCGCAGAGATTAATGATCAGCTGGTATTGTTGTACAACTTTGGGGGCTGACACATATTACGCTAGTTGACTTCGTCCTGTGGTGTTTATGCGATCGTCTATTTTCGGAGGTTTCGAACGAAGTAACACATATGCTCGCTTTGCATCTTGGGACTGAAGGTATATTCTTACCTTCATGGACTGTTTCGCCTTCAAGGGTCCCACGCGTAAGCATATAGCGTCTTTGCGATATCCGACTTCAGTGGTAGCCCTGTATTAGCCTCTCAGTGACACAGTATTCCAGAGTTCGGTATATAATGGCCTGAAAAGACGGCCAGAATAGAGGAAAACCCTCTGAAGCCTGATGTTAGATTGAAGACGGCTGGAAGCTGGCGTAGGCGCACGGATGCGATGGGACTGACGCAAATGTTTGTTTTAATAGGCTCAAAAAGGTCTGGATTGCTCGACGCTGATTGGAGGAAGGAACTGTGTGCAATTGGGCAACAAATCTGAAAAAAAAAAACTCGTCTAACGTCACTTTCTCTAATCCTCCACAGCTTTGATTAAGGGTCAGGCAGGTTTTCCGTTTAATTAACACTACCGATGTGTCTTCAGACGTATTCAGGGTTGTCTTACGCCAAATGAATCGTTTTGACGCACATGAAGTTTACCATAGAATAATGCACGACGCAGTGTTACCTCTATCGTTTCGTTTCCCTGTTCGAAGGCCTGCTGTCCACATGTGTATGTGTGAGTAAACATAAATCTGCTTGGTGTAGCAGATTTCCGAGTTTATATATATGACTTAGACATGGCACACGGTTAAACAGGCTGTTTTGATATCAGTTTAATCTGGGATAAGTGGAGCTATTGTCGTAGAAGCAGAGACTTGCCTTATCAAGCTATGACGCGTCACGTATTCTAAAATCGGCATTATATTTTTTGTCACATTCATAATAAACCGTAATAGGTTCTTTTTTTGTATAAGATTTTAAGGTAGCTTGATGTAAAGATGGTTTAGTTATATTTTAGACTCAGGCTCAGTTACAAATGATTTTGTCCACAACGTATCTAATTGTTTTCTATTTATGTAACCTTGACCACGCTGAAAGCATGACCATAAACCTTGGACTTCCTAAAAGGGTCTACTGCGACAATGCATTTTCTGCGCTTTACGATATACTAGTAAGGTGCCATTGAGGCGAACAGCTGTCTTTATTACGAAGTTATTTTTGTAATATTCAAATTTTCCAAGCTAGCATGTATTGCCTCATTAACTTCCACATATTTAAGCGACATTTTCTCGTATAAGTTACGATGCGGTTACCATTTCAGCTAGCATCGTTTATTTAACAATTTGATCTTAGGTGACAAATAACTATTTGACAAATACGACCCGTTGGTGATACAACTTAACTTAGATCAATTAGAAATGGGAAGGAACCAATTATATCTTAACAGTTCGAGTCATAATAGGATGATAGCAAAACGATGACATTGAAATACGCCTTCTTTGTTTTGCCTTACTTACAACCGTTACATTGGTTTTATCTACAAATTGCTACGGCGTAATTAGTTTATGATGATGAAAATGACGGAATGATTTATGAAGCTTCAAGCTCATCACATTCGTTTCTTCAAGCCTATTTGACGGTTGTTCCCAGAGACGCTGAGACAGACATTTGTGGGATTCCATTAGGGTTTTAAGGTTGAACCCGCAGGCGACGATTTACGTTAGGGACACGGCGTTGCCTATACATTTCTAACTAAATACGATTCTAGCACCGTGACGCCAATCTCCCCTGGACGGTTCCATCGAAAAGTATTCGTAGAAAGAATGCTCTGGCTCAGTGGGAATCTTCAATGCGGTACATTCGATTATGAGGTTCGATTATGGATGTATTGTCTGTTTAACTATTTTGCCTTCGTAGCTCATTGAAGAGGATCATGACTTTAAGAAAAAAGTTACCATCGGAATTGAATCACATTGGGTCGACCGTTTACAGTAGCATAAGGCGTCTACAGCTGCAAATATGTATATATATATATATGTATATATTATAATGTATAGGTCATTTCTACGTGAACGTTCTCGTAATAGGCACGAAAGTATGGGACCGTATAATCACAGACGTGTGGTAGAGCCTACCAATACGTTGGTGATCGAAAGATGCTCCGCAATTGAGCCTAAATTAAAACTGGACAGAATTAGCGAACGGTACTATGTGTTACTCGCCATAGTCCTCTGCTCAAACGATGTCTAAACAGCAAAAAACCGGTGTGACGTTCAGTATATATTCTACACGATACATTTACTCCGTAGCACTCGGTAGTCCTATATCTATATTCATCGAAACCTAACTACTAGCTATCAGTACGATTTTGGCGGCTCGTTTAAACTGCTAATTTTACCTTTGAAAGATAAATTAAATATTTTGAGCTGATCAAGTTGATGGCAAGTTTCTTAATAGTTGTTGTTGATGCCATCATGAAGATGAGAGGTCTGCATAATTTCTAAGTTTTTTCGCTTATCCACGAACTTCCAATATAGACGTTGAGCATTAGGATACTATTTGCGAGCTAAAAAATCCATTGTGAGGGGCTAAACTGTAAGAAACTAAGTGGACTCTTTAATCAAATCAGTATGAGCCCGATGTACCTATCTATTTAACCATAGTTTTGGATGAATAAAAGCAGTTAGCTAATGTTTATGGTCTGCTCATATTGGATTTCTAATCAATTATCTTTGTCTATAAAAAAAAATATACACTATACGTGCCTATAGGTTTCTGTTAGAACAAAGAAGCACGTAACAAAATCGAAGGAACAACACCTCACAAACTTGAGAACATATTTGTTTTCGTGGCGTCCGTCTGGCGAAACTGAATTCGAGGCTTGGCACCAACCTTCTGGTACAGCTTTTAAAGCGGCACACGCAAAACCCTGCCCCATTACCACTGGCATGAACTTCCGCGACAGCATGGCCAGACAGAAACTTTCGGACGGTCGAGAAGTCTCTCGCCCCGTCTACGGTAACGAAGGATAGTTAGGAAATGAGGTCCACGCCGTCAGACCCCTTACCGCCGCAAGTTTCGCACTTGTGGAGTTATCATCATTAGCACTTATATTGGACGTCAACTGCATAGCGTTTCGAACCGTTTTTTTCTTCCTGCTAATTATCAACTTGTGTCGTATATGAGAATTGGGCAGTTGACTCTGCGTTTCTTCGTTTCGGTAAATGTCACAACGACTCCAGAAGTCAATATGGCAGACGGAACCGCGACGAATGTACCTTTCAATAGGTCAAGTCTGTTAGTCTTCAAAATTGGTGCCATTTTCAACGAAATTCTGAGTAAGTGATGTTCGTGATGTGGAAACTTTTTCATACGTTTCTAATAATTTTCTGGTGTATTTTTGACCTTCGTCGTAGCCCAGATTGTGGTTATGACCGCAGGTTTATTTTCGGTTAGGATCGAATTTATTTATTGAAACCTAGGATCGACAGAAAAGTAATGTTACTCCACAACGGAAACTCAATGGGAAGCTTCATTTAGATTGTTATTAAACGCCATTATATGAAGAGCTAAAAGCGACTACCACATCGTATCGTTGGGCTTCGTTGCGGGTGGCAATAACTATTACACATAGAGACATTGACTAAAACGTACCGCATGTACGGTTGACTTCGGTATGAAGACGAAGGCGCTCATGATGATGCTTCGACGAAATAGCCATACCTAGATCGACACTTTTCCGACAAATCTGATAAAAGCGCTAACAAAAGAAAAAGCGATTGATAAGACTCTGCAATGTCTGGTTGTTTAGATCCAGGGCATTTATACACGGAGTAGATCTGAATGGCTTTCAAGACGGCAAAATCTATTGGCGAAAGTCTTGTCAGAGGGCTGCGTTGAAATTAACCTTTATGAATTCATAGTTTTGGCTTTTTTCCCTCATTCCTATAAGTAAATTCAACATTACGTGTCGAATGATCTCGTGTGATACTCTGGACTAATTGTCTCCGTGAATTTTCCTAATAATCGACTAGCGGGAATGATTGATACGTAAGGAAACAAGTAGAAATAATGAAAATTCCTCCTCGTTCCTCTAACGGATGGTCGTTGCGCTACGAGTGATCATTGGTAAAGGTCACTGGCCAGATACTCTCACAAGTTGCAAAATCAGGTAACAAAGTGGGTAAGGAACATTCGATACTATCAATTAAGATCGACTATAGAAACTCGTCACTGGGAGATCATATGTTTGACTGTAACAACAAGAATGTATACGCGCGATTTCGCTTTCGCAATTGATCGGCTAGCCTCGTCACGTTTTTCCTTCACCGACGCTTCTGTATAACCCTCATATGAACGTGTCATAAATATTTTACCGTTAAATAGAACAGTACTAAGTACAAGGCGGCTCGAGTCCGCTGATACCCATATATACATAGCGTCATTAGGCTTGAGTTCAATTCGATGCTGATTATAATCAAGAACTTCAATTTTTCACGCATCGCATATCGTTAAGTATGGCCTAAAAACAAACAAATAAATATTAAATTCAAATTTTTAACAGCGATTTCTAACAGTGCTTCGTTATTCTTGTAATTAACGAACGCCGAAAGCGACAACGACCCTTCGTTTACTCGTAACTTTAATAGTAATACATAACGTGTTTATCATCAGCGTATTCCTAACTTGACAGTTTTCCAATGATCGACTAAGCGTCACACGCCCTATCGCACGAGTTTCATCGATAGATATTTTGGGGATTGCGGTAATCACCCCGCTATTGCCATGCCACCGTCTTTTAGCACAGTAGAACATAGGGCAATGTGAACCCGCACGCATTGACAAAATCAAGTGGATGTCAAACCAACTGAAACGAAACTAGTTAGTAGCTGTTGCAGCAGGAAGAACGGGGAAAAGGTTTGGCCTTTACGTTTACGGCAATCGTTATAGGCGGCGTGTTTCAGATTTGCAGACAGCCTGCAGCGTCAACGTCCAACTTTTCAGCAAAGTTCCGAAGTGTAAAACTTTTCATCGTTTACAGATCACCTTCGTTCTGCTCGCTTTCTCGCAATACAGAGCCGAACTGTACCTAAACGCATGTGGCTATTCTATATGTATAGAAGATCTTGTCCAATTACTTCGTAACTACTGAAATTATCTGTGAATCTGATCGAGTCTCGTTGAATGTATCTGGTTTGCTCTACCAAGGGGGGATTTGGTCGTGGCGAAAGAGATTAGTAGGGCCAAGTTTTTGTCCGTAACGAAAAAATGTCCCAGTGTTTAATGGATTAAACATATTCACGTGTCGCTGTAAGATGACAGCTGATAAGTGTTGGCTCGAAAGAGGACGCAGTTACAATTCAGATTTCACGCCCGCCTATTAAAGGTTCTGTTATCTGATGGATCCCTATATACACCGTTGAGTAGAGTACAAATGGTTTTCGAGCAGGAATTATGTGGGTAACAGAATATCAGTATTAGCTATTGACTCAACAAGATGGTGGCAACGTCTCAGGTAGCTCAACAAAGGCGACATAATAGATGGGCTCAGACGAAAATTTCCCCTAAAGATAGGCAATAGAAACAAAATAGTTACACGGGACGATTTTGACTATGTGTTGTTTATTTACGCATGAATCGTTTTAGCCAGCGATACGCCAGGCTAAAGCTTTTGGAAACAGAGGCGATCTGCAAGTATCGTACCTCGTTTCTCTTACTGAAGCGTACTGGCTTTCGACTCAACGTGCACGTGCTGTTTCGGTCACGCACGATACTAATTAGACCAATATCTACACTATAGGCAAAGAAATATCTATGATCTAAGTTCAAACTAAACAATAGCGCCATAATTGTAACTGGCAACTATATACAGTTATCACAGTTAGTAAGAGAAGCAAATAACGTGTACACTTTTACGTGATAAAACCTACAATGTTTTTCCTGTGCTTGTGATCCATGCTGGAGTTATCAATGTCTTCTCGCCAGTGGCGCATTGTCAGAAAAATTAAACGTCTGCCGATCTCGCTCAATAGGAAAAGACGGACTCTCGATAAGGGAGCGATATATATCAGACGACACGAACGTCAATTATACGTGATACCGTAAAACTGACCGCGTCAATACAGCGGCTGGACCGATTTCGTGCTACACTTATCGGAGCCACGTAAGGGGCCAGAAACGGTTCTCTATAATCTACGTATAGATACGGCAACAGACTAGACTTGTATCTCAGATCATGCGAACTACGTTCTCTGGATGTTCGAACAAATAATGTTAGTACTTACCTATGTAATACGTTGCGTGCACAATTGAAGCACTACGAGTGAAGTTTTCGACGAAATAGAACAATCCGTATTCTCTTGTTTATACTAATCGATGCTCGAGGCCCATAAGCGTTTCTAACGTACTGCGATCTATTTAATAGTAACCATAACAGTAAGTTGTAACAGAAGCAATTACGGGTCATTAATTCTTAAGATATATCTAAATATTTATTACCGTTTAGAAGTGCTTTCTTTCATTTGATTCTTGTTAAGCATATTTCTACTATTAAATTTGAATCGAGGAGACCGAACGAAGGAGAGGAAGTTTCCTGGCTAGTTTTGTCGCTTTTTCGTAACAAGATTGAAATTTGACGTATTCTAAATGTACCATTTCTACACCTACCATTTCTATAAAATCACGCTGCGCCCGTTGAAGCTGGCTGATTTAAGGTATCAATAGCCCCCGAACTTGACGAACACAAACCGCTGTAATACAGATTGATTGTACACCATCTTAGATAGCAGGACAGGCGGCAACGAAATCGAGCAGCATAGAAAAGCAGGCTCTTTGCAGCAGGCGGCAACGGCAAGCGGTGACCTGCCTTCTGTTCTGCGGATTAAGGCAGTCCATATGTGTCAATTGGTTTAATTCGCATAGAAACCTTATATAGAGATAAAAGCATCTACTTCATATATGTCTAGATGAGAGACCGATTGGACTCAGAGGCCTAGTGACACAGTTGTTCAGAATTAAAAGATACTTGTTCATATCAGGGACACAGATAACTGGAACGAGGCAAAGTTATTCTGGAGGCGCAACTTTTTTAATTGGACCCGTGCGTATATTTAGCACAACAACACGGATTCAGATCGTTTTTACATTTTTTTTTTTTTTTTTCTCAAACAATTTATAGAATTCAAAGTATAAGATATAAATTAAAATGCATTTATTTTAGGGATGAAATATGGCGACTGTCTGCGTTCGCGATAGACTGGTATCACACAAATCTTTCTACAATCGCTATTCCTAGTAACGAGAACCAATCGAAGATTAGCCGATTCCTTTGAAAGAGGTTATTATGTATTTTTTTTTTTAATGAATATTGAATTTTTTCCACGGTAGAGCGGAATCACCGGCTAGCATTGTCTAACTACACCCGCACCCCCACTAAATTTTTACGCTTTCTCATTGCTCGTTCTACGCCGGATTTCATTTTCATTAGCTACTTCGATTGACCATATACCAGACAGACGTCCATTAAGGGCGACGGACTGTGTTCTGAACGCCGTCAAATCCTAAATTAAAAAATAAACTTGGGCGAACTTAGCCACGATCGTACATCATATAATGCTCTGTATACTTCTGCTAGAAGATTCAATAGTGGATAGAGATTTTTAGCGCATTTTAGCTAGACTGTTGCGGAAGAGGAGCTTCGGCTGTGTTAGCAAAAATACTTATAGCAAAAACATGAGAAATTCGTCTGTTTCGTGTGTCTATCTGTCTTCGCATATGGCCAACGTTGGCAAACAGTGGGCAGTCGGTGTTATACAGGGCTAGACTTCTTCGTTGTCGGCATACGACTTGGTATAAAAGTACAGTTGATATAAAACGTATGATTTGGCTATTCAGATACTACAGAAACTCATCATTATCACCATGGTATTTAGAAGCTGGCTTTTCCTCGTATATCTGATTTTTGTTATGAATGAGTCTCATTCAACCGAGTAGCGTTAGAATTATACCTTTCGTTTTTCTCGTTTTCAGGTTATTACTTTTAAATAGCCTAATAATAAGAGGCATAACAAAATGGGTGAAACAATTTGCGCGATCGCCATTTCAGTCTATAACCTTAGAATTGTTAAGCCGGTATCGACTCGTTGATCTATTAATGAAGCCACGGCGTTAAATTAGCGGTCTCAAACTTCGCAGCTGGCCATTTCGTTTCCCGATGCTGTTATTGCTTACGACACCGTAGTGTTTACAGCTCTGTGTGTACAGCTCGACCACAATCGACCCGGCCCTATAGGTTATTGGACCCCAAAATCACATGGGTAATGCCATAGGGCAAACCTCGACGCTACCCTAGAAAAACGCGAATTTGACGAACGTAGACAAACGTCTAACCCAGTGATTTTGCACAGCACGAAAAACGACAATTTGACGGTGTGTTATTATTATTAACCGTGTGACTGGAACGTTCAACGAAGACCGCACGATAGCCATTTCTGTTGCCGTCTTTTTGTCTCAGTATACTAATAATAATAATAATTCAACGGCGATTCACCTCGACCTCTAGATCAATGCAGTTCCTCTTCTTTAATATTGATCCTTACAAAGTCTATCGCTTCCGCTAGATGTTCTGGACATCTTAGTTCCTCTATCTGGACGATATAATAAAGTTCGAGCCGCTGTGTATTTTTTTTTCTTTGCTTTTATGACCACGAGCAATTATGTATGTATATGTAGCCTCGCGTGTACGGTCTTGTGAAGCCGGTTCGCCGCTTCCGGTTCATTAACAACCGGTTGATATTAGGAATTTTAACAGAAATTATGAATTTTCTTTTAAACTGAAAGCAAAATGGCAATAATAGTAATTATAATAGTAGTGCGTCCGGTTTGGTTCTCGGTTTTTTTTAACCCTTAAGACTCTGTAAGGCTTGTTTTCTTTCTCTTGGTAAGTTGGATTATTGGTTGAACCTGGGTGCGGATTTCGCAAACTATCCAAGCCATACCGAACC
This sequence comes from Varroa destructor, assembly GCF_002443255.2. Classification (NCBI taxonomy): domain Eukaryota; kingdom Metazoa; phylum Arthropoda; class Arachnida; order Mesostigmata; family Varroidae; genus Varroa; species Varroa destructor. The sequence continues at coordinate 40,634,276 of NW_019211455.1, read as the reverse complement.
TAAAAATCGAAATATTTATCTGCTAATTATAATAATAATACTAACAATTATAAGTATTACCTTGATGTAGCATTTTTTTGCACACAATTATGCGCATCTGTAATTAAGTACATCATATACTGAGTTACGGCTTCAAAGTCAGATGTTTGAAATGCTATGGATGCGTCGGGGTAATGTTCATGTCAATTAAATGCTAATATTTGCCTTTTGTCAGACTTAAGCTAGAGCACCTTGAAAATAATCGAATGAAATTTGTGCAAAAAAAAAAACAAAAAAAAAATAGCCCGAAAATGATAGAAATTTCAATGTGAAGAATGATTTTCGCAGTGATCGATCAGTTACGGAAGAAATTGATTAAATTATTGCAGAAGTTGGGATATCGCTAAGAAACTTAATATCCACAAACAAACAGTTTTAAAGCATTTGAAGAAAGCTGACTACAAAAAAAATCTCGACGTTTGGGTGTCACGAAAAATCAGTCTACACAGAACCGCAATGAAGTTTCTGGAACCACATTTGAAGCAGTCGATCGCGACTGGTGAAAAGTGAACCACGCATGATAATAATAGCAAACAGGGAGAAAAAAATTAAAAAAAAAACGTACTCCACGGCCTGTGGCAACGCCCATACATGTTTGTCAGGCTTGGCAAGAAATCTTGCAATACGGGTTGTTGCCACCCTCCTTGGACCTCTTCTGCCAACAATTTGCAGGTTGGAAAAAACTCGGCCGAAACTAGTGAACAGAGATAGCGCCAATTTCCACCATCACAATGCAAGACCATATACAGTACTCGACAAAAATTAAGATGGTTACTTTTTAATGCACCTATCATACAGCCTGCTTCTTGTACCATCCGGTCGTCGTCGGTCATGTTTCGGTCTCTGCAGAATTTGCTCAATGATGTTATAGTAAAACAATGCAAAGGTCATTTGTCACAATTTTTCATGCAGAAACAGCAAAAGTTTTACAGTGATGAGATTACGCCGCTCTCAGAAGAAACGATAGAAGATTATCGCATTAGAATAGCGTAAATTAAACTTAGCAGTACTATTTGAAAATTTAAACAATATCTCTTGAAGAGATTTCGATAACTTAATATTATTAAAATAATTTTTAAACTGTTTGAGATTTTTCGGCCAAGGATCCAGTACGTAAATAGTATGTATAGTATTTTGTCGGCTATTATCATCTACAAAAGAAAACCCCTTCTATCGATTCAAGCAATTATAAAGCTATCGAATATATCACATATACACAAGAGTCAAAGCAGACGAACGAAGAAGACGAAGACCTGAAACCTCATCACATCTAAACTATTTTAAAAGGCTTTGCTGCAACAGAAAGTCGTAACAACGTTAGTTACGTAACAGCTAGACAATCGTACGAAATAGCATGTCTCGTTATAGCGCCTTGGTACGTGACGTCCCATGTTCGGTTGTTTTTGATCGAAAAAACCGTGCTCACTCAGACCATTCTACAGTACGGCGCCATGAAAAAGGTGTCATACGTTACGTGTTTGGGCTGCGGGTGGTCTACGAGATTTCACGGACAGAAAATCAGCCACTGAGGTTGTTTCCCCTGAATATGTCAAACTGTCGTCGACGTGCTAATGCTGACATAGGTGTTGACAGATAAGAAAATGATTGCTAGCATCTGCTCCCTATTTTTCTGTACGTAGTTACATTGCGTTTGTCCTCTACAAAGGTCAGTCAAGGATTCGTCTCAGACGACAACGCCCAGCTCCATCATAATAATGTATACCGTCCTTTGGTTTGTTATTCAAATTTTCGTTTCATGACGGGATTCTTATTATGCCAGCGCGATACGGCTGCTGCAGCGTCTCATACTGATAGTTATAGAATATTTCCGTATACTAAAAATCGACGCTATGGAACTACCCTGTCGACTGGTTAATTTATAGACATTAATTATACTTAAAATATATACACCTACCGTCGTATTCTCAATAAGAAACTTAGAGAATCTAAATTGTTTTGCAGTGGACGTCACAGTTATCATTGTCTCTTTGCCGTATTCTACGAACGTTACATAAGGACTTGTAATATGCGTATGGAAGCCTAAACACCGAAACGAGGCAAACGTACTTGCGCTCTCAACAGATGTCTGCCCTTAGCTTCTCTGCTCAGTATAGTCCATATCTTCTGGGAGTCGGCCATTTTCTAGCCGCCGGCATTGGGTGGAGTTTTACTAAGAAGATTAATGAGAGAACAACGAAGACGGGGAACAGTGAAACGAAGGGAAATAGAATTACAGAAATGGCATTCATAACGGCTGATTTTGGCCGATTGACGACATTCGATTGTACATTAATGTGCTGTGGCACTCAATGATACTTACAGGGCAAGTCGCGTTTTCAATCAGACTCAACTAGATAGACTATGGTCGAATCGATGCTGGCTATCCTTCGCGAGAATCACTCGAGAGAAGCAATGAAGCAGCAAACGTTGCTGGAAGAACGCCAGCTTGAAGACGACCCTGTGCCATCTGCGTACGGATTAGTTCAATGTCAACAATGAAGATCGAGTCGTCAGTCATTGAGCGGGACATTGACTTCTCGGGTGAGATCTCTGTAGTTTAACAACTTCAATGACAGCTCTAACAGGACCGATTTCGTTTGATGGGAACACGAAAGTGTAGATCGTTGCGCATTGAATGAAACGATGTTAAGCTGATTAGGTCTACATAAACTACTATATCTAAGATGATAAACATTTCGTTTATAATAGGTTCCTTGCTTTTCTGCCAGTTTCGACGGCGCTTTGTTTATGTGTCAAAGCGTTTTACGGCCTATGTTTGGGCACACTCACGCATAGTACAAATCTGTATGTATTAGTTTAGTTGAACTTAATCGTAACTGACTTACTAGACCCTGATTAAGGTTCTGGCCGACCTGAACAGGACCTATCGAGATAGAGGGATTAATGTCGCCTTTCTAAGATACTTGAAGTTAGCTATCTGGAAATGCGCCCTGTAGCATATTTCTATTGGTTTTGTTTGCACCAATCGATCCCACGTTCCGGACGTGAAGCAACAAACATAACACGAGCTAAATTGCTGATGGAGTATATCTATGCTGTTATCGAAGCGAAAAAACATCAGTAAATAAACTGCGTTAAAGTGATATGGAATTTAAAATGTCCTGTTAGAAAATCAGTTATTTCCTGTTTGTAATTTTAAAGTTAATTTTAGATTTTTGAAAAGATGAATTAGATTCTTTTTACTGAGCTACTCATCTGTTCAATATGATTCACTCCGGTGTTTGTCCATAGTTATTGTTCCATATGACTGGATATAGATAGACAGCTAGCTGTAGCTATACCGACTAAATGTTGTACCCTAAATCTGATTAATTTCTATCTAATTATTAAGATGCTAATGTGGTAATTTGGTAGAACTTGGTATATTTACGCAATTTTACGCATTTAGCTACGAATCGCTTTATGATACCCGAAAGGAGGACTCCGTCCGATTCATGCGTCCTTGCTGCAGCTGCAGGACAGAGGACGGACCGGAGAATGTAACGATAGTTCTCACATAGACATACCGCAAGGTCAAGCATTACTAAATAGATCATGTCAGATAGTAGATGTTAACCGTCATGTAGCAACCTGTGAATGAGCTAACTTTACCGACCGATCAAATCCAATTGGGAGATTCACAAAAGCTGCTCTAGTTTCATAACCCATTCAATAGCCTTAGTTCGGCGCTCCTTCACACAGCTGATAACCCCTCTTAGCAAGGATCGTAGAACGTTTAGCTATAGTTTCGGTCGCGGCCTAGACCATAAATATCCTTCGATTCTGTACGTAAAGACGTCACCACTAGACCATCAATGGCAATACGCAGAAAGCTGCGCAGCTTCTGACAAACAAGTTAAATAAACTAGAGTAAATAAAATAATGCAATAGGATGAACCGTAGAAAAGGTTTAATTAAAGGAGTCGCACATTTAAGACCCAGCTTTGCTTTGGGAAAGCTTTCAGCCTTTCTAGCGAATTTTGGTCGGTTATGCGCGTGGCCATGTTTCCGGAGGCCCGGAGAGAGACTGACATTCGTAAATATTTCAGCCGTAAGACCATGCCAAAAATAACGCATATGTTTATATTTGTACTACTACCGCGTTAGACATGTCGAATGGTTACCGACAAAAACTGTAGAAGTTGCGTTGCTTCCGCGTAATGGCTAAGTTGGAGCAAAACTAACGGGCTGTATCGTTGCTATGTGATCACCTATGGAAACGGCCTGACGGTAAATGGGAGATCAACTGCACCTGAAATAATTTTCTTCTAGCTTTTAGCTGATATCTAAATATTAATATCTACTCAAATCGAACGAGTGACAAAAAAAAAATCTATAATTTAGGTACCACATTACCGATGGGAGTCGAGTGAGGAAAAAGTAGCCGTCAAAGGACGTACCGTTATCCACCCGAGTCTCGACGGTATCGTAGGTTTTGTCTATTGCATTGTTCAAAATCGAAGTACTCTTATGATGATCATTACCTATTTGAATTTTCCACTAGCGGACTGTTCTCCAGGTGTAGGTTGTTAAATATCCGTCGTAAGAACGCAATCGTTCGTATCTAGTTTGATCAATATGATTTTTCGATTCTGCATCATTTTGCGTTGCCCTTGTGAGCTACGACTACATGGTAACGCATGGCAACGCGACGGGTGAGGGCATCAACGAACGCGGCGTAATTTTAGAATGTATTTGTTTTTTCTGTATATTCTAATTCGTTACCAGTTTCATTTTTTGTAACGATTTCCAGTTCTACAACGAAAGCTGTTGGCACTCATCTATCGTTTTGGCTATCTCCAGCCTTCTTGATTTCGCCGTGTTACATTTTTCATCTATATTGTCTGTGCATTATCGATCACGTAACAAGTGGAATAGCGAACGAGTGACTTTGTATCCTACCAGCCCAGTCTGCCCAGGGGCCCAGCAGCACAGCGTCACGGAGAAGAAACCGTTATCTCGGCTTAAATGGTAATGGCTGTTCATTCATTTTATCGCCAGGTCCGGTTTCCGGTTTTCTGGCCGCCAGTTGGACCAGCTGTACTGTCCGTATCGACAAGTTCTGAACGTTGAACATTGAAAACCGGCCGATGCTCTAGAAGGAACAGTCTGGTAGCAGAAGCAGCTTCGGCTGCGGCGTGGGCAGCACATAGACGACGCAGCTGATCAACAGCAAGGGTACGCGAGCGACGCTGATACGCCTTCGACAACAGGCCCGTTCTGGTACCACTTTATGTTATGAGAATCGCTGGGCGATTCACCCTACCGAAGAGTGGCAGTGTTAAGGAGTCAGGCCTATTAGCTGTACGCGCAAACATATGACAGCATGTAGACGGTTTGTCAGCGCACATGTGCGCAATAATTTTTTTTACATAGAATAGAGTATACATTTTGATATTGATATGCTGACCCTACATAAATCAATGTTTCGAGATTTACGTTTTATGTCATTGGCGCTGTTAAACATTGATTTAGACGGCTGGTAACGAAATATGAAAGGTCCGCTCTGTCCACGTCCGATTTCAAACCTAGGCCATTACGTGTCCGCAGGCGCAGTAGCCGAACGTACCACCACTGCACGGGAATCCTACACTAACCTTACAGTTACTAATTGTTATTGCTAGCATGTATGCTGTCAAGCTTAGCCATCCTATGACAGATACAAACGATGTGGCCAGGGTTTCTGAAATGAAATGGGATAGATTTTGGAAAAATTTTGGTAGAGAGGAATGCGTCCAGTTTCGTATCCGTGGTACTATAAAAGGATTAGGTTTCTTAGAATAAAGCTGTAAACCATATCGTCGCGGAAGGTTTATTCGCGGGCAATAAATGAAGACATTCAGTGTTGTTTTCGCCTTGGACGAAGCCCCATTGCGACCACCGACTTATTATATTGACGATTTACGCTAACGTCGGTTGTTGAAGAACCAGAAAAAGATTTCCATACATCGATATGGATTATGCTAAGATGATAGGAAATGTATCTCTATGCGATATTATATATTTGATTGAAAATTCCTTATAAGAGCACAAACGGCAGTCGTAAATGGTTCCGGAATTATTACACAGCTTTTGATTCACTTTTTCAATTTTCTGCCTTTTCTTCCGTCTCTTAGATATCGGTAAGGCCTTGGAGTTTTCGAACTTTCGGCCTATTGTCAACGCAAAGCTTATGTCCGTCGTATTTTTTATAGGTGGCTAACTTTAGCGATAAGGCGAATATCATTTACGCTTACTATTAAAATGTTATTATCAGCTAACTTGCTAGAGTAGTCGTGGTTGAACTTGAGTTCGCTTTTTCTTTTCAAATTTAATGTAATGAAAACAGGCTAGATATGTCTCTGTCGTCAAGTGTAAAAATGTGTCTAAGTATGTTCTTTTTTTAAAATCTAACATTCTATATATGTATGTATGTATATATATATATATATATATAAAGTAGGTTTAAGTAGGCGGATATACGATTTATGTTAACACGCACTACCACTTTTGAAGTATAGTTAACCAAACTAATCTTTTTACCTGTCAAAGTATTGCTGGATTCGATGCGATGCCTTTGATTCTCTTCTGTTCTTTACTGTTGGATTGGTGAAGCCATTGTTCCTACCGTATAATTTCTATGCATCCTTTAAATGAATAACCACCATCCAGCTTGAAACAGTTTAACTGTCAGTACAGATACTACCTCCTCTACCAGAAAAAGTTCTAATGAATATAAGTCTCCGCAGAGGCGTTTGATAAAATGCCTTTGTTTAAGTTGCTGATGAAGGACTACCCCCATGCTAACAGGCTACATATATAACATGTATATATGTGTACATATATATATATACATACACATATATATGTGTGTGTAGCGTTCATCCACAGAAAGGATACGTTATTATCAGAATTAGCATTAAAGTAGATTTAAGTTTTTTAATCAGTTGGCTTCACATTGCTTTTTATATAATCTATGTAGTAAATATTTGAAACAGAAAAGGCTTCGCAAAAGTATCGCAGGCGAAACATACAACCTTCGATTAAACACCGGTACGTTCTCGATGATTTCATTTCATCAAAGTAATTCAATATAAACTGTCAAATATAAAAGTAAGGCTTAGAAGATATGTAGAACGACGTACGCGTCCGACGCTCGTCGTGCATTGCCAAAATCGACTAATTTCTATAGGTGCCCCCAACATACCCTCGGTGCTAATTATATTCTATTTAAGCCCCAAATATTATTAGAGCATACTGATCTGCGACTCGGTCTTTGTGATTTAATTAAAGTCTTTATTTGGACTAGTTTCGACTGTTTTGAGTCTTTCTTAAACAACCACATGTAATATAAACGAGACAAGTAATAATACATATTCAACGCAATTATTGCACGAACCAGAAATCGTGCAGCACGCTGATCACCGGCAAAAAATTACGCACTCTTGTCAGACTGATCATCGCACGAAGCATGTTCATCAGCAATGACGCAAAAGCTAGCGAAAAAAAAATGACAGAAATCTAGGTACTGCAATCAACCGTTAAAGGTCGCCCACTATTTCGTTAACGGTCACTAGCCAGCCAAATGGTAGAGATCCTGCACTTGATTCCCGTTCCCTATTTTGTCGTCGCATGGCGCAAATATCCCGATCTACCATGTATGTAATGACGTGCAGGGCAAAACACGTGACTCGATGCAGGAATAGCTTTCTATATTGAGCAATACTTAAGCGAGGCCGTTCGTTCAGACCTTTTGGTCTTCCGCCCTGGCCCCATTTATTGACCTGCCAAGGTACCAAACACGACGACGTCTCTCATTCACGTGAATGTCATTTTCACCCTAACATCATTGCGTCGCTATTGATATAATAACTCCGAAATGGTTTTGGGGTGGGGCGTCTAATAGAGCAGAGCTGTTCATCTTGTCCTTCTATACGACTCCCTTTGAACAGTTCTCGTCAAAAGTTCGTAACGGACTACAGTGCGAAATAAATAGCCGTTTTTCTTTGTATGATGTTGACTCTATCTCAAAAACAATTACAATTGAAAAAGTAAACAAAGATATTTTCAACAGTATCAGGGTTGTGCAAAAGCCCCATCCGACCGTTAACTGGAAAACGTTATAGCACGAATAGAAAACCAGCTGGTGAGCGCATCGCCGTTGACGAGAGATACATGAAAGCATCATTGAAGCCATATAATTGCCTTCAAATGATGAGCGGGCTGAAGTTGAATTGTGCGTCGAACAGGTGCTATTCTTGCCACCCTACAGATGTTCGTAGGGTTTCAGTTTTAGATGAACGGGACATTCTTAATACATTGTTAGGCGAAAGCAAACTGAAAATTGTTCATTGAAAGCTGTCTATAACAAAAAAAAACACAGCAGATTTTATTGCTTCAGTTCTCAAGATCGTCTTGCTTGAGGTCCCTATTTCCTGCAGTCCGCATTTGGGTACTGTGTATATCTGAGTGTCACCAAAGACTTCGTATCCATCATCGGGTAGCTATCTAGCCAAACTGAATGAACATGTCTGGAAATGATGTGATGAGTTTGCAGTCTGCCTATCGTCAACTTCCTGGTTGAAGTTTGTATCGCGAACGTATAATGTCTACAAACTATTAGAAAATCTCTATTCTAATCCCTATAATGTCTATAATGTTTCTACGGCACGATAGATATAAATTCGATAAGCGTCTAACGAATGCGCATATATATTGCCCGCCATTTGTTATGATATACGGCTTATTTTGTTGGTAAAATAAATGCAAGTGATTTTTCTGATGTTTTCTAATTGACGGGTCACTCTATTATTGATGAAAATACATCTGTTAGACTTGACCTCTTACGAAAGCGGGCCAGCTACTGCCGAGACGAACAGCTGGACGAGAGTACTTTGAAAAGGCTAAGGCGAATTCCTATTTTGCTATTATGAGATGATCGGCTCCTCGATATGTACAAACACCTAAAGTTACTCGTTACTTATTTCCGTATTAATATTCACCGTTCGGATCTTACGCCTGTGTTGGCCGATGCAGAAGTTCAAGGTACTAGCATTTTCGCACCTTTAATCATTGCCCAGATTGGGTTCAATAGCATTGATACAAACAAACACGAGTCAGATGCTAGATTATATTAATGAATCTAACTGTAAAATGGATTGTAAGGCTAATACTCCAGAAACATCGAAATTTCGCTGAAAGCAAGATCGGTTACAAAAGAATTCGTTCTCAGAAAATCCGATTAGAAATCCTGTGCTTTTAATTTCCTTCGGAATATTTTATAGCTCACACTATAGATGGGTGATGGTACTAGCGGTGCGGTTGTGTTCTTGCTTTGTTTACTTTAATAACGAAACGGGACCTGTGTGATATGGGAAGAAAATAAGAGAAATCTATCCTGTTCGTCTAGTTGTTATCCATTGTATTTTTAATGACAGACAGAAAATACAAGTCAGTTAAATCTATCAAACGTTTGAATCGATCGTTAACGTTCAGAGGTCGCATGAGGTGAGTTTATGTATCAGAGTGAATCCACTTGACCTGAATACCTGTACTAGAATTACCTATCTAAGTCTTGGACTTCTTCTACTTCCCTAAACGCCTACTGTTTTTGTTTATAGTATCTGAAAGTATTCTAGTGTAATGTGTAGACGCGTGTACTTCGCGCCATTTCCTTAGATGCGATCTATACAGACGCCAATGCCAGATTTAGCTGGTAACGGGTACGCCTGAAGATACTCATCTGATATTTCGATACGATCCGACATTGAGATAATTTCAGAATCCTTTTTTTTTCTCTATCCAATTGAAGCTGCAGCTCTGCAAGGATATCGTTGACGCTAATTTTCTTTAAATTAAACATGCTATGACATCGTACTTGGTCACCAATTTTTAACCCGTAGCTACACACCGGGCTTGCCATGTATCAATGACGATAACCGTACTAACAGAACAGTATCTACCGGATAATTTCAAGGTACGGAATAAGCGGTACTATTTTATTCCAAACGCTCTTTCTTTAGTTCGACACTAGATTAAAACTCTCTTTTTGCCGTTAGCTCATATCTGTGTTGTGCAAGCCAGACAAGTTGTCATTAGCGCTCTTACCGTCACCGTTTTGAACGTTCCTTATAGAACTCCGCCAATTGTTCTCGCGCCACGCGATACGTTCTGCGCATACATGATGAAGAGCCATACACAAAAATAATCGAATAAAGCGCAACTTTATTTGTGTATTGGCGAAGCTAGCAACCTCACTGCGAGGTACACAATGTATGAAGTGTCACCCCTCAATCAATACTAACTGAAGTTCGCCACGACTCGTGTGCTTAACTCATAACGAATCGCTCGAATTCTGCGACAAGGCGGACGAGAGGTAATGATGTCATACGGCTGTGGGGGCCCCTTTGCTTGCAGACATAAGTAATTCTGCTGTTTTTTGTTCTTTAAAGTGCATTTGTTCTAAACTAGACGCTATGAAATGTAACAGGCAGATATCAGTGCAACGTAATGTGGGTTATTTTTTCTTCCCTGACAAAAAGAATAGGCACAAAAAAATTACACTGAATTTTTTTTAAAAAAACGGTCACTACGGGCCAAATCTAAGTTTGTAATGGGTAAGTTTGGTGTTTAGCTTTCAATCTGCTTTACGTCGTTTTCTTTTTGTATTAGCTTAGAGCAATAGTGGGCATGTGCCAAACTGGCGTACTTGTCCCTTATAGATATAATAACCCAGCCACATGAGGACAGGAAGCATCGTGGAACTTATCTAAAGCAATACAACTTACTGTCGTTAAATATTGTTCCAGCCGGCTAACGGGCCCTTTCAGTGCGTAACGAGCTAGGTCTATCTCCGTTCGATACATTCGATACGTCTCTCGCAATCTCGATCGCCTGATGCGTCTCTCGGCTCAGTAAGCCAACACGCTACCGCTGTACCGTTACAGATATGGGTCATCACTGCATGATGGCACAATTGATCTATTCCAAACATCTAATCCTGTAGAATGCTGATAACATTTTTTCTATATATTAAGCTCTGAGCCACTAGTAACACTAAACTCGTCTGAATACGATGAATTAGAAACTTTTATTTGTTCTCTTCCTATTTTGTTACAGTGTCTTAAATATGCTTGCCTTCTGCAGCATGACGAGGCTTAATTGAGTAAAACAAACGCCTCGGAATCCGTTGGCCTAGAACATTGATAAATGTACACCTTTAGGACGAGAAGACCGAACCTGCAAAAAGCACACTCGCTTCTGATAGACTCGTTGGTTGAAACGGTCATCGAATAGATCAACCGACAAGACCAAACCTTTAGTGGATCTAAAGTAGATATTAGCTATTTCCGCTACTACCTTTCCATAAATAGCGCACAAAAAAAACACACAGAATTTATAATTCTTGCGGGGTCCAGGAGATCCGGATGACCAGAGACGAAACAGGTAAGAAGTGAAACATGCTTTGCAGCTAGGTAAACGAGCTTCGTAAATTAACGTCATGATGAAGATTCACAGCCTGCTAGGCGATCACGGCATAAGGTGACTAAGCTTGTCTAGGAGCTGGTAGGTCCGACGTAGATATGTGGCCCCCCGAGCCCGTTTTTTAAGCACTCAGTGTAGTACAAAACTGGACTCTAGCGACATGTGGCAGGCGCGACGAAAATACCGTCAGACGGGCTGGAAGAATCGGCTAAAAGGAACTGTGAGGGTAATATTTTATTTTTGAGCCGAGCGGGAGGTTTTTCATATCTTCATTTTTTTAGACTTAGCAGTAAGGATGCGAGAAAGAAGCGCAACAAACCGCAAAAATGGAGAACCAAAGTCAGACTGGAAACAAAAAAGGGGTACAATATAACTTTGGGCGGACTGCAAAGGTAGAATACCCAAATGTTGTAAAGCCTACGTATTGCAATATGCAAAAAAAATCCATTCCGATAGAAGATGACTTAACAGTAAAGGGTTAGCGCCAGGAGCTGAGGCGGTTAAGTATATTTGAGTTAGAAATAACGCTTAACCGGATAATTACACGATAAAACGGATCGTACATAATCAGTTAACGTGCTTTACGTCCGTCAGTTAACGAATATAGCTAACTGACTATCAGGTACCTAGACATTTTTGGTCCTTTATTAAAGGCTTCGAAAACTTCGGCCCTATCGATTGCACCTGCTGGATAGTGCTATACTTCTTTAAAGTATTTCGCTGGCCCCTATTTTATTCGCAAGGTTTAATAAAAACAAAAAAGACACAGCAAAGACATCGTTGAGCCATTGTGCACTTGATTTTGCTAATGCGGCTCAGTGTTTTGAATCGTATAATATAGAAAGTAAGCGTTGCTCACCTAAACGTGTACGCTCCAAACAGGCCTTGTCTGGTTCCGCCCTAACTACTGAATCTTTGATTCAATGGAAAAGTCGATCTGTAGATTAACATGAAAATGTATGTAAATGAAGGCACGGTACGGGTCACTCGAGCGACCCTTAATCGTTCGCTATGGCTGCTGCCATTTTCAATGCGAACTTAAGATGTTTCTTCTCCGATGGAGGGAAGCAAACACTCTTCTTAGCGTTTTCATAAGCGAAATGTTCGAAACGAGCAAACAAACAAAGAGCATAGATGAAGAAATTTTCGAAATTTTTCGTTAGTCGGAGGTACAGCCCACAATGTGCCCACGGTGTTTTTTAAGTTTGGTAAAAAATCATGTAGAATGAGAATTAATAATGTAATTTACAATGGTTCCGTACATTTGCAGAAGTCGATGCTATCGAGCACAGATTAATTCGTTCTGCTCATTTGACTTATTACTTTAATCTCCAAATACTGTTTACATTCTGACTTAGATGCACTAAATTGTATGTTATGATTACGTGACGTATTATTACGTCTTACGTTTGGCTAGTTGGACGATTGACAAGACCAGGGTAGATTAGAATAGGGCGTTTGCCAGGCAGATCAATCGTATGCATTGTGGAATTATTGCGTACGATGTGTCTAGATTTCCGAACAGCGAAGGTACGAGTTGTTTTGCGTATCGTTAATTGTAGGACATCGAAGATAGATGGACGCATTCGAAAGGGTCTCGAATAGTAGGACCGCCAGGTTTTGAAACCTTACAGTTGAAGCAGAACCTCGAAACAGGACCCTCGGGCACTGTTCACCGTCTCGTTTTCGAAACGGATGGCCTCAACAACCACATAATTTCCATGAATCAAATTATAGTTTTTATCACTAACTCGCTGAAACTTCATTCGTTTAGAGGAAAACTCGTACGTGTTGAGCCCTGCATGTCAAAGGTTGCTAGAAATCGTTTATAATTGGAACCGTTAACCGCGCGTTGCTTGTCAAGTAGCAGTAAAGGAGAGTTATAAAGTGCGGTTTGTACAGCAGTGAATATGTAACAAGCAGTAAAAAATAAAAGTCTTAAAATACTTTTGTAGACAGATTTTTTTGAGGAAAATAGAAAATGAGTAGCTAGACAGGTACACCAGATGAGATACTTGTGGATATGGAATTTTCGTATGTTCAGTAAAATATTTTTCTTTCGTATAAACGATGCAATGAAGCACACAGTTTAACCTAGACATGCTAAAAGCCCCCTGAAAATGTCATACACCACAGAGTCAATACAAAACTACGGCATAGCACGATACAACTCCGCAAACTCCCCCCATATATACAAACAGCCGTTTAGCGATACTCAACAGATCTTCTCCATGTTCGTAACGATTGAAAAGAAGTACTTTAGTTATGAAAAAGGCCAACTTCCACCTACAGTTTCTCTCGCCAGTTAATTCAGCACGCCCGTCACGAGTATCGGTAGAGCAACGTCAACAACGATAACAATTCTTTTGAGTAGGTTATTACAAACTGTTATGTTATACTTATCTCTGGCCATTTTACTCTTATCACGCTTACATAGTTTTCAATAGAAGCAGCCCGACTGTCAATTAACCGGAAGCCTTCCACCGTTAGCGGAAGTTGACAAACTTCCCACTAAAGTTAATTGCTGAACGCATAAAAAATCAATTATGTTATTATGTTCAGCGTTATTTAAAGCGAGAACATTTGGACTCGAAACAGTTATAAACGAGCATTGGCTAAATGTATCAAGTTTTCCAGACGCTTGGCGTTTTCCATCGCCAAAACGAAGCGTATTTACATCCTGTTTCGAACGTAGATCACCGTATTGCCTTAACTTCAACAGGCAAACGTGTTACTTTTTTTTTGACAGTTGTCCTGATTACGTTTCGCTGACTATAACCGCTAGTTCTGCTTTAGCAAATTAACCGTGTGTCTATGGGCGGATAAAATCTAGACGATGATATGTTCGTGGGTGTACATTACGCTATTAGGCGTAGAGAAGGGTTAAGATTTGTATTGAATTTTACTAGTTTTTAATAGCGCGTAACGACTACTGTGAGTTTCTATAAATGCAAATGGATTGGGTATGTTTCAGTAGTCAAAGTTTCTCCGAAACGCTTACGATGATCATGGTTTGACAATGCTTTGGCTGAAACTTAAATTTAGTTCGGGGTAACGAGGTCGGCCCTGAAAGCAGCTTTAGTCACTGGCTAATTTTAAGTAAGAATATCTTACTTATTACGATGAGGCTCATCTGCAAAGAAACACGATAGACCATATCTTTGGCTAAAGCCCGGGTTCATTACTGGCCAAAAAGTGCACTTCATTTATGTCGACAAATGGAAATATTATGTCTTCGACAGTGATCAACGTTTCAACGTTTATGGGTGCAAATCGTGGAAACAAGTCAGCAAATTTTGGATTCAAATATATTCAAGAGTAGTTTATTTGGGCTACAATAATTAACTAATGATACATGCAATAATAGACCATCGATCACTGAGAATTTCGTTACTATGTTATTTCGTTGGAACGGAAAAATTATAAGCAAGCAGTCTTCTTTGCGGGAAACCAGGTACCGTGATCGTGCAACGGTAAACCTTATTTGGGCAATCGATGTCTATGTACGTTGAAAAGATCTCAGATGAAGTTTTTCCTGTAAATTTTATCGTTTCGCTCCTCAAACGTCCTGACAAAGACAATTAAGCAGCTACGTATTTGTTTGGACTATTGCTTATTATGATCTGACCAGAGCAAGAGTAATACTTTCTAGATATATTTAGCTGGAAACTAATTCAAATCAGCCAGTCGCCAAGAGTTCCGAGGGTCAGAAGTTAATAACACGAGTACTTAACACTACCTTCTTCGTTTCTTCATCAGCTGCTTTTTTGGGGGGTGCTCAATTGTGCCATTTTGTTTTAAAAACCTTCTACTTACATGGAGCGTGACGAAATACTTTCGGACAACATAAAAAAAAAAACATTATTTCCTATGTAGATTATCTCTTATTGTCACGGTGAACTGAATAATTAAGCTTCTGCGAGAGACAAGTCAACAGTCGCCCGTCTAGACATGTCTTACCGCGAGATATGCGTACGGCCGAAACGCAAGTCTACTTGCTTAAGGGGTGCGTTAAACGCGCAAAAATTAAACGCTAGACTGTCTAATGAAGGACAGTGGGATTCAGGCGAACACAACTTGAAAGCCTATGTGTCCAATGGGTTACAGTATTTACGCTTAAAAGAGCAAAATTTCAATGTCTTACATGTCTAATGTATGAGAACATGATTTAATCTACCTATATAATGAGAAGCAATGAATCTAAATTCACTGTTACCAGCATAGCGGTTACAGCAGGCTATTTACAATTGTGTCATATAGGGAAAAGTACGCTGAGATGAGACAAGCTTAAACTTATACATTGTATAATATGACTTTTTTTAAATAACTGATAAATTGTTTTTCTATCTGTCGTCGTATAATACATCATGATTGGAATGCATAGTTTGTGTCAGCCAAGCGTGTGTTCCGACTGCACAATTTCGTCCATAGATTTTCTACTCTCTTTGAAAATGAGTATGTATCTCAAAGATGGCGTTAAGACACCTGCGATCAGCCATTCCGGCCCATATCTACTATGTGTCAAAATTGCACCACGTTCGTACAGTTCCCATAATGTCGTAGTCATATTAATTCGTATGGTAGGTCGCATGGTAAATGAATCGAATGCTTAAATATCCGAACCGATGTGTCTCCATCTCAGAGATTAGACTTCATCAGGTACTTTTGCTGCTACAATTTACAACCCAGGAAACACTGAGCTACCAGCTGGAATCTACACCAGCGTAAGTACCCCAGTTCAGCTTTTCTTTCTGCTGTCTTTCGTAGTATGTTAATCTTTTTATAGAACAACAGGGCCGAAAGCACTGCCAGAGTCAACGCCTGTTTCCTCTAGCAAAACAGTGTTTTTGTTTTTCTATTACATTACCTTTATTATATAGTAAGTTCAATTTTTGACTACCATCCAATATCAGTAGCAATAGAAAATAAACACGTACGTAAGGGAAGTTATGGGACGTATTCTTTCCATGATACCCACTAAATTTCACAGATAAACGTACATCATCTTTGAAACCGATAGTCGGTGTCTGCGAATCCATCGTGATGTCTGAGCTCGCTCGAGCATTAAGCCTGATAAAGATAATTTCTGAAAAATGTGTCGTTATTATCTATGCGTGTATATTCCAAATAGCAAATTTGAAACGTTATGAATTACATACACTAGGTCTGCTAAGCTATCAAAGGAAACGTGTCCCATCTCAGCCCACCTTCCCCAACTACGTACGTTTCTTACAAGTTGCGAAAACCCTTTCACTTCATTTTCCATTTGTTTTCTTCGATCTTCTTTCTGTTATGCACCATTACCGTACCTCCGTTGCCTAGCAGTTGACACTGAACGGTGTCTCTTATAAAAGCCAAAATTGAATCGTGTTCTAGTTTCCATAGCCGCCGCTCACTTTCCAGTCTTTCTCCGTTTGTTGTGACACGTTCAAGCTGTTGTTGGAAGAGGCAAACGACGTGACAACTCCAGCCGCTGGCCCTGAGGCAGCCGTTGAAATGCATGGTGCGCCACTTCAAATGGGGAAAGTCTTCACGTCTTCAACATCCGTCGCCTGAGGCCATCGCGGCTTTATGGTATATTTGAAATACAATAGCAGTTATGGAAGCACAGATTGTGCGAAGCTGTGCGGCTAAGGGCAAGCTGTCCTGCGTCGGGTCGTGTCTGTCACATCGAATTTGGAACGCACGGCCTGGTAGAAGTGCTGCCCGCCAACGGGAAAAAGAAACAACAAAAAGGATTATAGGGGGTGGCCAAAAAAAAGATCGAACAAGATAAATAGACACAAGTGTGATAATCAAATTTTCTGCCACTGCCACCGCTTCTGTTTACCCGCCGCAATACTACACAGTGGGGCAGTTTGCCACTGATTGGAAGTGACTCTGTATGTTATTCATGTTGACTAATGCCGATGAAACTACGAAAACGAGGCACGACATAAAGACTC
Organism: Varroa destructor; assembly: GCF_002443255.2. Taxonomy (NCBI): domain Eukaryota; kingdom Metazoa; phylum Arthropoda; class Arachnida; order Mesostigmata; family Varroidae; genus Varroa; species Varroa destructor. The sequence goes on along the minus strand of NW_019211455.1, from coordinate 40,616,829 downwards.
ATATATCGAAGACATCATGTAACATAACTATGGAGATACTCATAGCGATAATGGGCTATCGTTGTTACCGAATATGATTTTGCAGTGCTGAAGGCCGCTGCTCGGTCGTTTATCACCGTTACTACCCCATCCGGAATCATCAGGTGTTATCGAAAAAAGTATGGTAGTTAGTAGTACTTGACGCGAATACCGTTTCAATGGGCGGGAATATATGATCGATACATGGGCTACGTAACGGAACCAAGTGGAGATAGCAATAACTGCAGTAACTGTAAGCGGTAGGCAACAAAGCTAGACGAATACACATTTCGGCTTTGCAAATGGCCACTCATTTCTGTCGAAATGTATGGACGAGAGCTGCCGACGAGTTGCTGTTTGTACGCAATGGTTTTCGTGGTTTAGATTGTCCAAGAGCAGGGATATTTGCGAGAGAAAAACAATGGGAACGGTAGCATATCGAATGGCAAGGAACAATGATCGAAGTGTGTGCTCTAACTGACGCCGGGCCCCTTACAAGGATTTCGCATCCCATAGCGTCTTAACCCAGACAAAACAATGTATTTCTACTAGTGTTTCACGTGCTGGATTATGGCAGTGTTGCAACTGAACACGCAGAGGCCTCAAATAGACAGTTGATTTGTTTGCGCTATTTTCAGACTGCAAAACTGCAAGCTATTTTCGCTAAATGTTCGCAGGAGTAGGCAAAAAAAAATTCGAGTCAGTCTTTGTGTGCCACTATCAGCTATAGAGGAAAGGTTCTATCATCAATTCTAGTTCGTGTTCAATACTAGACTTCACGCTGAAAGTACATGATGAATGAACTAGAAATGACGTAGTTCGAATGTGGCAGGGTGCTAAATTACGCGCAGTATAAAGCTTCTTTATGTACCTATAATGTACCCTATTTCTGTTACAACACAATCACATTAGTTGATTTATGCGAAGCTCGTCCAATGCCGGTTATTTCCCGGGTGTGCGGGTACCATCCTCAAAGATCTTCGCCATTACCGACACGCAGTACTAAATCGCACCTGTCTTATATGAAATTAAGAAATTAACTCTTATCCTTTGAACAAAAACAATGACTCTCTTATATTAATCATCACTAGTCCATCTATTGTGCTTTACATCGACCATTAATAAATCTTCCCTGCAGTACGAATTCTGTTGACCCTTATGCATTGAGCCGTTGTCTTACTGCCACACCGATGCACAGGCGTCATTCGCATAAACGTACTGACTTCTCCTTCTGGATCTGGATGCAATTAGAAATCGAGGCAATCGCTCTTAATTTTTTTTCCAGCGATTCGCTTCAACGTTTCGTTGCCGTTATTGTACTATCGGTCGACAGGAGCTCTATGGCGCTATTGCGGCCTGACTTCGTAGCGCGATTCAACAGTGACGGCACTTGATGGCACTACAGGACGACATTAAGCCGAGTCGGGGCACCACTGGGCATCTACCGGTATGGTCATCGGATAGCGGGTAATCGCCTCGATAGATCAATCCGGGCCTTTGGGCTATGTTTTGTAACTATTCCCGTATGACAAGCTGTCGATTATGTATGTGGTATCGGCAAGTATCGCACAGTACTGCAACGTGGATCATAATAAAAGAGAAATTATGGTAACTGTCGCACACAATTGTTCATTGAAGATTCACCAATGTGCCTGCCACGTTACCCATGTCCTAGCACTCGTACAGGGTTGGTTCCTGGCTATTTGTCTGCAGCCGTGGGTGAATGTAGGAGCAATGTCGTACAGACGCGGCCGGACAAGGTACAACGGTTAGGTGTTCGACTACCAATACTTGCGAATCAGTTGTAATCAACGCTAGTAGTTATAGGATTAATAGTACTCATGAAAAACGGTGATGCTACGCGTGTGTAGACGCAGATAAATGAATAGGAAAAAAACCGGGAAACCATATTAATGGGATATTTTTTCGCTCCCGAAAGTGTGGCGGATCAACTGGGCTACGGTATCTGTTGATGTGAAGGAAATTAAGCCTGATAAGTCATACTATCGTCGCTGTCCCGTCAGTTACATTTTATTTATTATGATAAACTATATTTTATTGAGCTTGTTACTGATAGGTCACAGCGGTACTCTTGTAAGATAGACTGGTTGCCATTTTGTGAGAGGGGAATGCTGGTGGCCCCCGTGATAGCTTGTTGGGTAATGCATTTGCCTGCTAGTCTTAGGTACGCGTTGTGGTCTAGATTCGAACCCGGGCATAGACAGACTTCGTTTCGTGATCGGAATCAGCCGTCTGACGGAACAGCAAACGGCAATAGCGGACGTAAAGCTCGCAACAGAGGTCTTGTTGACCGTTATCGACAAGTATTGGTTTCGAGCATTGGATTGAGCGTGGAGAAACGCCGACAGCATAGTTTCTCCACAATTTCATATTTCTAAGCAGTACAGCTGATTGCACATATTTGCGAGGCAGAATCAGTTGGGAAGCGAGTTCCACTTTCCTCACTGACAGAATTGCTCCATTTTTAGATCTATTCTATATAGTTTTTTTTAGTTTTTATAATTTTCCTTGCAACCAGCTATCCAAAACTGGTAATAATTTTTATATTCCCTAAACATTAATGAGGTTAGATCGCAGAAAATGTGCAATTACTTGCGTGTTTCTGACAATAGGACTCCATGAGTGACACATACTCTGCCCTGACTTCCTCTTCTCTGAGGACAAAACAGAATCCTGATAAAAAGACTTCGACGAATCACCTTAGCTTGCGAAGCGCCCCATTTGTTAACGGCACCTTATCCAATTCCGGACTCGGTCCAAACCTTCTCGCTTCGCCAAATGTCAAGCTATCAACTTCTCATAACTTCGAACTTGCTTGTTGACAGTGCCAAGAAGGGGTGGTCGTTCCAAATGGTCGATATCGCAGTTTAAATCAAATATGTCAGGGAAAACGGATACATCAAAATCGATGAACTACGAAGGTGTAGCAATCCAAAACAAACCGATTGTTTCTACAATAAGGTGGTGTCGAATGGCTGTTGAAAGCCAACTATAAATACGCTACTTCGTACTCTTTTGCATTGAACCCCCTTTATGTTACAATGTATCACTCCGAGAACTTCAGCCGCTATTTGTTCGCTGCTCAAGTTAACTGTTATAGAACATAATGCATTTGAATTTGCCAAATTTGCATGCCAAATCCGTACGGTCTGTAACAGTACTGCAAGGACCCTTTTCGTTGGGAATGGCTCAACTTCTCAAATAAATAGAGCTGTAGCCTTTTTACGCAATCTACGTGGTAGTATATTAAACAGAGGGAGATAAAGTTCCGATAAATCGACCAATACTAGTGCGGCGTTTAGCAATAAAAACGATATAAAATAGGTTATTTGAGGGATATTTGAGGTAAGATAGATTATTCGAGCATATAGGTGGAAATGATATAAAGCAGGAATCAACAGCCTATACTATATATACATCTATTACATAATGTAAGTGGCCGATGTAAAAAGTGATGCGATGTGCTCTAACTAACTCCTCTCGTAAAAGTAGTAAATGCGTTGAGGGAAGTGGTGAAGGGTCTTATACACATGGGCAGTGATAATTGTGGTGATCATGGTTCGAATCCGGTAGTAGTCATATTTTGTAAAAATATTTATTTAGGATATATTTATATGACTGTCCTGTGCGTCCGTTGGTAAAATAATCAGCCCGATCGTATACCTCTCATAGGCATCGTATCAGTTTATGAACCAGAAAAACGTTGCATAGTAACAAGAAGCTTTTGTGAAAGATTTACTGCGTCGCACTAGATAATTTGGCAATTATGCATTGGGAATTTTGGTCGGGCTGTACGTGTCGTGCCTGATTCGCGAAATATAATATTGCCACTCCATTACCATCCCATTAGCCGGACTGTCGTATCAGATTTGCGGAACCCTATGCCACTGACCGTTTCAAGCGATGATTTCGCTAATAAACATTGGGTTCATGATTGAATCAGATTTTGAAGGTTTAGACTAGGATGAGACGTCATTCAGGACGTATTTGCGAAAATCAACAGAAATGATTGATATAGATTACTGTTTTACTTAAAGAACGACGTAATTCCGTAGGTCACAATCGGCTCGTGTCTAATCTGTGTGTCGCAATAATCCAATGTATTCATTAGTATATGTTATTTTTTTATATGGGACGACAGTAGCAGCAACAGCGGCACAAACAGAAAACATTAAGCGATATCCGATTTTCGATAATCGTTTTACAGTCTCTCTGTTTGTTGCCTCATTGTCCTGTAAAAGGCGTCACAGTAACATCAATTGTCTTCCTTTTCGGCTGTCGAGTTATTTCTCGAGGGTAAATTCTACACCTCGCAACCCAAATAAATGGCTATTGGTCGTGTTTCTATTGTCATATCGGAACCCTCCGATCGACTGCCGTCTTTTTTCAGAACACTTCAAATAGAGCGACGGTTCCTGAACAGTGAAACAGGAAATTGAAAATTAAGGGACAGACGCAGAAATAATTTATCGTTTTATTAGTTTATTTTTGAAGCTATTTTTTTATGATATCGGTGATGTGAGTCAACTATTTCTCCGCTACGATACGCCCTGTTAAAAATAGAAGTAAAGACGTTATCAAATGAAGGTTACTCTTATCTGACACTAGATCCATGGAAAACATTGAATTGCAGCTCGGTGTTTTGTGCATCTATTTCTATAGGTTCTATTTTCCTTTCGTAGCATATATGGCAAGATAAAATTTTCGAGTTTCACGTCTGCCACTTATCGTTAAATAGTGTTCTATATGGCTGGTTCCCATGAAGCATGAAACAGAGTGAATTTACGTCCGGCTTCAAATAAATAATCGTGGTTCCAAGACCCTCGTGATCTAGTCGTACCCGTTCTGAGGCTATGTTAACTCTGACCATATTTTCAAATGGTGGCCAATGTTGATTTGAGGAATCCGATCGTTCGATTACTTCAATTGTCAGGATTTCATCCTCTTATCATGCGTATACATATATGTAATACAATGCTACAGACGTACTATTATATATATGACAATTATAGATTAGATGTTCATAATTTAATAATCCTCGACTTAACTTCATTGAAAAAAATTAATGTCGAATTGACAAATCCTGAATGTGCGGTACATTCAATCTATTGAACAATCTACCTATTATTATTCTATCTAAATGGATTAGGACCCAATGAGAAAAGTTAGTCTAACTTTTTCCTGCTACTGATGTTTATACGCTTGTGTGAGTATAGACAGATGGACGAAAACGGTTCCGAAAAAAGGCGTCCTTCTTATCCTTCCTAGGCGCCAAATATCTTATGGCTAAAGGAAATTATTATATTCATGCTAATCAAGCATAACAGCTTAACTCAACGGGCATCATCTGCTGCTTGGTAATCATTAGAAGCCGTCTGCCGATCAAAACTCCAAGTCATTGAAACTACACTTACGCATCCATCCGAAAAATGTACATAGATGAAAGCTATTTTCTATAAAAAAAAAAGCTCCTACATATGTTCATATTTACACTGTTCAATACCAGCGTTTCATACAGAAGTAAAATTTCTAATTGTCTCTGCAATTTTGACCTCTGGCATTGATTAACATCTCGTCAATGTTGAACTACCGGAAGTACCTCGGTCGCTGAATCCTTCGTCTAAATTGTTTCAATAACAGCCAAGTTGACCTATCATCTAGCATTACATATCCTTGCTACCTCAATCCCTCAGGTTAGATATTACCATTCGATAACAATGGTTCATACATGCCGCAGATCACACTTGAAGGATTCGTATGCACGACCCAATGCCACATCGGCGTAAACGTGTAGAGACCTTACCACCGTACTTAATGGGTCTCGATCTCGACAGTTGAAAACTATCGAATATTGCGGTCGTGAGGTTTATACATGGACGTTGTCGAGCGAAAGCCGACTGTGGTTCCAGAAACCCACCGGGCCATAATCGGTGCACAAAAGCCGCTTTGCACAGCTTCAAACGACATTCTCACATAAGAAAAGAAGAGTGACTGGAATTTAATGATTCGGAAATTAATTAATTGATTCGTTAAGAGGAAAGCCTTCTATGAGCGTTGATATGGGCCGCTTTACGCCAAGTTCTATAATTTGCCAAAACGCCGGGAACGATTATTGAAGCAACACTGATACTGAGCTTATACCCTTATTTGACACACACACGTATTTTAAACACACGTAATGAACGGAACTATAATCGTGTCCGCCATGATTACTAGCAGTGATAATTCTCGTATATAATATTAGGCAACTGTATGATGCGGTTCTTAACGAAGCGGAGGGCCGAAGTCGGGGAAATTGAATCCATCAGTGGACGACGGGCGGAAAACGTCCCTCGCGTCAAAACAGGCAGAAATCAACGGTACTTGTGCCAAAACAATGGCGATCGAAGGCTCTCCCGAAATCACCAAAGCTGTAAAAAAAAAAACTGATTTTGCTACAATATTTCAATAATGCATCTATTTAAATTTTTTTTCCTGGTCAGCAAGGAACAAATTTTCCCAGATTATAATTATCACAGCTGCATATCACTGATGGCACATGAAGATTTCAGTATAGGGTACGGAAGAGGCATTGCGATAAGCTGAAATGGGTCGTGTTCATAACCGTATATTAAATTCGCATTTATTCCAAGGCATCGATATGAATTCGGGGTTCTCCTACAAAAGATTATTGAATCAACGCAAATGCCATAGGGTTACGGTTGATCAGGCCAAATGTGTTTGTGTACATTCTTTATCGTTGTGGAGTCGGCAGCCATATTGGTACGAAGTTGTTCTGAAGTGGGCATCTCCAATAAAAAAGAATTGTTGACAAGGCACATCGTCGAACATAAGGTAGCAACTGGTTTTATTAGGCGCCACTCCACATCAGAACATAAACGTGACGTGTTATTTTAATAACAGTAAATGAGAACAGATATCCCATCGCGGACCATGAAACATGTTTAGAAGTTACTTGGAAATATACAACGTGATCTACCACGGTATAACATACATATAGCATAATGCAGTACCGCCTCTGGTATTGGTCGTATAGAACAATTGCTATGGTTAAAGAGAAGGGACCGCTTCGATCACTAATGTCTCATTGTAGGAAGACCGTCTGTACGTGTGTCAACGATTTTTTGGCGTTTAGAAATAAGAGCAGGGGACAATTTTTTGTCGTCGGCTAGCGGCGCACGAATAGACAAAACATTGAGGAATTATTTTTTCGTAGTTATCTGTAAACACACTTAGAACATGCCTGGATATGTGTCGTTAGCTATAAAGGCATTTTCCGACGACCCTCATTTTTCCTTTAATGTCACTCATCACCGATGTTTTCTCGCCCCAGAGAAGTCCTCCTTGCTAATATGCAGTAACCCCACCTAACTAGCATAAATCACATTAATGGATATATGTTTGTTTGGTTCCGTATTGCCATGCGAGCGAATGAAGCTTGCCTATACGCGTTGCAAGTCAGTTAGAGCTGAAAAGATCTTCCGCGAAGTTTCAACTTCACTTCGTATCGGGTTCGCGTGAGCTGTCGGAGCGAAGATTCGTAACACAGTAACTTGAACTAACAAAAGTTCTTAGACGCCTCTGAAGCAGAAAATGGCCCTATGTTTCCTTTGCACTGTGTTACTTTACAGTTTTCGGTTCTAATCAACTTTATTTCTTTTGTAGTCGACTACTGACTTGGCGGTGAACCTTTCGTAAAGCTTTGGTCAAACGTGTCAAGCCGCTTACCAAATGTCTGATGGGATATGTTTCTAAATCACTCATTTAAAAGTATGACATCGACAACACTGCGATGATTGGATTCGTGCACCTGGACGTTTCTGGAATTGAATAGAAATGGCACGGGCAACCTACGGGAAAGCGAGCGAATAGCGTTGACACGCTGTTTGTTGGTAAACTGATGATTAGCAGCAGAGATCGAGCAACGTATGACACTGTAATTGCGTCTTGATAACGATATTATGCTTTGTTATATATGTAACGCGTTGGCCTATTTATGACGATGACAATCCTCTTTGGTGGCATATGCTGATTTCGAAAAAACACTGGTTGGTTCAGATGAATTTGTAGGGTTTACCCTACCTCAGGGTTGGGTGAACCTGTGCACAAACTGAAAACGTCGGAACAGAAACATCCACGACGAACGCTACAGTTTTATCTTTATTTGAAGGTAGGCAAGACATTTTTTATGTTGTCACGCTCTATACAAGGGAAAAAAATAGCCATTTATCTATTAATTTCACTGAAGACAAATCAAGCGCACTGCATTGACGCTAACCAAGCTATGGTCGTACGATGGATTGGAGTTAGCGCCTCTTTGTTGAAGCAGAGCACTGCGTAAGGACCCGGCAAGGGCATACAATGAAAGCGTATGCTGTTCGTCACTTTGTATAGCTAAAACCAGCCTCCAAGATCTATTATGTAGAGTGAATTTAAATCTGCAGCAGAAACAGTAACACTGGCGCAAATCATCGTCATCTGTTACATTATGTTCAGGCTATCTATAAATGAATGGGGAATTATTGTTTTGTAGGCCCCTTCTCGTCTGTGAAACTGCTGTTCATAGCTCACCACCATTGTGTCTCATTTGGACAGAAATTGCTCGTCTTTTCTAGAGTATGATATGATTATCTTTTGTTTGATACTAGAACTGCGTACGGTACTTCTCAATAGATAACAGGTTAAGTGAACCAAAACAGGCCCTGCCGGTTCCGCCATTATAGATTTATGTCGTTGAATTCTGAAAGCATCTACTGTTGTCCAAGATGAAAAAGGAAATTGTACTTAATAGATGCTTATTGGTAATGTATCTATGCCTTGGTGTTAAGAATCATTCCTTATTTCTCAAATTTTACGACCTGAGTTTCTGATGAATGTAACTATGTTCTGTTCCAAGGATATTACGGTTCAGAAGAACGCTTAAAATGGAACCTTCGTAGAATACGAACCTTCACGGTGTTGTATGCGTGCTTTCATTTTTGTGTTTCGTTTCAATAGAAAAGTTTTGTTTTAATTAAAAAAAAAAAAACTGTTTAACCTGATCGCGAACCAGACAGTTCGTTCAACTTACGCTCGGTCACGCTTCGAGCTAAATTAAGTTTTACTCAGATGCTTATGACGGTCACGGTAATACGAAAATTTGAAATCATCGAGCTCGTGTACGAATTGCATGTTTTGCTCAATCACGTAGACATCAAATTGTCAATACGCATAGTATGTATAACAACATTTGAAAGCCGCCACGGTAATGTGGTGGGTCTAAACTCGAGCGTCTAAGACTACTATTACAGACAGGGATAAAATTAATTTTTGAACGTTTTACCGAAGTGAATTTGCTTTGAAATCGATCATTTTTGGAATGCAATCGTTGTAACAATGCTGGACGAAAGTGTTTTCAACGGCATCAGGCGATCATACAATCGGACGCCAAAGCACTCTGAGTGTGGCCGAATATTCAGTTAATGTAGCTATTAGTTAGCTGTCTCAGTAAGCAGCAGTTCTGACTATAATTGCAGATATCCATTTGGGCTAACGCAAATTGATCGCTCTTAGTTCACCAGTTGAATGCCGCGCTAAGCAGTACGCTGCAGTATTTCGAAATGGCTGTGAAAGTCGTTTGTAGAAATACTGTGACATAACCTGGATGACGACTGTGCATATTTTCACGTTGAGCAAATAAAGCCACGCGAGCAAAGCTTATGATCAAACGGATATTGGTAATCGTGGGAAAACGTGCCTTTTATGTAGGACCGCGACGTACTCGCTTAGTGGTAACGTATGGATCACCAAAAAAATAATCGATGTTCACTTTCACCATATTATGGATAAAGTCACCCAAAGAGGTTTCGAAATTATTTTTCGTACAATCAATAATGGAGTCCTTCAGTTCTTCAAAGCCTGTCTACAAATCACCTTTTTCTGACATATATGCAGGCTGGGCTTACGGGGTGCATTAATATAAATCTTGGTTTATTATTAGCTAAGCCACAAATTCAATATACGAACCACAGTTGAGCATTCGTATCCTTATGGTTGTTCCATTCGATTGAAGAAGGTACGGACGCGAGCATACGACCCGTCTTTAACTCGTGTTCGTGATCAAGATCCAAACATAGATTTTTTGCTTTTTCCCGCGTTTCAATTCTGTCCGAAATTTGCGACACGAATTCAATTAGAGGTAATTCGTATCACATTGAATATCTAAACGCTTCGATCTCCACATTCGCTACGGAAAACGTGAATAATTTGAGTTTGCGATGTACGAAACGTAGGTCATAGCAGAAACCTCCTCTGGGTCAGTGGGACACCTAGACATTTGTTGTGCTTTTTTTAGGTCCCAAATAGGGGGGACGAAGCGGGGGAGCCATCTGTTACTTTTAGCAGCCCTAAATTTGTTTTTGTCCTGCATCGTCTCGCGGTTACGCACTCGACAGAGTACATTTCTATGCCAAAATGTGAAATGTAGTACACTGAGACGCCTCGATAGCCATTGTATTATCGATGTTGCCGCTATTGTCGTGTCTGCTCACTGCTTGCATAACATGTGCATTAGGCGGGATTGCACTAGTTCTCCGTTTTATTAATTAGTGAACCTTATTTCTCTTACGTTCGAGCGATTACTAGTTTAGCGTGGTAGCCTTGCTGGCCTCCCCGATCTCTTTTATTACAGATTCACATGCATCAGCTTGGCCTTCGGCTACTTTGATTGTTCCTAAGCTATTTGTACGCTACAGAGGTTATCATCACTGGATTAGCACTAATTTTAATTTTTGAACGAAGTGTGCTTATACGTGGTGGCGTACTTAAATTTGGACAAACCTTTTCATGGGCTGCTTGTTATGACAAGCAAGTGTTTGCTCCCTGTTATCACTGTACAATGAAACCCAGTTCCTTCTACAATAGAACAGCAAACCCATCGTGACGAAAGGCGGTGCATCATTTCCGGGATTCTAGCAAAGGTAAGCGACCATCGAATATATTTATGCTGGACAAACAGCACCAAAGTTATACATCTTTTTTTTTCATTTTATGTTGTTGCTGTACGCTATTTTTAGTTTACATGCGGATTCTTAAAAAATAAGTAAGATTTCTGGGAAATAAACTGAAAGACCCCAAGTAATTTTCGAAATTTAAAGGTTGGAAAAGTAATTTTTGATATATCTGAACCTTCTACGCAGAAATTAACAGCCGTTTTGAGGAACGGAATATCAGTTCCTAGTTGGGTCATCCAGATAAGCTTCAGTGGTTAGTCTTTTTCAGACTTCGTGCTTTTCCACCTCTTGCGTTTTTTGAGCTTAGTTACTTTTAGAATGTTTGTCCTATTATCAAATTAAAATTTAGTCCTATTGGAATTTTTTTGTTCGTAGCATACCTGAGTGACACCTAACGAGTTCATACGTGCCAGTATGGCGTGACAGTTGTGAACTCAAGTACGCTATGGATAAAAAATTCCAGCAGAACTATTTTCTTTTATTATTTGGAGTTATTTACAGATTAAAGAAGTATTATTCTAAGAATTACTATTGAGCGGTTTTGCAGTATTAAAAGCGGCTTACTAGAAAAGGCCCACTTCGGCCTGCATGTATATATATATTCTGATTTCAAATATTCACTTACGCTAGATTAAACCGCTGGCCAACTTGGATGGCGATGCGACGTTTGTGAAGGATTTGATAAGTATCTCAGAAACGATTTGTATTATTTAATTATGATATGCAAGGAACAAAAGTACTATTCCTCAGCCTGAAAGCCTGCGTATCAGTTTAATGTAATACGTCGTCTAGTCCAGTATTAGAAATTGGCTATAGTGACAAGAAGAACAGGCTTTACGGGAGGTTGTCATTTCGCAATGTAAGCCCGCCCTCGGCGAGTTTTGACGGAGGACTAAAATGGGCCCCGTTGACTATGGGTCGCATTAGTAATACGTTACGATTCGGATCCAGAGTGATTCAATACACAAGAAATAAGCGTAAAGAACAGGTTGCTTCCCTCCGCGTCTGTAATAAGAAGAAAAAACTCTATCACATCAAATCTAACTGATCATTGCTACACATTGTAAAATCCTACGAAATCTATAATACAGATCAAATGTAGCTTGGATACTTCTTCCCTTAAATATGATTATACAAGCTTCACTTGTTTGTCAGCAATCATCAACCCATTTTGTAGCCGATCTCGATCATCTGCAGAGAATATTTTTTTGCTATCAATGCAGTGCCCATTGCAGTGCCAACATATAGCGAACGACTGGGTCATATAAAAGTTACATGAAACAATTAGCAAAAATTTACACTTGCGAGGCTGCATTCCGCTTTGTTATTCCCTCGGTATAGTTTTCAGCGCGGCTGCTGTTCGGAAGACTTTTGTACTCTACGATGCCATCAATGAAAGTAGCAATGAGCTGGGTTCATTTTCCTTTTTCATCATGTACCATGGGTGACTTGTTGTAGTAAATTTAAGTACTATTGTCTGGTAGACCTTAACTCAAAATATAAACACCGTATACAATATATGTACGGAGACCTTTGACGACACCATTCCATGTGAGTTCATTTTTTTTTTTTAGTTTTGGAGATGTTTGTGATTGTGTCTCAGTAGATTATATTGGATAGGCGTAAAACATAGCGTATCGAAATCTCTATTTTAGCGGAAATTACTAGGTACACAGGCCATTTTTCTACTAAATATCCCATATATTCTGCTAATCTGTTAATAATTAGCGCTGAACAGTGTAAGGTATGGCAGTGTACTTTTAGGTTACCGAAACAGATATACGTTTAACCGGAATGACTTTTATTCTAGTTGACTACAGAGAGTCCGAGCCAACACACAGAAAAGCCTCGAAAATAAAAAAAAATACGTGACGAAAGCCGTCGTTTCTTGTTAATCTCGTGAAACGTAGGATTTCAGATAGGATTGTGTTTATCCCATAATGTAGCCCTAAGATAATAGGCAATGTCAGTTGAGCGAGTTTCACAGTCGAGACTATTAAAGTTTGAACTGACATATCTATACCATAGCTATTTTTCTTATCTTACGATTATTTTTACATTAACATGTTGACAAAAAGTTCGTGTCCAAGTCTACCAAATATCAATCCAAGAAATAATTGAAATAGACGTTCGGGGGCGATTTCTGAAATTATTGTTACATACGTTATACTACCGAATTTAGACGTTTAGAAATTGCATAAGGCATGCCGTTACTCCAGTATAGAATACATTTTCATGTACATATAATAAGCACTGAAAACCTTACAAAGCTAAAAAGAAAGTGACAACGCTTGTTTATAATTGTTTTCTGTGTGCAACGGAGCACCGGTAGACCAAAAAGTAGAGGGATAATTGGTGTAAGGTAATCAGATGCTCAGGCGACGTATGTTAGAAGTACTTTCTATTATTAGGTATTACTGTATCTTATTATCTTATTATATATTATCAAATAACAGTAAAGTACTTCCCATGCATTGTAAGATATAACAGGTAGAAAAATTCTTAGCATTATGTGTACAAGAACAAGTCCGGATAGCTTAAAAATGCGTTGTTCCATGGATCTGTCATTTGTGACAGCGAATTCGACTATCTAAGAGTTACCCACTTAGACAGTAGTTTGGGAAGATGTTGAAGCTGGAGCTCTCTTTTGACAGCCTGTGAATTTTGACTCACTTCATCGGGCGGTACGTCACGTGTCATATCGTTTCTGTGCCATATGCCCAACAGGACGTATTACTATAAGGGAAACGGTTGACAACAAATCGTTATTCTACGCACTGCATCGGTTTAGTTCCGTCAGTGTCCTGTTCCTGACAGGGTTTCGCGTACGACAAGGCTGTCACTCTATCCATATGACCGCGATTCAGAAATATTATCCCAAACCGATCATCGTAAACTATTGATAAGTGATACTGGGTGGGTAATATTGACAGACGACACTGATCGGCGATATGTGCGCCTGCAGGAAGTCCAAGCATACGGACATGTTAAGAAATGACCGTGTGACAATCGATGCGTAAGGATATGGACAGTGAACTACTGGAAATATGCTAGTATATCTACATTGGTGATTGACTGTAGATACGGGGTTCTTCTAGCACTTGAGTTTGTAGACATTTAATTAGAAGTGAGACGTGTTCTAGGGTAGAGCGTGATCAAGTCGATTGTTTCGATCTAGTAGCTCAGATTTAGAAGCCGTTCTGAGAGCGTGCACTGTCTTGTTATTGCTACCTTCCAATCAGATTTATAGCGTAGAACAAATGACGGCAAAACAGCTGCACATTTAACGTTAACATAAAAATAGCGCCAAATTTGAATCTAATTTCTGTCTCAACCCTTACTTTAAGCTTGTTGTCCGCTGCGTCTTGTCGTGATGCCACTGATCTGTGTATATTCATATTTGAACAAATTCGACAGCTACATGAGCCCTGCTTGAATGAAATATTCCTCGCTGGTCTTACAGGAATCATCGGTCTTTTTTTTTTCGTTCGTACTCATATGCTCATGAACGTTACCTGCGCATTTAGCTAATTAAACCACTGAAAAAAAACCGCCTGATTTCCTAAGCGGTCATCGATAATTCCGCCAAACTTCTCTCAGGGTTGTTATAGTACTTTCTGGCCCGAGCACTTGATCTAACCACGAACCACCCACGTACGGCTGGTGACGACGACGACGATGACGATGATTTACACGTAAAAATGGACAGTGACAATATCTGAGTTGATTAAACTTTATTTTAAACTTAAGGCTGCAATAGAAAAATAATTTCATAATTTCTAATAATATAGCAACGAGAGTTATAATTCATAAGCGAATCACTACTGGCCATTGCGTTTTCCGTCGGGAAAACGACTTAATTTATTAGTGCCGAACAGTTCTTGCAGAGTTCGTTGTGGCAGCACGTTTCGATAAAAATCAATATAACAATTAAAATATTAGAAGGGGAGTTACTTGTCAATGGCGGTGCGTGAACCGAAATGCGGGGGAAGGGGGTAACAGAAACTGTAAGCAAAAATGGTCTTGTGGCTACAGCGAGAACTGTTTTTATTTTGAAAGACAGCCGGGTTGATATGTGTTTGTGGCCGACAACAGCTCAGGGGCGTTTCAGGCAGCGGGGCATAGCAGATTGGTAACGGGCGATAACAGTATGCAATTACGCAGGTGATTACGACCGATTCGGTTACTAGTGCGCCAAGAAAATTCAAATTTCTCTCCATTGTTGTGGGGATAGCCCTTCATAAGATAGGTCCAGTTGGCGATCTAGTTTTAGGTGATTTTGACAAGTTATTTAGGCTAAAATATTTGCTGTCATGTCAAGTTCGCCGACGCCGTAAATTTACCACAATAACTTGAAACAGTACGTCATAACGGCAAATTACAAATGGCGACTTAAACTTATCGACTGAGCAGAGTTTATCCGTTCCTAGCATTCTATAATCGAAGCAATTTTCTACATGCTAGATTAAACATCTCGAGTTCTACGTGCGGCGTTGCCGGCCATACATCAACCGATCGACTATCGACGCGAAACGAAGCGTTTCTACATCCAAATTCGAGCCCGGAAAGCCACACGGCAAACCACTACGATCTGATATGTGCTCTAGGGAAAACCAAATTTTACTAATGTTTGCTTTATTTAGCACTGGATCGATGCGAGCCCTACAAGTCGTCCTTTATGTCTTCAATTGACTATGCCAGAAGTACTATGGACTAAATAGTTGTAATACAAACTATATAAACACGATACATTTGTATCGTAGCGCAATTTCTGTCCTTTAGTCGAACTTCCATACACCTCACGTCGGAAGAAACAAACTATTTTATCGAGTACTACTATGAAGATTATAAAATCCTTTAGCTAACCCTCATCAAAATAGTGCTAAGCACCGAGTCAGCACGACCTTCAGCATTGACGGTTGCATAAAATGACTTTGGCAAAAAAAACAGCTTTTTGTTTATATTTAGAAATAATTTTTATCTGATGTAATTCGTACGGAAAATCCATAATGATAAGCTAGGTGATAAAGCTTCTGGCTATGGACGGTTACCAAGAATAACTCGTAGAAGACTTGTAGCTTTTATTTTTACTAACTCGACCGTACAAATAATCAGGCACGAATACCTTTCGCGATTCCGTCACCGGCTCCCCCTTTTCCGCTCTTGAAAAATAGAAGACGATTTTTTCAGTAAATAATTATTGGTAACCCTTTCCTATTGTACGTACAATATCCGTACCGTTTGGCTATATTGTATGATCGGATCTGTCGATCAGCATTACGCTTATCATCGATTTTTGCTCTTTTCCTAGTTTACTTTTTCTCCAGACGTCAAATCGCTTTCGTTAGCTTCTAATCCACAATTTAGCGAAAAGCTCATGGTCATAATTGTCGCAATTCCGCCTCTCGTTGCGCACGCACATTCATGCACGACTTCGCTTAGTGCACGCGACATTTGTTATCGGGCATCAATCGCATTGCCATGGCGCGTCATATGCGCACGAAAGTGCCGGAGTCCGTCGCTGTTCTTCATGTCATTACCGATTATTGTACATAACGGTACATTCACTGATTTATCTGTTTCTATGTCTGGCTGGTCGACTGTCTATCAATGTACCCTCGCCTATGATTGCTTATCGCAGTTCCGCTGCACATCAATGGGGCTTGTGTTGTTACTTCATCAATGTCGGCTGTTGCAGGCAATTTTGTTACCCGAACAAGTATTGCCGGCCTTCAGTGGCTTTCTTGTATTACTACCTCAAATGCCACGTATCCTTTCCTCCTGCTCACAGCCATCGCCAGCGCGTACACAATAGATGGGGGGGGGGGGGGGCAGGTAGAGGACGAAATGGGACATGAGGCGCAGACAACAACGATCCATGCGCACGAGCCAGTCACTTAGAAAACGTAACAGCCGAGCATTGTACACAGTCATCAATGGACTGAAATCGTGAAGATATTGACATCAGGTGCTTTCTGACCGCGATGATTCGCCTGTGATACGTACTGACGCGGACTTTTCGACGTTGATTGCTATAACGCTTTACCTCAGTCGACGCTGCCCGCTAGTGTTCCCTACTGATGCAGTATCGACTGCAACGACCTGTTGTTCACTATAGAAACTACTTGACTTTTCAGAGATAGAAGCAACTACAGCACTGACAGCCGAAGGGCAATTAGCTACGTGAAGAATGTTACGGCCCTATGTAGATGATGTGACGGGTAGGCAAAGAGAAAACGGTCGTAAACATTAACCAGATGCTAGAAATGGATGAGGAATTCCTTCTCGCCTTTCCTCGATCTTTGACTGCTTTGTTGTTTCACGGTTGTGGAGAAAGAGTACGCAACGTGGCTCAATATAAGTTTACCATCAGGTTATATTATTTTCTGTAATAGGACGTAACGGGTATAGTATTATAGCGAATACTGTGTAATGATGTACAGGACAACGATATCTACAATGATGCTGTTCAATATATGTGTATGTATATGTAAATGTAATTTTTGTCAAGTTTGCACATATCACAGTAAGACTCTTCGAGCGGTGATAAATCGGCGCCGTACGTAATTGGCAATGGCGTTATTTGCCGTTAGAATTGATGGAATCCATCGAGTTCGTTTTTGTCGCGTTCGCTACTCATATTGTTCTTCTCTGAGCTAATACCTGCGGAGTTTTGATGTGTTTCATTAGGTCAAAACGATCTAGACATTAAAATCATATACAAACATATCACACGCGGGCTATAGGAGATGTCTTTGCGCAATACTAACTTGGCTCCAATCCGTCCGAACGCAAGAGAACCTTGCCAATCCCGTCAAAACGACACACGTCTTAAATTGCCCGTCGCCGGACGTCGACAACGGAAATCACAGTTGTTTACTATTTATCTATGATCTAAAGCGTACGGACTAATATATGGTAGCATGTACGAAGCACGACAAAGGGATAAACGTACAATCTGTACACAGAAACGTTACGGTGCGTGAGAAAAGCTTGCTCAAGCACCGACGGCTTTGTACTCGAGGGGGAAGAGGAGGGGGTGCGAAGGCGGTATCATATATATTATATATATATATATATATATAGCTGGTTATAGGCAATATCTGATACATTTCGGAACAGGGGTAAGCGATTTGTTGAGGAAGATAGCAAATCAGGTTTGTCGGAACTAGTTCATTCGAACTTGAATTCTGTTATATTTAGGTATCGAACGCTCACTATTGTCATCCAATCGATTTCACCAGGGTAGCCATTTAAGACGAACAGACGTTACGTTAGAAAATGTCAGTGAGGATCAAATCAAGTTCCAGATAGATAGCAACTTCAAGCGATACAACGTAACCCAGTTAGTTCGTCTGGCACATTGAATACAAATGAGTGAATACCCTTATATTTGTACGAAAGTGGGTGTCGACCCCACCAATGAGTAGATGTGCGTTATATTTATTTCACGATCTAGCTAAATACAGACCCGTTCTGTATCCTTTCTGTTTTGTTCAATGGTACATGAAACGACAATTGGAATATAAGTGTCGGTGACATATTGGGCCACCAGAAGATAAACTGCGAACAGAGGTTTCAACGACTAGAAATGCTATTATAAATTTAATTAAGGACTTTCATTAAATTAAATTAAGAAAAATTTAATTAAAGAAAGTAAAATGCTACGTCAGTCAAGCATAATCGAGGTGTCAGAGATCTAAATTAAAGATAAAACTTAACAAAAATCAGTTATTTCCAGTGCGCGAGGACGAAATATTATGGCGATGGTCGAGCATCAGCTTTCGGCTATTTTTGGGTGGAACTCGATTACCGACTAACTTATAATCAATGCTCTTCTAGATTTTACTTAGTGATGTAAAAGAGTAAACCGTTAAAATAGCTGGTATGTTTGTCGTTATTTCGAAATTCGGGCAAGCACTACGTTACACTAAGCAAATCATTTAGTATTTGATATTTCGTTAGGTAAACTTGAGGCGTAACTTGAACGATCTAAGTGGGCCGGGCATTTTTAGTTCAGCCAGCGTCTAATCATACGCAAATGTCTAGAATATGAAAAAAGCTACATTTACATTTGATATAATACATTCATAGTAACATATTGAAAAGCGATTGAAAGACTGAGCTGCTATGACCTGAAGCCTGAAGTCCACAAGAGCTCAGGCTCATTTACTTGTAGGTATACGCGATTGTGATAGGGTAACTGTATTGTTGTCGTTATATTCAGCGCTACAGTTTAACATCACAACAGAGACGGCAGGGGGCATGTGGGCAAGGTGAGCTCCGACTGGATGTTTCCTCGTTCATTTCGATAACCGCTCATAGCTATTGGTCTAGAATGATATGTTAAAGCCCACGCCGATCATGTCGGTACTCGAACACCAAACAGATCAAAGATGGATCCGATCACATAACTAGTCTATAGGCGAAAAAACTATTGGTATCGATACCCGGATAATAATCACTGAACAATTATCCGATCTATCTGGCCTATTATGTAATGCAGAGTGGATTCCGACAACGTTATATGAAATACTGTAACAGCGTGCCGTAGCCGTAATGAATACTTTCTGCTAGGTTAAATATCTTCTTTTCCTATTGAATAGATTTTAGTAACGCAGATCGACACCTCAGTCAGTTGCCATAGTGCAACATCAACGATGTTCTCTACCGTTCGAGCATTTCCAATAACGAAGATTAAATTCGGTTAGATACGTTTTCGATGAAGTTCTGTTAGCGGTACACCTGAGACACTCGAATCAGGTTGAAAACCAATATTAGGCAGGTGATTCGTGTCGTACTACAGGATATCAGCAGCTAAGTGAAGCAACAATTCTTAAATAAGGCAAAATCGGACTCGAAACATTTATTTTGACAGAGCCGCATCATCAATATCCGATACTTTTGCCATGTTACCTCCTTTTCGCTAGTCAAAGCGATCATTTACCATGGCCGAATTCACATTGGACTATGCATACAGGCTCGTGATCTACAACGAGTATATAAGATAAGTAATACACATCTGTGTATCTAGTGAATACTGTAGTTAAGTAAGTGGGGCTTTGATGGCCATTAGGTAAACTAGAAGCCCTTCAGGTCAGGGAAAGATTGAAAAATATGATTGGGGAAGGTCTTGAGCTGCTGATCGACATGAGGCGATCGAATGCTGTGGTGAGCCTACATGACTCATCATAGCTTATACGATTCTGTAATTGGATTTCTTCGTTCATTTGAAGTGCATTTATATGAATAAGTTATATATAAGAGGGGTTGATATATATATTATAGTTTTCATCTCGGTTCAATTGGAAAATGAAGACTGCTTCAGATCGCTTCACCAGTTAAACCTCAGCGCATAGGTTTAGAGGAACAATTTTTTTTGGAAAGAAGTGCGCCTAAGCTAGAAAAATAATATTATATTGATGTTTTTTTTAACTGACTTTAAAATGGGTCTCACACAATCGGAATTTTCTGCTGGAGCTCCGATTGCACAACGTAATTAGTTCGCTTTAAAGAAAAAACGGCTTTCTTAACTTTCGTGTATCAATCAAGTTGCTCAAACTTGAAACCGATATAAAAATGCGTCTGCAGTATCTGCATGTATGTCTCTATACATACATACTACTAGAATGCGTTTCGCGGAAATGCGCACAAACCTGATGCGATGTATCCCTTATATATATGTATCGTAAAACCTTGAACTTACGAAGGAAACAATTTCTGCCTCAACTTGTGTCTCTTCCTTCCTTCCTCCCCCCCCCCCCCCGGTTGTGGCAATCGATTGGTTAATTAGCCGTGGCCCCAGCCGAAACTCTGTATATAAGCGTAAAGCTGATAAAAACTTTTTTCCTTCTGTAAGAATATCTTCTTGGCCTATCCTATTGTGTTGAACCACAATGTCAACTGCAAAGGGCTGGGCC
Organism: Varroa destructor; assembly: GCF_002443255.2. Taxonomy (NCBI): domain Eukaryota; kingdom Metazoa; phylum Arthropoda; class Arachnida; order Mesostigmata; family Varroidae; genus Varroa; species Varroa destructor. Next base: position 40,595,879 of record NW_019211455.1, on the reverse strand, counting down.
ACTAATCTGGTTCAGCATTGCCCTTCCCATGCCGCGGCAGTATGGACCTATTGGTATTCATCGATATAATCAGCTTCCAATTCAAGCAGCTGTAGCGTTATCGTGCTCACATCTTTAATGAAGCACTTTGTAGAGATAGTTACGGCGGGGTAAATAAATTGTTTATCCATAAGCTTGTCTTAGACTGAGTTGACCAAATCCCCATAGTTGTCCGGGCCGGAGAGTAGCGTTCCCACTTACAGAAAACTGCTCTAGGCGACGCTCTAGACGACGCTCTAGACGAGGAAAAGGCAGCCTTATGCAGCACTGTCAGTTTTTGCGCCGAGAAGTAAATACAATGAATAGGTGGGGGAGCACAAGTCATTGTACTGGTTCAGGCGACAAAGAGCATCTATTGAATAGAGAATTGATTACTGCAATTTACTTGCTCGCTAGTCGCCGTGTGAAGCAGCGCTCGCCAGTAATTTCGGACGTAATATTCGAATCTTATCAAATTAATATTATATATAATTACCAAGTTAAAATAAGTACGCAGTAAAGCATGCTCGACAAATGCCGGGCCTCTTTATGAAACCCTTTCTGAATTGGGCGAGGGCCGAAACTTCTATAAGGTCTATAGTACGGGTCAATTAGCCCGACATGTCCTAGTGCTCATCGGCGATGTAAAGAAACATGGTAGGCAAACTTTAAATGGGGCGATGTCTGCGTTGGTCGGGTAAGGCTTTGGTTGCTTAGACGTTGACGTGGGTGTCGTCACATGGTGGTCTAGGTTCAAATCCAAGCTTAGTTAGTTATAGACCCAGTTAGTTTTGTGTTAGAAGCTAGCTACCTTAAGTATTGCTTAGTTATCAAATTTAAAGCACAAAACAAGATTTGAGTATCGAAAATGAACCCAATGATTGTACCCAGGGACATCACCAGCGTCAATAAACTTGTATTGTTTCCTGCCTCGTTAGGGACCGAATCGGGTTGTGTAGCTGACGAAAACAAACACGCCTGCGGATAAAAGCGTCAATTTTCGAATACATTTTTTTCATACATTTTTAAGCTTAAAGAAACGGGGCTACTAAGGTAAAATTTGGACGAACTTCTGGAGTAGACTGTTTGAGCCATACATTAACATATTTTTTTCCTAACAAAATACACTCTCTTTGCAAAAATGGCCACAGTCTCAAAGCCCTTACTGCTTAGAGAGACATTTTTTTAAAACAAATACTTAAATTTTCCGCAGTTCTACGAAACTTATTCTCATTGAAAGTTCGGGTAAGTTATGCTAAACGTAATACAACAAGAAAGCTAGCCAAATGATCGTTATTTTTTCCATATCTATATACACACATATGTGCTTTCGCTAGATTGCATGTCAGTGACACAACATAGGCTGGAGCAAGCTTATTTGGCCATATAACGACGTCGTTTTTTTTCAATAAATTATAAGATTATATATAAATTATATTACTATATAACTAAATAAGGCTTTATGCGAGCATAGATAACGTCGTGTGTCCCGTTAACATAACTTTATTGGCCAAGTCAATAGTGTTTAACAGTTTATGTAAAACACGAAGTCATTTAATACGTTTAAACGATTATTTTATTTGGGTTATGATTAATACGTCAGAACGAAAGAATACGCAAGAAGGCCTGTCAGAAACAACGACCGTCAAATATCTGTAAATTCGAGTATAAAATACAACGAGATATACAAAGAGATGAAAAATATGTATGTTTTTCATTTGATCTAAATTAGCTGGCCGTTTTAAAGTACATTGAAAAAACCAATTCTATTGAAAAACTTTGTCGCAAGCAAATTAGGCTTAACGTGAACATATTACTGGACGCGTACAAACAATATTTATCTATCTATCTATTTGTGGACCTTCGTTGGAAGGATCCGTTGACGAAACATCTCCTTCTCCTGACGTAAGAGGATGCACTAGGGAGCCATTGTATTATCTACTACTACATATCTATTTCTCTGTTGGCTTTTTGACTCCAGCTCTGAAATGCAACTACAAATATGAAAACTTGACTCTAAAGGTATACAAATAATAACCTTGGGAAGAATGCGTGGCTCACGTATTTCTGTTACAATTCCATATATCCATAGTACACCTAACACTTAGTTATGCTTCACTATCAGACAGACCCATTTCTTATGTTAACGCACAAGTAAACAGTGCCTCTGACAGATCTACGGGATGCTTATCGTTCTAGTAATTTGCGGCTGTTACCATCAGCTTTGCTGACCTTTTAGGCTCATGGTGACTACCCATGCTCGGTGTCTTTCCTCTCATTCCTGGTTATATTTATCGTAGTCCATATGGGTCATCGGGCAACTACCTCCTTCGTGACGGGACGATACCCCACAGTTCACATGGGTCTGTTTCTGGCTAACGGAGCTACAGAGTGATGAACAGTTTACGGGTTTCGCGATACCCCCTCCCCCTCCCCTAAGCAACAATCATCTTAATATTCTTTAGAATTTTCTGCAGAGACGACATTACGGGTGCAGCTATTGTTCACTTGGAACGCCCGCCTTGGAGGGCAGCGTTTAGGGTTCATCCTTTAGGCATGGATAGTGCAATGGGTACGTGTCCAAAATAGGTGAGGTGCTTTTTCGGTATTATCTATTATTTTTTTTTTTTTAACATTTTAAGTGGACTTCACACTGCTGATACCGTCTGTTTAGTATATGAAGTTGGCCAACGATAGCTTGAGTGAAAAGATGCGACTACATCGAAAGTGAAGCTTTGGATCGTTAAAGGTTTCATTTGCCATAACAGGAACATTTGAGAGAGGTGAACCGAACGGAAACAAAATTTATATTATATATAGATATTTTATTTGAAACGAGAAAGAAACAAAGGGTCGTTAGGAATCCCCTTAACGAAAGAAGTTTCGATGAGACAAGTGTGCTTATCAGTGGTCTGAGCACAAAGATGACGCGTTTGTTAGGCTTAAGAATCACTACAACATTGTTAATTTACCTGCTCAGCTAGAAACTTGTGCTTAAAGCAACGACCGATCACACTTTCTTTCAGGTATCTACTTCCGTAATTCTTTCAATAGGAACATGTAAATCTCCCTAACCAAGGTATGGTTACTAGCGCATAAATGATTTCTCATGGAACGTATGATGCGTAAATGTCACAAACGTTAGTAAACGTTTTTAAACAAGAAACCACCAGAGGGGGCGAAGCGTTGATAAGCAAGCATACGAAACGAAAATTACAAAGTTCTGTTTGGGAAAAACCTACCGATTTACTGTATGAATCGACTAAATGTATCCCGAAACATAAATTTAGTTTAATTTTCACAAATAAGCGAACTACTTGTCCTCAGAGGCAGGTAGAATTTGAAATATATATAGATAATGCATGCTTTATCCTCAAATATGTTTGTAATAAAGAGACTTATCTTCCATGGGATATATGTAATGATTACCTATGTTGTTATTGAATTAAATTACAGTCTAGGTTAAATTAGGAATCAATAAATACCTCTTCACTTGGCAGGTAACGAATCGGATAGAGACAACAAATCACTACCCAGAAACTCGTTCATTTCAACTACTCTATTATTCCTTAGGGAGAACTATACGGATGCGATATTTAATTGTTTACACTTTTTTTCAAATAAAACATTGAAAAAAATTATGTTTACCGGTAATGCTAAAGACGTTACGCCAAATAAGAACATGCAAAGGTACCAGCATCGATTAAGCACAGCCGTGAAGCACACGAGATATTGTTCATAGTGAAATAGCAATTGCTGTGTTTGCCTTTCGCTGTGATGGGTTCGGTTGATTCAGCCATGAGCTCTATGCATACAACATTCACGAAAGGAAAAGCGGCAAGCAGAAAAGAAACGAGCCAATCACTCTGCCACTAATGTTGTGAAGAGATAGAAAATTACAAAATTATCGCGTAATCATATAATAACAAAACATTACTACTCTGGTTACCAGATTAACGAGTACCGAGGCGAAGAAGAAGCCATAACAACAAAATGCAATGTGTTCAACGCTAGACGTTGTGTAATGTGACCTTGTCAAATTGCTGGAAATATCATCGAAGCATTGGTAGCAAGGGCAACTTCCGAGCATCTGCACGACCGAGTTGCCCCTATTGAATGATGAACCCAGCGATTAATGCTTTTCAGTCATTAGTAAACGTCCATCTTACTAATTGAGAAACGACATTGATCCAATGCAGGCCCATGGTGTGTCGGTTCGGCGTTCATTCGCTATGATGAATGAACAATACCTTAACGTTAACGTGATGTTATTGTGGTGATCAAGGCCGTAGCGCCCTTGCGACTCGATATCCAACAGAAAAAAAGTTCTGTTACTGGTCCTGATTAGCTAATTGTCAATGAAGGGTTGAGAGGTTACAATGCTCGAATAAGAACAACGTATTCTTCTGCACGTCGACGCAACACTCGTTGGTAGTAAACCCTCTACGAAAAAAAGATGCACGTTTACGTAGTCTTCGCTGTCAATGAAGAAAGGTCATGGAAGAATGCAGAGGTATTCCTGCACCTAGCTGAATATGTGCCTGACCCTGTTGCATGACTACTTGGTGGCGAAGTTATTTTCTCGATACTATGATGTCGTACAACAACAATTCTGGAGAGAAAAAGGAATGGAGTGATCGAGTAGTGGCTAGACTTCATCGTCAGCACGAGTGACTACCTTGACCGTTATTAGCAGAAACGCTGCTTTTATTATATAATGACCTTAGGACAGGTTATTGGTTACTCAACCAAAACGGCAATTCAGCCCCTTCGCTATTTCACTCCAGTCTTCGGAAACAGAAGAAACTAAATAGTTCCACGAGCGAAGACCATATTGAAAATGAACACGATTGTCAATTGGTCCACCCGCTGGTAGTCGATGGGCTTACAGGATAATAGGAGCAATTCTGTTGAAAGGCAATAGCTTCTCACGCACAGGAAAGTTAAAAAAAAAAGGACCTGTTTCCTTACCAACGGTATCTGGTTAAGCAATGCCAACGGTGAGGAGGAGAAAGGTAACTTCTCGATTGGCTAACAACGACCGAATTCAAAAATATATAGGTATACAACGAATAGTTAGAAATGATATGGGTGAAGGGCGATGATCATAGTGATGATGATACCTTTGTTCTATACACACTCAGCACGAGTAGAACGTTAGATCACTGCCAGAGACATTAAGACAGAAGAAATTGAACGAAAAATATTTTTCCGAGAGGACTTAGGTTCGAATTTAAGCAGAAGTTACAAACACAGTTCTGCAGATACGGGCATTTAGAGATAAATGTGAGTCGCCATTTTAGTTTACGGCCAATTGATTATAGCGAAGAAGATTATAGCGAATAGCTATAATTACCTATATACATACATAACCTAAGGGCAGAGGCTTCGGAGCAAGCTACAGAATTTCACCGGACAATTAGCAAAAGCTTTGTTCTACTTGCTCCAAGCTTTCTTCGAGTACGCACGAAATTATTTTTAATATTTAGCTACCGTGCGTAATATCAAAAATCGACGGATTAGCGTCCTTCGACATTTTAACTTGAAGGCTTGCACGATCTTTTTTAAAGAAAGATCACTGATTTCGTGTAAATCGCACGATGCGTATCGCATGATAGAGGTGCATTTAATGATCCGTGCAGGGTTTTTATTTGTTTACATCAACAAAGGCCTAACTTTTCCTAATGCTAATTAAGGGTTAGCTAAGACAAACGAGCGACTGCTAGGATCGAAATAATTTTTAAATATTCGAACTGCATAAACAAACAAACAAACAAAACATCTCTCTATGAAGCTTTGAAGAAAGTACAGTCATTTTATTTAAAAACAGCAAACATCTAGATTATAAAAAGGGGTTTATTCTATACAAACATATCTGCGTGAATATTCTATGCTTATCACGCTTCAACGGCAAGAAAAACTAAAATAATAATTAGTGCAATGGGGGCTAGCCCCTCACATCACGATCTACAAACAGGCCGACATAGCATTTGCCTACCTTTTTTTTTATTTGAATGATTATCCTTACCACAATGCCCACAGAGAGGCTCGTTACAATTCCTATTTTTTTTTACCTGTAAAAAAAATATTTCAAAAAGGTGGTTCATAAAAAAAAATGTTGTTAATCAGGTATTTTCTCAATACTAACATTTGTTTAGCACAGGTCTAAACAGAAGCTACAATAAAACAGAAGCTACAATAAAATAAAAGCAAAAGCCAGTATATATGTGTAGAAATCCTCTAATGAGCCGCGGTAATGGCCTAGAGGACACATTTACATTCGATGATAACAACCCAGCCGAATTCTGATCATGTGCTGTATCGTTTATGTTTTTATCACAGGGTGTTCGTCACTCTTTTGGTGTCGATACACAGATGCCTATCTAATCCAAAACCATTTGTTGGAAGGGGCATCTTTAAAGTTCCGTATCTTTGCGAGCTTGCTTGCGCCGACAATCAGGCCAGTGTGTTGAAGGTCCGAGAGTCATTTGCTCATCGGTCTCTGACGGGGGGGGGGGGGGGGGGGAAATTTGTATCGATACAACAAATTGACAATAGTATCTATGCGTCTAATAATATCCGAACCGCTCTCAATATTATCGAGTCCCTTGTAGAAAAATACGAACATAAGCACACAGAAACAAGCAATTTAAGTTAAGGACGAACGTATAATACTTATTAATTGATCAACTGGACGGCGGGACTGGGAACAACGAGTAATAGGTTTATTGGAAAATATGGAAGACATGTAGTTGCTTGTCTAATACCAAATATTCAGGTAAGCGGTATCGAAGAGCCAGCTTACTTTCGAAAGAAATACAATTAAAAATAGCCACCAGATTAGATGATCAGCAAAAATTCAACAGTTTATATACACTGGCTCATATTCCAAAACTATGGGGTACTGAATATTGATGACCGCCTCTTATTACTGCGGCATGTGTAGCTATAGACATGGCAGGTTATTTTGTTACTGCTTTATGCTGAAGATGGTTTACAAATTTATGTTATTTTATTGAGGAGCTAAAGTATTGGTACTCGAAGTACTTAATCATTCAGAAAGCCCTGGATCCATAAGACTGTCGGTTCTCGCTGCGAGTGATCCATATTGTAAAAGTGATCTTGAATGGTTCAGTCTTAGTTATAAGATCGAGTTATAGAATGCTGGTGCCTTAGGCGTTTCTGTGTGTATATCTGTGCATCGTTTTGCAGAAAGGAACCGGGTGATGCGGTGCACGCTAATATTCATACGAATATTATTGCAACAGATGTTATAGCATTTGTAAATTTTGTACGGGCACAGAGCGGTTTGCATCGAATTGCCCCCATATTCCCATGCTGGGTCTGGTAAAAAAAAATGGCTACTGAGGACCACTATGTCCCGTTAAGGCAGATTCTAAATTAACACTTTACACATCCAACATGTCGAAAGAAAAACTGCCAAAAACAGCAAGTGTGCACGTCAAGTACTTTACTAGTAGTTGTTTGTTTGTTTGCTCAATAATGGCGGATGAGTAAAATGGTCTAGAATTAAGTTTCTGGCTTATGGCAAGATCTGTACCTACAGAGTAAATTAGCCACGACGAACAGCAACTTAGAAACTGAACCCATGATAAGTTCTCCCGTTACATACGAATTGCCGATACTAATGTGTCAAACCATAGTCAGAAAATAAGATGGAATAAAAATGCCTTGATAGTTTAAGACTCTTCATTTTACATCTGTACAATATATACATAGGATATTTATACATACTATATTAAGTATATATATATATATAACCTTTTTCTAAAACTGTTGTAGAATAACAAACATACATCACATGGGGTATTATAGTGGTAAAATTACTGTTTATCACCATATCTCTATTTCGGCCATTGCAGTAAATTTAATAGCCAAAACAAAACTTAATTTTAGTCACTTGTATAAGGTTAGAAAATTTCATAAACATACAACAAAGGCAAAGATATCAATAGATTAAGCACAATATTCAGATCAATATTAAAATTCATACTCTATTCTATACTCTAAATTCATACTGAATTGTTGGACGAACTGGAATTGTATTGTAACTTTATAGTAAATTAAGCTGTCGTCTGTTACAAATTTAATTACAAAAGTACAAAGTTAATTTAGCTTATTCATATAGCATTTTCTTATCAACAATTAGGGGCATTAATGACTCTGATATACGGCATTGGATCCGCAAGATCACTAGCTAATGAGACAAATTAACTATAGTCACTTGTAAAATGATCATAATTGGATGTTGTTCCCAGGATTTTTTTGTATATCGGCAAATGGTCGTCGCCTTCCCTCAAGGGATTCGGGTTTAAGATGCACAAATTTTCTGTACTATTACACTACCAGCTGGCCACCTTCATTGGATTTTGGTATACGACGCTAAAATTCGCGTACGAGAGTTCTGCTCTTGAAGATTTCTGAAACACCGTTGGGGGTGGGTGTACGTTGTCGGTTCAAGCTCTTCTGAAGAAGCGTTGTGTAAAGTTTCTCTGAATAGAACCATAAAATACTTGTGATATTTACTTTCGCTACAAGAACGTCGTAAAGACCGATAAATCCTGCCATTCGTAATGGAATCGTCAGCGTAACATTTGAAGAAATCTATGTCGTGGCTGTTTGTTTACGTTGAGCATTTTTGTCTTAGTTGTTTCGATATTGCTGTTGTTGTTATGTTATGTTCTGAAGCATTGGGAACCTAAAAAGTTAACGGTGGTAAGTGGAAGTGCTAACAGAACAAAGCTCATAGTGGGAAATTTCTATTCACCCTCGTATAACGAGATCGTTATGTCATGCCGAAGCATTGTAGACCGACAAAGACACGATCCAACCAAGTTCTGTGTCACACGTAAAGAAAACGATCCAAGAATATTGGTCTATATTTGTTAGAGGAACAATGCTAGACATCATTGTATCTTCATACTGTTCATGCGAACAACAGACTGTAAACTTTACTCAATCACTGACATCCCATCCGAAGACTAGCCCTCGCCTCTATGTCTATTTATGCCCAATCGGTTGACTTGTTAGATGCATGCTTATATCAACGACGGTTTGTGCCTTTACATCTGTAACCTTTTGTTTATGTACTTATTCAGTATTGATCGTTTCGATTAGATGTGCTAGCCGTAATATAGACGGTAATCATTTATTGCATTGCTACCTACCCGGCTGGTCATGATTAAAAAAAATCGACCGTTTCGACACGGGACCCATTTGGAAATTGTCACACGATGCGACATATATATATAGACCACATGCGTGCCGATGGCATATAAGCGGATCATATTTCTGAATCAAGGATGCATATAACAATGGCCGTTGAATCTGTCCTGGTCTATCCGGGGATGCGTCGCGATGACAAAAAAAAAGAAGACGCTCCAAGGTTCGCTTATTGCAGCAGGAATTGTTAGGTAATGGGGTAAACCATCAACAAGAAGATTTATTTTTAAGAAATCTACCCCGCTTACTGAGACTCCAGGGCTGAAAGCGAATCGATGACAGCGTTGTGAAGAAGTTCAATTAACTTCGATTCAGGGGAACATATTTGCAAACGGCTTTAAAACCTGACATTACCCCACTTGTGTCGAGCCTTAAACATGAGAAAACGATTAATATTATCCAGCTGGACTCATGCTAACTGGATGTTGGCAAATACGGATATTTAACTCGCGAGTTCGTGACTCATAGATCAAGCTTGCAGCCACCTATACTTCGTGACCATTTGAACCTTCCTTTTGCTGCCATAAACATATAACCCCGTAAAACATAGGGGGTCGACTACGTAAAAAAAAGTGATTTTTCAATAATATAGATAGCCATAAAGAGATGTGCAAATCATTGTCTGTTGAAAGCCAACTTCCGAGCTAATTGAACTCAATTGTGCCTCTATGCATTTTAGAAAGCCACTTATTCGTCAATAAATTAAAAAAATCACACGTTGAGCTAAAATTTCGGTGACTATAGCAAGTAATTGAGCCTTTAACAGACGTCTGTATCATTAGTTTTCTTTTACTAATTCACCCAGCCATTCTATGTAAGTTCACTTACATCCAATGATGTACAATAATATGTTTATTTGCAAATTGTGTATAGCACATAGATAATGCAGACGACAGCATATAGTGGTACTCATATCATGTACGATCATGCGTGTGTCTGAACGTTTCAGGCAGCGAAGCCGCAGCTCCTCTGCCCCGACCTCAGGCTCTAATTCAGCCATCATTGTCTGATCTTCCAACGGTAACTGTACGAGGTTTCCTGAACTTCCGGACAACTGTCGATGGGACCGTAATTGTTTTCACTCCGTCGTCTGAGACGCCTCAACAGAATCAGCCGAACGAGCCGATAGGTAAAAGAACAGAGCATTCAGTTAATGTTATTTCTAATATATGTGTAGTTATCGGTCTTGTTGTCCAACGGTGCGATCCATTTTCGGTCGATTCGAACGCAAAGGGAAAGTTCAATCTATAATATACTGTGTAATTTATAATAATGTCTATGTAAATTATACGCAAATAGGCCATAGGTGAATGACGTTTGCCCATTTTTACCGGCGACATGAATAAGAATTTGCGCTTGCAAATTATAAGACCTACTATGACATTATTAACCCAGTGCCCTCTAGCGGGTTTTGCCACTGAGTAATGACAGTGAGTTTAATAGCGCATACGCCCATAGAGAAAATACCACAGCCCTGTTTTAGTTGCATATCTCTTTCAAAATACGTTTCTCGTAGGATGAAACGTCGTCCCATAGTCCCGTTGCCCTTTGCCCTTTGCTTACGTATGCGTATCGTTGAGGTTGTTATGAGTAGACTATTTTATGCTTGTGATAACTTGTTAGCTGATGTATTTGCCTAATAATTTTAGGGATACATCGCGAGTTCGAGCATACATACATACGCCTGCCTTGCTGTTGACAGCCAGCCATATGATGGAGCACTTAACGGCTATGCCGAGTCCAGACACCTAGAGGCCTTTTATCTTGTAGGGTTATCATATTCTTCAACGAGTGCTTCATAGTATTTTTTTTTCGTTTGCACGTAAAAGAGAACAAAGTGCTCATCAATTTTTGCTTGATAGAAAAATGTACTTAACTCCCTTATTTTTGTTCATTACTTATCAACGTTGAGCAAATTTTGCTACGTAAAGCTTGACATAAATTTCAAATACCTTTTTTTCGCGATTTGCTAGTCTAGTTCTGAAAGGAAAATCGATCGTTCGCAGCGGCAGGGACTAAAGTATGTGATTGAATTGCTATATAGGCAAGCGTTGTCCTTAAAGGAAACTTTTTTTGCAGTTAGCAAGTTTCTCTGTAGTCGAACCATCGAGTCTATCATCCACTGAATTTAGATTCGCTCAGAAATTCAGAATAAACAGCACTGCACGTTGAGTGCATAATTTGTTTGTCCTTAAGCCTTCGTCTGCCTAGTAAGTGAAGGCCGTAAAAGGCCGTGTAACACAAATGAATAATAATCATGTTATATAGTCATGCTAGCTTTAATCATCTTGTTACTCATAGGTATTGTTCAAATTCAATTACGCATGTATCCTTCGATATCTTATATGCTCTCCATGTCCCAGTAGTTGAAATAGTGATGGGGTGCTAACCTTTTTTCTTGTCGCCTACGCCATTACAGCTCCTACAAAGACGGCGCAGATACAGATTAGTCCAGAATCGACAGTACTTAAGCCAGGCACACCAAAAGACTCCTCACTTGACAAGACACAGGACTTCCAAGACCTTTCGCAGGCAAACAAAGTATTCGGCTTTGAGATCGAACCCGATGATGTCGACGGTACCGTCAGGTAAGACAAAGAATTAATAAAATTGATATATATATATATATGAATCGACAAGTGCTTGACATCTAATAAGAACTGGAGCCTGACCATTTGAATGGACTATCATAACCTCTATAGAACTATTGAAGTTTTTTATTTTATGCAATTATTTTTAGTTGACCATATGATCCTTAGTACTGTTTCTGCTTTCGTTAGTCGGAAAAGCTGTCAACATTTCTTATACGAAAGACACCGTGAAAAGCTCGCACTTTATTGACTGGTATGAATATAATCTAACATTATATAGATGAATTATTGTTGGAATTTCAACACGATACATCTGTTTCAATAGTACAGGAACAGTAAACTTGAATATCTCCTACATTATGTTGCAGTGGTTTAATGTTTAACAGGTAAATCTAAATGAGAGTGCTATACTTTAAACACAATTCGGTTAGTTTTATTAACGAAACGAATTTATCTACTTTTTTATCGTCTATCACTATGACCAAAATAACCCCCTGTGTTGCTACAATTCTAAACAAACAACCGTCGGACCCATGTTGTCTTCATCCGTTCGATAGTAGTTTCGAACCTACACACGCTCACTCTATACCAACTTGAATAAAGACTGGCTAGCCTTTTTGGATTATTTTGGGGTAGAGCTGCCAGCGCTGTCAGTTGTGGGGCATATGAACCTGCTTTTTGATCATGCCTATCAAGGTAGCCTTATCGCTGTAGCCGGCAAGAGTTCCGAGAAGCGACCCTAATGCGCCTCCGTACCCCCTACTATGTGAACAAGTGCAGCAAGAAAAGTTAAGAAGAATTAAGCTTAGGGTCCGTTCTCGGTTTCTTATATGTGCTTTAATACATGCGTCAGATTCTGGTGACCCAAAAAACCTTGTAGATAATTCGTAGAATTTGTGCTTAGAGTATTTATTGTTGATCGATAACATTTCTGATGTTCCAGGATTTACATGAAGATGACTATTGGTCAAAATTCAACCAAGATTCTAATTGTAGCTTCAAACAAAGTTTTGAAAAAAAATCTTTTTAAAAATGTATAGTCTCATATAAAAGGCCGTTCCAAATTGAAAAAAGCCCACAACAGATAGACCTTCCGTAATTTACTCTAACGGATTACGTTTGATAGAACTTTTTTTTTACCCTTACTATGATCATAATTATATAACCAACAGTACCTTTATCCATTAGTAACATAAGGTTTGATAATGTTATTTTTGTACAATGAGGATTTATGGGACTATCGTTATCATCTAAAAGAAGATCGTAGCAAAAGTTTTTTTTGTACCACGCCCTATGCACGTTGCCAAATGAGATTGGTAGTTTGCGAACAATTTCAATGATCAAGAAGCTCTATAACTGATAGTAAAATTTTAATTTTAAACAATTCCAATACAATAAGTGCACACCCATCCAGGGTTAGTGAATGGTTTTTACCTCGACACACATAGATTTTTCGAACGCACGTTAGGTTATACCTGAAAACCATACTGTTGCCCAACGTACATTTCTACGTTGCACATCCGACGTGACAAGCTGACACGTTTTAAGGTTGGGTTTTGGATAGGTTTTACAATAGTAGTTTTTAGTTACAAGACACAGGCATTACTCATACAGGTTATATTCCTCTAAGAGCTTGAAAAAAACCAGAAGAAGCTGCCAGTGAAACGTAATTCTCGGCCGGTCTCAATAAGTAATTAAATAAACAATATTCGTTTTCTGTATGAAAGAGGTATTCCCACCGATATTTTTACGAGGACATCTGTTGCAAAAAAATATCAGTATAATATTTTTTTAACTGTAGATCCTTTAGTTGTTGGTCAATTTCCGGCGGGGCGCCATGTGCTATGGCTTTTATAGAGAGTAATATATATATTTTTTAGGTATGATGTGTTTAGTAATACATGGATCGATTTTGTTTTCCTTATAGCTACCCATATCTTAAATGTGGAAGGCCAATAGGTTTTGATAAAGGCCGAATTCTACCACTAATTAAGTCCTCCTAGTAGGATTAAAACTCGACAAACGTAGATTTATTTACTTAAAACGGAGTTTTGGGCTTCTGCTCTCTCCAGTAATCTGCCGATAGATGTCTCACTTTTCTCAAGGGATCATGATGTGTCTAGACGGGCATTTAGGCGCTCTAATGTGATTTTTTATATGCACACAAGCCAATTTTTTAATTTATACCACATGTTATTGTCAATACGGCTTCATCAGGTTACCTTTCTAAGACTAATTATATCAGTCCGTGTCGTGCGTTTACTTATTACTTTGATATCCATTACACTGCACTTTGTTGCAATATATTGAAAATACTTACGATAACGAAGACCAAAAAGCGGTTGTATAGAAGGGACTCTGCGTATTCTGAGACAATGTTTGTCCACTGGGGACACCTTTTTATTCGACAAAAGCTTTTAGTTAAGAATCTAGACATCCTAGATCTACAAAAGTCAAAATATAATTATATTGCCGTCACCGGCAGATAAACCAACAAATCTGCAAACTGAAAAGTAAAGCAAGACCTACTACCCATAAACCTGATCTATCGATTTGTAATGTATACATGAAAATGAATTCCATTCAACTAAATACCCTAATGCGACCGAAGGCCAGATCACTATTATTATCTTTGACTCATAAGAGGGATCCTGTTTCTTCTCGGAATCCTTTTTCTTTTCAGTTCCGCGGCGCCCACGGTTCCCCCGGTGAGTAAAAAGACCTCGTCGACTGCGGCAATCTTCCCTGTGAAGACAACGAGTGCACCAACTACCCCTAAGGCCACTACCCCGAAGACAACCACCCCTAAACCGACTACCCCTAAGCCTACGACAAAAGCCACCACCCTAAAGCCGACGACAAAAACGCCTCCTAAGACAACCCTCGTTACAAAACCCACTTTTAAAGGAGCGACCCCGAAGGACGCGAAAATCTCACAAAGTAACGTCCCAGTTACTCGTATTGTTGAAACAACCGCCTCTTCTGCGCTATACCCAACCGGTAATGTCCCTTACATTCAAACAGACGAACTCGACAAACACGGTTATTATTAGTCTTTTCTTAATATTTTGTATGCACTGTAGTCCTATGTAGAACTGTTTGTTTATGACTCGTAGTATATGTATTCGACCCTCGCAGGACGTCCATCGAAACTATGGGTCGTAGCTTTATCAATTAAAAGCCGGCATACATTAAGCCTATGTTATACAGATTGTCCGTATTCAACCCATAGTAAAGCATCCGATTAAGGCTCAGAATAGATTAGCCTACGGTAAAAAGACGTTAACGTGAATTTTATTGACAAGTTCTAAACGAATCAGGCTTTTTGAATCATTCGAGTTCTGTAAAATTAGAATGAAATACCTCTGAATTCCGGAAGTAGCTTGTATACGGCATCCCATTGAAATGAAGCTATAGTAACTGCAGTGTGATTTTTCGTGCGTGGAACGTTGCCAAGCTTTGTATGATCTCGGACTAATCACGCAGGTTGCTAGTTACCTACTAGTTACTAGTTAGATGGTGCAGCGGTAACGTGTTTACCTATTGAACTTTTAGACACGTGGGATAGTCTATGTCGGAACACAACCGGGAAGACGCCGGGCGCAAACACGTTTTGTTCCGTGTTACGATGGACCAGCTTCCTAAGGACGTGTTATCAAAAGTATAGGTTGAAACACTAATAAGCATCTTCTATGTTCCAATGGACTGCGACGAAAAGTGTTAGTTTTATAAGGTTTTTTTAGTTCGGAGATAAATTAGTAAGCCATGAATATTGCCAAGCTGCTAAGATAGAACCTGTCGTTACGGGGAGAAATAACTTTTGTTGTTGAACAGTATCTACACACTGTTAAATTATTATTAGAAATCAACAAAATCTAGATAACAGCTATCAATAAATTAAAGGATAGCCCAAAAAATACTAAACTCAAAAAAAAAGGCTACTAAACTAAAAACAAAGGCTCTCTATTGATATGACAATATAGCAGTACTATGTACTGGGTTCGAAAAGTCGGTTGCTTAGTCAGTACCGTAAATATAGGTAAGAAGAGCATCGAAATGTGGCTGTATTGAAATGGGCCTTCTGCAGTGGGAAGCCTAGCTCATCGCGCTTTAGTTAGTTATTATTTATTCCTGGACACCCGGTACGCGCACAGCTTTTATTAGGGCGCTATGGTGTCGATGTATATGACACGTGTGAATGCATGTGGTGTTTATAGTTCTTTATAGTAAACCTATATAATAAAATCGACTGTTTTGTGATGAGTGGGCCATAGCATTAACAACTTCTTTGTCTGGTCGTAATCATCCCTCACGTACAGTTCCGATAAGCCTGTCTGGATGATTGCTCTCTGGCCTTCGTCCGGTGATTCGCTCAAATTACCAAGTAGTCTTTCTCTGCTGTCTGGCAACTTGTATATAACTCATCTAGAACATTTAAAAAAACATGCAAAACATCTGTACACCTCTCATGTCGAAAAGGCTGCCAAAGCTTCCTACACTTCCGTCAGTATCACCTGTTGCATCACATACTGTCATTGTGGAGGTAGCAACGCTTTGTTAATGTTCATTTTTACAGGAAAACAAAAAAAAAAAACTTGCCGGATTCGCGGTAAATTACGGAAACAGGTAACTTTTTCCTTGTGGAGGCTCTCGGTAATCTTGTTTTTATGAAGGCTTCACAAAATAAATGACACGTTATTCTTATAACACTTATCACGGGGGAAACTTGGTTTTTCGCATTACCACTCTGCCTTCCTGTTAGTTAATTTTCGATTTTTTTTTTTAATTTTGAGAGCGCGAAGAAATCTGTTTTCTTTCAACTGTCTTTCTAACAGGCTGGCTCTTCACTTACTTAATACTACGGATTATATTGTGGACGCTAGTGCCTCTCTTTGGGTTGGTCCTCTGGCGGCCTGGCTATTCTCGCTATGAGTAGTACTCCTCTTGTCGTTGGGAGTTCCTTCGCAAGCCTGCTACCTTTAGTACAATATGCACAACTATCTTTTAAAATTCCTTAATCTGTCTGTGGAAACTATCATCTCCCGACCCTTTTAGGTCACCTTTCGTTGTAGAGGAACAAGAAAGGCCTTTGCTTCTTTTGACCGAAATCCTGCTTGGGAGACGGCTTAGCATCATTATTTAGCGCTTTTAAGTTGAGTTTAATTACTCTTGTTCGATCCAGCTTTGTGATACGTCCCTACCCTCTTAGTCAACATGGCGCAGATAGCTTACTTGTTTATTAGAATTCTAGGTTTTATTTAACTAACTGTACAAAATACTGAAGGACGCGAAGGATCAGTTGTAAGCCTGCCATCCACCATTCGTTAAAATTTCGCAAATCATAGATGGAACTGAATTTCAAGCACCAGTAAAAACAAACACCATACGAAATATACCAGCAGTACCAGCCGCCTATTAAGTGCGCTCAGGCGCTCAAGAACATTTCGAAACAGCGTTAAAGCGCGCCATTTACCTCGAAGATACCATTGGTGAAATGCAGCAAGAAAAGGAAGGTGGCATATCATTCTTTTATGTAGATATGAATTTCGAGAAGGACACGGTGCGTGCAACAGGGAATTTAATTTACTTCACATACGAGACTGGTATATATATATATATATATATATATATAATGCGTTAAGCGTTGCGATAACATGAAAATATAGTATTTCTGTGCAAGTTTTCTGTGTTCCGTAAATTCCCTCTGTGTTCCGTAAAATTTTCATATTTTATAGCAAAAGCTACCTTCTCCTTGCGATTAGTGCCTTATTTCACATACGAGTGTGCCTGCAACTTCATTTAAACTTCTATGTTTGTTTCGTGCTGAAGTTGTGCAATGACTCATTGCGATCGTAGTGAGACCTGCATTTGGGCCTGTCGTAGGCATTTTCGTAAGATATAAGCAGGTAGATGAGCATAATCATGATGGCGTTTCAAATGAATATTAAGACGGAAAAAGAGTAAATGGAATTTTCATCATCTTCTTTTGCCGAGCTTCAAGGTTATTATAAATCTGTAGAAAAACACCGCAGACTCCACTTAAATACAGCGTTATAGTACAACCATCAGTTCTGAAAGAAGAAGAAAAGATCGTCAAAGGTCTCAGCTTGGGTATCTAGTAAGTTCTTGTTGAAGGATACGTCAAAGTTCTGTTTTTCTCGTAAATTGTTACGTTGATTAGCTTGCCTAAGAGCCACAGTAAAAATGTGATCTTTTAAAGAATGGTTTGAAGAAGTTGTGCTGACAAACAAACGAAGTTCAGGCTTGCGCAACAGCCGTAGAATTTCTTGTAATTGCTATGTACCTTATATAATTTTTTTGACTAAATCTAATTTTCTATTAAATTTTCTAAAGGTTGTCATACCATACACTTAATCGTAGGAACTAAAAACAATTATTCCCTGAATAGTCTGTGTAATTTTCGGTCGAAGGGAGACATGGAAAGCAAACAACTGAGAGAGCAATAGACTAGTTGGCGTTGCCTTGAGATGACAGAGACACAGGCCGATTAGCAGTTACAGAAATATGTGTCTTAGCGCTAGGAGACATCTTGAATAGATAAGAAAAGCATGAAAAACAAGTTGATCTATTGTCTAAATCGCTAATGATTTATGACCTCAAACCGTAGACAGATAGATAGTATTCGTTAAGCTTGCATACAAACCAAATGTCCTTATAGCAAACCTTTATGGTCATTAGTCGCTCCTTCGTAGTATGCTTAGGGCAAACGCCCAGCATTGAAAGACAGGATTACAAAAAAAAAGAAAAAAAAAAATGTCAAACATTGTTTAAATCAAGTTCGAATATTTAACGATACTAAAATGTATAACTTTTATGAAGTTATTATTTGTGCTGAGAATGCTAAAGCAACCGATATGCGTTATACCGCTCGCCACTGATCTGTTCATCAAATGTCTCTCTGATACGTTTCTCTGAACTGTATTGAATTGAAGAAAATCGGCGTAAGGATTGTATATTGGTACGTCCCATACTTCATCAACTTAACAATTCAATGAATAAGACACTCGAACCTCGTTTAAAGCAGCCTTCAAATTTACAAAAATAATTGCAATAACACGTGCGACTTTTCATACGTGGATCCACTGATTAATCCATCCGTTTGTCGTTTTTGCCTCCTATGGATTTTGCTTTTTCTCTTAAATGAGACTGAATCAACTCCTTTTATCGACACAATGGCCATCAGAACCTAATAAAGTAAGTGGCCAGTTATTGTCAAGCTTTCACGTAGAATCGTCAAACAACGCTGGGCTTACGAGGGTTAATACGTCTCGTGAGAACAATTCACATTGATTCAATTCACTGATTAGTGGCGCATATCGACCCCCTGGAGCTTTCGGATCACGTTTAGTTCCGCACTCCTGTGTAGTGTTAATGCCCTTTTATTATGCAGCGGCCATGTATTTGAGTATTTTAGGTTAGGCTAGTAGCTACAAGATAGGCGTGTAGTCTGTGTTAGGTCGTTGCAGAAGAATGAAGCCCCCTGTCAAGTATTATACAGAAAAAAATTTAAGACAGTGAATCGTTTGCAAAATTGTGATAAAATAAGTCACGAGTTACATCGCTGTGAAGTAAGGTATAACTTCACAACGGGATGCGTTATTAACGGGTGCGTCGTAACGATTCATAATTGTCTTACTTCGTTACCAATATTACCGTACACATAATAATAGATTGTTGTTGTAACGTTCAACACTACTTAAAGTAAGTTACCGCCACCGCTAATTTTCAGTGGTAATTCCTTTTACCAGTCTGCATTACGTTGCTTCTTGATTGATATATGTGTCCGATTGTTATGATTGAAACATCATCTTGTTTCAGTCTATTTTGCCTATAAACATTGGCATTTAAGAGCGATCAAACCTAAAGCGGAACAAGATAGCACATTCACAAAGCCATTGAACATCTTTCTCTGTGTGATATCATTTTAATAAGCGTTTCTCTTTCGACTTTCTCGGCCCACTCTGTACGCTTTTTCTTTTTTTTTTTTAAGTTATTAATTTCTTAAAAGCTCTGGAAGTAACTTTTGTTCAGCTCGCCTATAATAGCTCTAAACCTGACTTACAATTACGTTTTTTACGAAAATAGTACTGGACGACTTTCGTCGGCAGTCGACGATTGTCTGTCATTGCCCTAAGCGTGCGATAACCATACTGCCATGTTAACAACGACCTAGTTTATAACAAGCTAGCAAGTTTAGCCTCGAATCCTGCCACTTGCTTAGAAGCTGAAAAGGACAAATGCCCTTTCTACAAATCGAGTCGGCTATATTTAGTTACAATAAAGTGGCTGTCGGACGCTGCGACGAGGCTAGACCGTCCCGACGTTTGCTGCTGTCAGTATAAGTGTACCAAATTTACCGTTGTGTGAAATAGATCGCTGACCTTCTTATCAAAAGTATGGGTTTTACCTACTATCTGAGCTCGCCGATTCATATACATCTGTCTCTAGAGTCTATTCTTTTCACTTGAATTTTCAACATTTCACGTTGCAGTACGTCACAATCTTTCGTTCGCGCACGTCGTTTTAATACGTTTCGCCCGATCACTTCGGTCGCTGCGTACTCACAGACGTCAGACGTTCGTTGAAGCTGCACTTCGTCCTCTGCCATTGATAATTGCTTTTCTCTTGTTCTCATTCGTATGGGCCCGGATTTTTATTATTAGTACAACAGGCCGGTTGGAAGGAGTAGCATGTTATCGGATTACCAGGCCAAATTCCCCCTTTACCTGTGAGCATGATTTCTTATTTCCGATTATTCTTTCCAGTTAACCTGCATATGAATGTATACATGGCGTTATTTCAAATTACAAACAGTAGTATCGATCCCTAACATAATTACTTTAAGCATAAACCTCTAGGACTCGCCTCGTCCTATTCGACCGGTAAGCATCTAGTCAAAATTTATCAAATTTCATTTTCTAGCATAACGTTTTTGTTATGTTTAACGAGAATGGAAGTAAAACTTAACTCTTGAATACGATAAAAGTGATGACAGACAACCTCTTATAATCTATCGTTCGGTTTATCAAGCCCCTAGTTCAGGGGGGGGGGGGGTGATCGGTTATTACGTGCTGTAATGTGAACAATATAAACGCAAATATTCGTCATACCAAGAGAAACCTGTTGCTGTACTTGTCGTCGTGTACCGTACTGTAATGTTTTTTTTGAACACTTACGTATCATGCACCTGTGCCGTTGATCCAGCACATAGTATAGTCAGTTGCCTCTTGCCCAGCTATCGCCCGCGTCAGGAAGCCCTCCCTTTCAAAGTGTCTGAGCAATTTACAGGAAATTAGATTAAGCCCGTCTGATAGAATAGGAAATCGGTCCACAGCGAATGACATAGAGCATTTAGATACGTTCGAGACGCTGCATCTTGTTATAGAGCATAGGCGCGTAAGGATTCTGTTTATGCTCAATTTTCCTTTCTAAGCCTCACCAAAGCCTCGTGGTTATTCGGCCACTTTTTCGTTTCTGCACGTAAGATTTCGATATATTAATCACTTCTCCGGACCAGTGCTAGCTCTATTGATCGAACCCGTTCTTCTTCCGGTCTGAGAGCTGTATACATGTTTCGTTTAGCAATGTTTCGATGAAATCTATTAGGTACTTATACCAGCATGATCACTATTATCAAAGTCTCAAGTAGTACTTAATCAAAGCAATTTCGGTCGTAATTAGGTGTATATTAGAATCAGCGACCGCTATTGGACTGTTTAATTCTATCCTTAAGCATTTGTATTTGCTACTCGGTGCCAATTTATCGGCTATCGGTTCCAAACGGGGCGGGTGTTCTTCTGCTTCAACACTATTAAAGCCCCTATTGATTTCGACATGCTTTTTCTGTCTTTTCCAGATCAGCGTAGTAACTTTAGGACACTTCTTCTGGCTGCTTTTACCACTAGTCCATACGAACCTGAAATAATTATTTCACGTTACCTAAGGCTCGTTTTATGTTTATATACTTGTTCGTTTTTCTATATCCTAGTTTTCCGAACACTACAAGACGTGTCTTTCACTGCCCTATCTTCTAATTTTTCTGAGCCACTTTGACCTGCCTATTCGGTTTTTTCAATAGCAAATCCTTTTTTTCTCCAATATGCCCTTCTCGTCTTCTCCTGGTTAAAATACATGATGGGCTAAGAATAATTATACAGTGGGTAATGACATGAGTCTACGCTTAAAAAAAATCAGCTTTTGTGTAAAAAATATTTTCCCATTGAGTATGACTCGACTTGACTCTCAAGCGTACTTTTTCGAACCCCAAATATTATTTCTTAATTTTGTACTCATATCATTCGCTCTTGTAGGTCTATTCCTGCCCCACGCTATGTACGTAGATTTACGTCGTGTTAACGTCGCGCACAACAGAAGTTTCCTTGCTTGCTCGCCCGGACCTTGCCCGTTCCTTTCGCTGTTGGTTACCCAAAAAAAACTCGTCGCTGGAATGTATTTTGATGTTTGAAACTTTTTTTGTTTTGAATATACGTATTTCTGGGCTATCCCTATGGTAGGATCCGCTCGCTACAAAGGTGCGTCGTAGACTTTGCGTTCCTTGAAGACCTAACATACAGCCTACGTACACAAAATCTATATGCGTTGTGCGTATCGTGACCTCGATAGCCTGACTGCGTTTGATATAAAATTGTGTCAAGGCTTTGAGAATCTCTATAAGGGCGTACCAATCTAGTGTTTAGTTGCTCCCCCTAATCGGGTTTGCAGATTGAAATGGTCATGTCTGTACGCGTTGGATCACGCGTTAATTTCATCGATGGTCTTTGATAAAGTGCTTGCAGTGATCCTTTACGTTGTTACCCCAAAAAACACTCAAAAAGGCTTTATCTGCTTGTATATATCGCCTATCGATTAGCAATGGAAAATCTATTGAAGCTTGACCGGATTTATGTTGACGTAACGCCAATTAACCAAAGAGGGGTACGACAGGTTATTTAGGGTCCTAAAAGACAATCTCTTAGAAATAAAGTATCTAATTTAAGTGGATTTTCTAGCCGAAGTACGGTACCAAATACAGATGGGAGAAGTGATTAGCATTTTTATTTCAATGATTCTATAACTTGACCAATGACCACGACCTCAGCGGAGACACTAATTCCGTAAAGATCTGTGTCTGCGTGGTACAAGCGAGCTTCCACTTAAGATGTCTTCCTAAATATAATCGCCGTAGTATTTATCGTCGTGCTATACTTTCTTTTGCTGTCCAACTGTAAATAGGCTTCCTTCCACCTAAATCACTTCGCCGCCAATAACTCTTCGAAAGCGAGATAAACGCTTTCACACAGCATTTTAAACAGAAAAAAAATAGAAAATTTTATTCCGGGAGTCTAGCGTCGCTGTTGATGTTGAGACTTCGGCAAATTGTCAGGTTTATCCAAGCAATTTCTCCCTCGATGAGGGATGGTTCTGTTGGAAAGTGCCTTACGTAGGTTATGCGTAAACTTGCCTGAGCATTCGATGGAATTCGCTGAAACTCCGAGCACGCGTTCGAGTGAGAACCGTAGTAGTAGCAGGGACACATGTGAGTATGTTTTCAATTTTCGAGGGTAGAACACCATAATCTGCAGTGAAAAATGTCGGACCCGCTACCACACATCACTCTGTTGTCTAGGGTGAGTTCTTCGAAGCTAAATACCGAAAATCAAGCGTTACAGAGCTGTTATTATCGTGGGTGCAGGTCTCTGTACCGCATCCTTCATGCGATGAAGCTCGAGGCAATTTAGAAACTGTCACCCTTGATGTCGTTTTAATAACGTGGCCTGTTTTTCCACTCGCTATCTTAAGAGCAAACAGCTGAAAGAGCAGCTTACCTCAGATTTACCAAATACTATCGACAGTCTTTTTTGTGTCGATTTGTGTTGCAAGTTGAGGTAGGCTGATAACTGCCGGAGGTGGTAAGTCCGAGAAATTCATAATTACCCATTACTCGTTTCAATGTCAGAAAAAAAATTTAGTAAAAGCAAAATTTCAGTCAACCTAAATAACGATTTAAAAACTATCGCCTGATTTGACTTAAGCCGGCTAACGATTAATAATGCTTGTTACAAAAAAAAAGATATGCTGGCCTGATGTAGCAGAAGCCTTACTATATCGAGTCATACTATATACCATGCCAATGTCAGGCCGACATCACGGCTTTTTCGTCGCCAGATTCTCAGTAATCGTCGCGCTGAAGAAGATTATGGCATGCTAAAGAATATTTTAGCAACGATACGTGCCTATGACACTTAGCACTGCCAATACCAGACGCGTCTTAATCTTCATAAGCCAGGAGGCTCATACTTCATCATTTCAAATTTTAAACGATACTCGTTTAGAGGGTTCTAAGAAGGGCATAAAATAAGCGAAAAATCCGGACAGAACGACGAATCACTCTTGAGTCCCGTTTGGTTTACCTGAAGGAGTTGTTGGCTCAAGCGATGCGAGCAACTCAGCTTCAATGCAGACGCTAACAAAGTAACAGCGGGGCCGCCCTCGATGACGCCCACCCGCGGCTGACTCTAAATAGAAATGCTATTTTTATTACGAATGAATAGAAATGAAAAAGACGAATAGACGACTAGCACAGTTTGGGTGACTGAGTTTATTAGCATCGTATGGTATCGAAGAAGTATCCAAACGAAAAACAAAGCCATGATTCATGGATGTTGTAGCAAGCAAGCATCGACGGTATGGCTAGACATCAGGCGTGAATCAGAATATACCGGAAGAAGATTCGGTGCCCGTTGATTGGACAATCTATTAGACCGGATCAGCAAACCAATCAAGCTAACCTATGTTTAAGCCATTGCTCAAAGCCGTACTTGAGTGATTTATTATTTATGTGAAATCGGATTAAACATGAGTTGGCTTCAACAAAAGCGTTACTATAAAATATTCGTCATCTTTGTTCATTTGTTATAAGGTATCCACATAGTGTTGCCAGTTTACGGGTTCAATTTAGACATCGTGGAATCGTACGCTTCCAAACAAAACACAGTCTTCAACCTTCTTCAACCACTTGAAACGTTTGACACGACCTGTGTTGATCTGAAGAAAGAACCTACACGCAGGAGTGAACGAAAGTGAAACCGAATAGAACGGAATCATGCGCTTAAGAAGACTATGAATCAATTATCGACCTGACGATGTAAGTTCATGGAGTACAAATTATTTCCTTGAATTTTTCCTTGAAGCCAAAAACTTCTGATAGAAGTTTTTGGCTTGACATATATTACATAAGACATAAAGAGACATATATAGACATAAAAAATTGCGCGAGGTACTCGTTATTTTACTTCCGTGCATGTCTAGGTAGGTTTAACGGCATCATAGCTAACATGGAGTATAGATATGGCCTATGTAATTTCTCCTTTGAGGTCCTTAGTATTTTTCATAACGATAACATTCCGGCCATCGTTTCACCAAAATAGTGTGACTTTGAAGAGATTCAATTGGCGCCTGGCTATACAATGAAAGACAGCAAAAGATCCAGTTAATATTCCATTAGAGCGTAAAAAGTATTGAGATAATAGAATAAGTATATTGGGATAATACTATTTTCGTCTGCGAAATAGCTTAAGGCTTGCCCTGTTAGTGTATCACCAAATGAGTATGTCATATATTTATGTACTAGAAGTGGGCCGCAGAAACTATTTTTTGTTGGCCGTCTAACTATTGACCGAACTGAGATAAAAGCTATATATAGCTTTTTTTATGTTGTGATTGACGTCAAAATTGTATTTTTGCACAGAAAACCGTGGTCAGCAGAGTTCTTAAATACATAGTCGCTGACGCCAGGAGAATGGTTTCAGATAATAATGATTAGTTTTGGTAAAATTATCTTGCACAATAGAGATATGGCGCTGTGCGCTTGTAGCATATATACATCGATTATTTACATATCCTAATTTAAGGACCTCGTTCGCATGGTGAATGAGGTTCACAGTCGTGAACCGATAATTAATGTTTTGCTACAGTTTTCAAGACCTAATTAGTAGTATTCTGCGAATTTCTTATGGCATATTGCGTATCTAATGACCTTTAGTAAAAATAACGAGGAGTTAATAACGAGGAATAATAATGAGGAGTCTCTCAAACGGTGAATGCGAACTTCAATAATAGTACTGTAAAAATACATTTATTTATAATAATTAGTGTTTCAACGAAGCAAGCGATGGCCCATTCTGTTGCAGCAGCATCCTGACAACTGCCGAAGACGGCAAGATGAGGAACTGCCTGACTTATTTAGTTGCTTGGTCTGTCTTTGAAGGCACAATGGACGCGCACCTATGAGCTGACGCACAAAGCCCGCTATCACGTCTTTTATAACATAGCACACTTCGTAAAAAAAAGAGCATTACTACGTTACGCCAGCGTTATGGCAATACAATCCTGGCCATAGATAACATGACGTAACATAGAAGTACCCTTTATGGGCAGACCTGTTCGAGACATAATCGCTAGACAAGATTTAGTATTGCGGAACTGAAATGACTAATGGAACATTTTTGAGTTGTCTACTTTATTTAGAATTATTTATTTCAACGATGGCTTATCAGAAAGGACAACGACGACTGAGCATAAATCGCGGGGGTAACATCAAATAAGCCGAGCGTTAGGCACACGTCCTTCTGCAACGGCACTATTCTTCATTTAACCTACTCTTATAAACAGTCGAAAGAGAATAACAGACGACACAGGGGGGGGGGGGGGTATGCATGGACTGAATCGTTCTTTTTGTCAACTCCGTTTCCGGATGTCAATGTAAAAGATCGCTAAGAACCTCCCATTAGTCATCAACGGAACTTCACTATAGTGATAGTTATGGCTTGGCTGCAACAAGACATCCGTAAACAATAGGCCAGCTTTTACTGGTCACGTTACTTCCGAACATTAACCCCACAAATTCAGCGTGCGTGGCGATGCATAGCTCAGGGTCATTTTTTCTTACGTATAAATCCAAACTGTGCACGGAACCTCCGATGATTCCAGACGAGTTGAACGTAGTTAGTCGAAACATTCCTCTGCTAAACGGTTATCCCCCATAGTTTTTCTTGTTCCTAACTTGATCAATGACCCACCAGATTAACATGATCATTGCTGTCTAGGAACCGCATTACCCATTGTTTGCCACCCAAGCCCAGCAAGGTCCCTTTCATCTTATTTGCTCCATTCAACGGCGGTAATTTTTCGTTGCCACAAAGCTACGGTCTGTTCCCAGCGGGCTTGCCTTCCTGCTCCGTTTTTCTTCTACGGAGACAGCTGCTTACAGAACCGCCCGCCACCACTGGCTCAAACGGTGAAACCAGTTGTCAAACCATTTCACCCTGTTTAAGGTGGTAACGGTAAAAGAAAAAAGTGGCAGTTTCCATTTCCTAGAACTATAGACGACGTAGACGCAATTACAACGAACGAGCAGAAGAGGGAGAAACTAAAGAATAACGGTAACCACGGCAGCTGCAATCGATCCAGGGATTCCACCACCGCCACTGGGGGTCGCTGGGCCACAACGACAGATGTCTGAAGACCTTTTGGTTGGTTTTTTGTTGTTAGTTGAGCAGTGGCGCTTGAATCTGACCTGACGAGTGGTTTTCGGCTTAGACTGGCTGGCATAGTCGACTGCCACTTAGACCGATGCTATCGCGGTATCGGAGCGGGGGCGCGGGTCACGCTGGTTTTGTCTGGAGGTCCGGAGAAACGACAGTGGCTCAAGTAAAGCGTTTGGCAGTGTGCAGAGCTGCGCGTGCCAGGGCGTCTCAGTTAATAGTGAAGACCGCAGACGTCGTTGTTAAGTCGAGCCGAAAGGCGAAGAATCGAAACGCGAACATAGCTTTCGTAGCTGAACGTTGAGTGAATACTGAAGTGAAGTTACCGAAGTGAGCATTGGCAGTAATTACAGCGATAGTCGTATCAGCGGAAAGTGCGCGCATCCGCTCTCTCTGTGAAAATTCTTCTATTTTGCCAAACAGTATGCAGCGATTGCATCGGTAGCGGTGGAGTGTTCTTCATCTGCTAATTGTAGCAATCGTTTGAATAAACGTTGTGATGGTTAGTGGCCTATTCGATAAGCAAGATCTCTCTAACCAGTCTCATAAGCAAATCTCGCGGTAAATATAAGAGGCAAAAGTGGGAGTGTACACGAGAGTGCGCTTTGGTGATTCCCTCTTTGAGGATTACACTTACTCAACGCATTGAAACTACGAACTGCATCGATGCAGGTGTTGCCAAGGTTGACAGCTCTGCCATCGAGCGGACGTCTGAGCAGGTTTTTCTGTACGTAGTTCCTATTGTGTCTGTTTGAATAAGCATTGTTTCTATTAAAACCCTAATCCTGGGATGTTGCATTGCATTATCTACTACGCGGCACAAAGAACCCTATTCCAGGTTAAAGGCATCAGACCTGCCCGCCATTGTTCTCGATATAGGAGTCTGACATCTTTACGATGCGATGAAAGCCATATATAGCTATAAAATAGAGTGACATTTCAATCCAGCAAGCCAGAGGCAACGTGCTGAACATTTTCTAGTGTGTGCCAGTTATCATTAAAAAACATGAATTTACGAGCGAGTCTGGTGTTTTCCATTAAAAAGACGATTTTGAGGCGAAAGCCTTGCACAACTGTAAATAAATATCATATATGGATGTTTAGCAATGAAAATTGTACATAGGGCAGTGCACTTTTATATGATACGAGGTGCATAGTATGTGCGTACTAGAAAGGCATCTTTTATGATTCTTAGCTCGAATGTGAGCGATGTTTTACAACTGTGTCGTTAAGTTCGAGGTGCTATAACTCTGAACTATGGCGTAACACTTTGTCTCTATATGATCTCATATTGGCATTGATATAGCTTAGACAAAGGCTTCTTTGCCTGTCGTAATACAACCATCACAAAGAGTATTCGAGGATAAAACTGACAAATAACTATCTAAGCTATTATAAGCAATATATATTATATAATATATATTATACCTACTAGTAAAGGCGTTTTAGTCGCTAGCAGAAATGCTGTACGAAAAAATCACGACCCGGTAACTTGAATATTGTACGACATCTACGGTAATTCGTTGACGGCATATTGAAAATATTCAACCTGGGTCAAAACTGGCGCTGGACGAAGCTATTTCCTTGATCGTGTTGTTAACCCTAACTAACTTTAGCCTTCTATTTGGCTACGAGTGCCCTTCGGAAAGAAGATCTATCTTCGGACAGCTGTTGTCACTGCCCAGTTATTTCTGATCGTTCGTTGCAGAATCGCAAGAAAACGGATTGTAGGTCGCAAATGCCTCGCATCCCCGACTAGACGAAACTTCCTGCCCGATGAAAACTACTACATTAATTGTTTCATTTTAACTTTCTGTATTAACTTCGTCAGAAAAAAGATTCATGTATTTCGTTTGATGATGACGACGATGTCGGGACGTGAAGGCTACTATGCGATAACAGCAGTAAGCCAATTGACATTTAAGCTTCTAGGCTTTCCTGCCCTACAGATGGGTCGCAGGTGGTACTTTCATATGATGAAGACTCGTGATAATCTTTCGCAAACGTTGTTCGCATGTCTCTTCTAAATCGGAAACGTCTGTTAGAAGAAAGAAACTTTACTCATAAAAACTTTCGCTGGTTTGCGGAATGCACGGTCTCTGATTTCATTTTATATATTTATTTGCAAACTTTAGCAGAACTTATATTAATTGTCGATGCCGTGTAACAGTATGTGCGTTAAGAAGTGTCTGATCGGAACTTCTAAAAGATAATATTCCCAGCGGTCCATTGAAATAAATGTTATAATATAGACACTTAAGATAGGAGCCTTAAGCAAAATATATAGGTGCTTTGCAGCAGTTCAGGTGATACGGGACACATGGTTCGCTAGTAATAAGGTATTTATATTGTATTTATTTACGCGTCTATTGAGAAGCTAGTGTCCCTAAATCTAATTATCTTTAAATATATCGAACCATCGAAATAATACCACGTCTATACATCTAAACTTGCCGACTCGCTATTGAAAATACGGTACAAATATGCAATGCAAAATAGTCATTTACAAGATAGAACATTATAATTTCTACAGATTATAATTCTTTTTAAATAAGTAAGTAGCTGATTTCTGCCTTTTACCACATTAACATTACTGAGGTGCTGTGGAAATTCTAGCCCCAATTGTTAATGTCAATAAAACAAGCTGATTCGTTCAATACCATTGGTTTAGGTTTGGCCTTCCTCTTAGGATCTCAGCAAGTCTCTGTTTTTAGGACCGTTTTATTGGGCTTCTGGTACTTTCGTTCTCGTTGTTGATAGTGTTGTTGTATTTTCTTTGCCGTATTCACGTAACGTATTTTGCGTAATAAGTCAAAACAATACAATTTTAATGTTAACCAGGGCAAGCCTCTGCTTGCCGCGAAGAAGTCATAACTAATACGTTTTACTGCCGTGTTGAGCTGATGTTTTAGCTCATTTTAAAGATACGGAACGCCTCGATGGTACAAGGGCAGAGTGAAACGGATAATATATTCCTCAAGTGTCGCTATACTGTCATACGAAAGCCAGCCATTTTTTAACTTCTTAGCAGCGCTTAAGACCGGCGCATTATCTTCCTATGACCTGGCTTTCTTGACTTCGTCTACCGCCTATACAACCTTCTCTAATAGCTGGTAGCAGGGCAGACTTAAAAGATGACTCTCAATGTTGAACATCGGCGAGCATATATATATGTTTCTCACAATGGCCCTGACAAAGCCAAGCAGGGATATAGCATTGTTCGGCCATATTTGAAATGAATTATCGATGTAACAATGACATCAAGGAATTGTTGGGGTGTTGTCGTTCTTATTGTTGTAAGAAGAAACAAAATATGGAAATCAAATTCTAATGGGGTAACATTTTGCTTTTCTATCATTTTTTTGTTGTTATTCGTATTCTGATTCGATCCAACCGGGGGGTGCCTCCCTAAAATCGATAGAATAGCTTTAGCTAATTTCGGAAATCGATAAGCCTGTACTGCATCTCGTTCGAGGAATACCCTGCCTGCTTGTACAGCGTCTCAAACTGGAGAGTTTTGATCCGCGCGCTGTCGAGGACGGTTGCAGTTTATCGTAGGACTTGTGGATTGATTTGGATAGGATTCCACAGGCCGTGTGACAGATCGCGGCTTTCGTCTAAATAATAGGTAGCAAAAGAGTGTTTCTTCGACTTGAAGATTTTTGTCGGAGTGTCACATGGAAATTTTAGGTCATAGGTCAACTCGGTAATGCATATAGACATGCGACAAAGGGATGAGGGCTCCGTATTAACATCTTTTGTATATCATAAATATATTTAAGTCTGATATAATTATTAAGTAACTACTGCCACACAAACCTTTGAGCTCATTAACCGTGTCCAGCAATTATGTAATGTATAATTTTCATGCCGAAAAATGCATGCCGTTTGCATCCGCTGCATGATTGGGATTATGTTGCAATATGCCAGGTGATATACTTTAATATATTCCCATATAGACTTGAAGTAAATCTGCAGGGCAGGAATCATCTTGTTGCACATGGTTTGTTCTTGTGACATGTGTTTATAGTCATTTGTAGGTGGTGTTGGGGGATGAAGTGGCGCGTTTTTACGGTAATTGCTGTTTTTTGGGTTTTGACAAGATAGACAAGGGTGATAGTTTTCACAATAGCAAACACTCTTCGTGAGATCGGGTCGAGAAATGCCCGAACTAAAGTTGAGTAATTAACGCGGCATCGATAGACGCTAATAAGGTATCGCTAAGCGAAATTTAGCAAACTTCTGAAACTAGAAACAATGAAACTTTTCTGTGCAAGAGTGAAACGCGCCTGTATTAGGACCAAGGTGCGCCTACATAGTGTCGCCGCGGTGAAGTTCCGTGAAGGCCGTTTCTAGAGCGAGAAGCTGTTTCGTTTGACGCAGCATTCGACATGGACCGTAAATTCTTTGCTAGCTTACGATAAAATAAGTATTAAGCATCGTAATAGATGACTGCTTCTGTACTTATACATGAACACGCTCGCGCTGAAGTTCGTATTGTAGCTAGCCTATCTGCGGAACTGAACCGAGATTGGCTGGTCACATGTCATAACTAAGCTGCTACACCGCAAATGCGGATTGTTATTTTGACAAAAATAAGTTAGCATCAGTCGAGTCCATCGAGCTCGATGCCATAATTGAGAAGTTTTATCAAAATGACTTGGATTTTCATACGATCTTTGCAATTGAAACTGTAATCAAATAATGTAAAAAAAAAAAAAATTTTCAATAGTTTTTTTGTGCTATGTTTGCCAGTCCAATAGTACGTTCATTGTAAAGTTGAAAAAAAACTATACATATTCCATGTACGTAGGCTGCACGAGTCGTTCGGGTAATAGTCATTCTTTGTTAGGCTATTTACAAGTAAAGAATGACGCGCATATGACTGCGTAAATTCATCTGCCAAGTAAAAGCTAAATGTCTCCGACGCTTTGTCGAGGTACTAGGCTTCACCCCCCGTTGTTTTCACCTACATATATAAATATAGTTGTTAATAATTAAAAAAAAAAACAAATAAATGCCCTACAATTGTGCTTTGTTCATCTTGGAACCCATGGAAAAGTATGATTTCCTCAACACGGACAATGGGCGATTTGGTGAAAGGTAATGTTTCATTGTCATACCACATCGTAGAAGTAGTAGTCCCTTTCATAAACGCAAGCGGGATGATGCAAGCTTTGTGTGTGTGTCATGGTTAGATAGTCCGCTTTACAATACGGGAATCATCTATCAAGGGAACCGATGACGAATGTTCATCAAATACAATACACCTGTTTTGCCCATTATGAGGAAGTATAGCAATGCATGGTGTTCAATGCACAACTGGTGTCTGTAGAGGATCTTCTATCGTTTGATTCATCACAGTGGACAGGATGGAATAGCTTTAGTAAATGATGCGACAATGCCAGCAATAAAGGTCAATTCTAACACGATTCACTGCGTTTTATAACGAAGAGTTGGCTGTTGGCCCTAGCTAACGGATGGATTAGAATATAGCGAGCTTTACACTTGATGCTACTACTACTGCCTGAGTTGCTTCAAATAGCGGGCCCCTCACGGTACAAAGCTAGTCGTACGTCTATTCCTCATGACCTACGTTACGTGTCTTCAAGTTTGGCTGATAAACGGATAATGACGTCGATGACTTAACTGCGATTCCTGAAACAACTGTAAACGAGCTATCGATCACATTCGCTGCGCGTCAGTTAAAGGCCTAGTTGGCGAACTAGGTTTGCATGCACATAACGTCAAAGGGCCTAGTAAGATACCTCTCTAATTCTTCTAGTGTATCAACTTGATGACCTAGAGTTCTATATTAAGATACAGTATTGAATTGTGTCTTTGTACCGAATAAACGTTGCCGTAAGTAAATGAATCGGTTCTAGAACTGGTCGAGAACCAATAAATGAATCCATGTAGAGTTTTATTATAATGTAAATATATCGATTTACTTTTAAGCGGGCAGTAGCACGTACTTCAGACAGCCGTACTCACAGAGAACGTAGACCAGGATTAGAGCACAGTTCACTCCGCCGACGCTCGCAGCTGCACTTAAAAGTCATGTGGAACGTATTTTGAGTTTTTTTTTTCCATCTGTTTGCCGTACATTTGATTCGAATTTGATATTATCCCTAACAACGTGTGTAATACACATAGGGAAACAATCATGGTAAGTCCCGTAAAGTGTACATTTTTCCCAACATTTTAAACAGGTTAAATACATATGGAAACGGAACAAGTGTTTTCTTTCTATGTAAACTTGAAATGTGCTCGCTTATAGCTTTAACATTTTTCACACATTCAATGAGAGTGAACATTAAATGACTACGGGAAAAGCTACAAATATCTGGCATAAGTTTACTACTTTTTTATTTTCAATTTATTTCATATGATTCTATGGGACTGTCGTTTGGCTAAAACACCGAAGACCCTTTATATCATCAACTCACCATGGGCTTCTTGGTGATAACTATTCCCATGACACACTGTACAATTTCCCCGTTTACGCTCATAGATATATATCGGCGCGGTGGCTCGAACAGCCAAGACGTTTGCCTAGACAAACTAACGGTGGTTATCGGTTATCGACACATGCCTCTCAGAATCTCTGATTAGATATTCTTTATCACCGTTTAATTGCCCGTGGTGTCCTCATTTCAGGTCTAGTGACGGTTCTTGGGGGTACGATGATTTCACATGGCGCGACCACAATTCATGAGACTAAAGTGATCGGAACCTATATTCAGGGTAAATATGCTCAAATCCTCGAGAGCACTTCACGTGTGATTCAACCCAGCGCCGTTGGGGTTTCTCCTTCACCAACCTTTGCTTCACAAGGACATTCTACAGCCCCACCGGGTCTACAGGTGAGTTTCCACCAGATGGAGTGCAAGTGTAGTTGCAGATGCTTTGAGCATTTTGGCAATTTTCGCGACGGCAGAAAAATTCGCAGATTAAAAATTAGAGTATTCACCTGCAAGCAGTGTACTGCTTGGTAAAAATGACATTTAGTCTATTATTAAGCAAAGTAACAACGTAACATAAACCGGTTCTCGTTTTTGGCTGAATACAAGAAAACCTTACATAATCAAAAGACTGATATGTTCTTCGAATGTTTCAAATATATACATATATATTAGATTTATGAAAACGCTAGAAACTGCAAAGACATAAAAGAGTGAACATGCGTTAGGGATTACCTGAAGTGTTTGTCCGGTGAGTTAAAATATACATAAATATTTTTCAAGTACTTAAAAATAAGTGTTAGCTCTGAAAGAACAGAGCTTTCCGCTTATTACGTTCTACTCGGTGACGTGGTCTAGTAGTTCTCAAAGACTGTCTTTGAGTGATAATGCATGGGTGCTCTCCGATCGTCTTCTTCAACTAACATGAACCGAGGAATGAGCTCGTGTTCTAAAAGTAAAAATAGAAGTTAGCATTCGATCATGACTTTAATCGGCGTCTTGCGAAACAGTCGGTCCATTTGTTAACATGCCCCTCTCAAGTCAGTCGTTCGGTTTACCTTTCTTGGCCGCGAACGCAAGGTAACTTGAATTTATCTATATTACCTGTTATATTTAATCAAGCTCATTTTTTCCAAGCTTCGAAACTAGTTGACGCTTAATCAATCGATAAACTTAATCCTGGGTGCGATACAGGGTTTGAATGCGCGTGGCGCCTGGATGGTATTGGTTTTGAGTGAATCTTATAACTAACAACCGAAATCGATTTCCCCTTCCAATCAATTATTTTCTGGATTCGATCCTACGCAGCTTGGGATTTGGAATGATGCACAGCTTAAGAGCTTGCAATAAGCCTTAACTTTGCATGATATGCCTATTTTCCTAAAATGCGATGTATAAAAGGGAGAAAGTAGGTTTTTGTTTTTGACAAAACCATTTTTATAACCGACGCTAACAAGTAAAGAAAGATGGGTTTACATTTTGCGTAGACGTGGTATAAGTTTGTTAGACCTATTTGTTTGTAACAAAGCAGGCAGCTAGGTACTATCAATATATAATAGTTTGCAGAGACGACGTCACAACAGGATTCATAATTGTCTCTTGTCGCGCACCAAGGTTCTCTATGGACCCTGCAGAATTCTCTGTTATCATGGCCT
This sequence comes from Varroa destructor, assembly GCF_002443255.2. Lineage (NCBI taxonomy): Eukaryota > Metazoa > Arthropoda > Arachnida > Mesostigmata > Varroidae > Varroa > Varroa destructor. The sequence goes on along the minus strand of NW_019211455.1, from coordinate 40,560,345 downwards.
TTCTGAAGGCGTTCGTACTTTATTTTTCCTGTACACTAATGTAATATTAATAGTGATTTTAGTCAGTTGCACACCAAGGCCCTAAACTATGGGGCCCTGGTTCTCGTAAGTGAGAGTTTTACAGTGCCATACATATAAATACGTTGCTATTCGACCTGCATAACGCATGAAGCCATGAGTTCTTTCAGAAAAAAAGACTGATATGAATATGCTGCTTATGCAACACCTAGGATACGTAATACCAATTTTGAAAATCAAAAAGGGTGCCACAGGGACTAAGTAACGTGAGGTAGCTTCACGCACGTTCGGTGGGACGTCCTGACATCTTTGTCAGACTGGAGGTTGACTTGTTTTCCTAAATACGGTGTCCTACTGGTCAATGGCTACATATGATCTGATCGTCCTCGTTAAACATTTTTCAGTACAAAAAATATCTTGAAGCTATTGAGTATGGAATAAACTGGCCTGAAATCTCAGCCTTGAGGAGCGCCAATGAGAACTGAAGCAGTTGCTTAAAAAGACATAATTCAAGATTTAATGGACGAAGCCAACCGGGTAATGTTGTGACGTCGTCGTTGTGGGCTAACAAACGTATTCAGTAACAATGAGTGTGATCATCGTTTGACTATTGATTTCGTATGTAGTTTATTACCTGGTTCAATTTCCACCTTAACCGTAAGCCTAGTCTTCGACGAATTGTGAAGCTAAGCTTATCTAAGCTGCGTGCTCTAACCTTAGCAGGTTTGTCAGACAAACTTAAATGCGCGAGAGTTATGTTATGCATTAGCATGGATTTTGTGTTGCCTGCAGAAGTTGATTGACATTCATGAACTTCTTGGCCTTGCAAATGGCCGAACTGTTCGTCGCGAGGTTTGCCGCGGAATCTGTTTTTCCAATGGCTATTCTAATATTGCACTTACCGAAGTATGTCAATTAACGAGTATGATATTTGCTCGCATTTCGCTAATGGGCACATAGGGCGGTCATAAGCAGTCGCAGTCCGTCGATAGGTACGCCGTGTCCGACGATTCGCACATTGACCCCAGACTACCCCTGGGGTCGCAACACACACAGGGTAAAATAGGGATATTTTCGGTGTTTACAACTGGATACGCTTCTTTGTTTCTAACTAGGTTCAGCTTAGTGGTCAATTTTTGCTGCTAGCTCTCAACCTAGATTTGCTCGTGGTAATTTTTACGCTCTTCACTAAATGTGATTCCTGTGCTTAACTGCTATGTACCTATTTGAGAATTCGCTTATAATTAATTATATATAGTTACAATGCCAACGATCACAGCGTCACACGTGTCAAATTCATTCTCCAGCAGCCTTGACTGGTGGCGTCCGTATCGGACACCTCATCGGTATTGCAAAAGTTACTATGTGAATGCATGAGGTTCAGTCATTAAGCAAAATTTAGGGATTCAGGTATGAAGTGGATCGGCACAAAATCTGTCCGTGTCTACACTTGTGGTTTGCAAAGTAGATAGACGAATATTGTGATTAAGCTCTCGTGTGTCAGATTTGATCACTAACTTGGTTGTTGCTGTTGATATTTACGGTGATGTCGAGATGGGTACTCACCCTTCTGTGCGATCTTCCGATGCGTGATCTTCAGCTGTAGCCTCTTCCCCTAGCTGTGATACTATGTCCTGCTTCGCTACACTGGCCGAATTACTGTTAGATTTAAGGATAATGTAAGCGCGTTTGCACGCCCATTAAAGGCGAAACTGTCCATGTCCTTTTGTTGCAGAAACTAGTGTTGTCTGCCGAATGAGTTTGCTTTACATGTTACCGTATTAAATTACGGAATTAAACCTCTGATAACCTTTTATCCGGAATAAGTAATCATATTATTATATATTGCTAGGTCTCCGAATACTTTAGTTATGCAGCACTGAATAAACATGTAGCCTGAACTAATAAGTAGGCTGTCTGTGTGGAAAGATGCGAAACTTTCCAATAGAAAAACAACAAAGGCAATAGTCTTTCATCCCTGATTCTAACGTAAAGCAATCGTTGCATGCTAGAGGGCGGCAGAAGCGGTACAAGATTTATATTCTATTACGAAAACTGATTAATAGCATGGATAAGGTTTTAGAAGTAATCACAGGTTGCGACACAGGTTTCCTTTCATACAGCAGATGAACCGTTGACGATTAAAAGTTAGCGTATTCAACAGCTCACTACTACGGATATAACTAGTCAATGAGGCATTAGGCATATAATTATCGACAGGCTTTTTGTTGGCTGGAAAAAAACCAAAGGACTGGATTGCTTTACGCATCGCGATTCCTACAAACGTTAAACGTTAATTTTTTACCTTTTTAACAACGGAAAAAGGATCACATTCCGCTAGATGCTAGGCATCATTTTCTATTTTCACTTGTCTTTTCCTTTAAAAGCGATGCGTCAACATATATGGTAAATATTAGAAGTTCATCTACAATTGAACTACGGGGAGTAACGCAATAGTGGTTAATGTTTTGGCCTCTTGGCTTTTCCCTAACGTTTTTTTTTTATACTTGATAAATATCCTCCTTCTTCAGCGCATTTTTCTGACGGGGAGACTATTTGTATTAAGCAGAGAATGGAAATAAGCCATTACTAGATTCCACGACAGATCGTTCTTCTTTTTTTTCGATACGCTAAGCACGAGCATAGCGAGTGAATGGTAATTTTGTTCTTGCAATACATAGTAGTAATAATAATAACGGGAGTAAGAGAAATTTAAAATCAAGGACGACATTAAGACGCACGTATGCGAAAAGCAAAACAGACTCGCATGCCAAATTTTCTTTATGTGTTTATGCGCATAAGAATAACGACAACAATTTTATATATATGGATATGTGTTTGCTGTTATAAGCCCGACAGCGCCACCTATATACGTAAACAAAGCCTTCACTTCCCTAAAAATTCTTCGTATCCGATACGTGTTCAGCATTACATTCAGTTATGCTGCTTGCGCTTGTTCACTACAAGCTATTAATCCGAAGACGCGCATCTGCTTGTCTCTGATACTTGGTAAGATTTGCATTTTATATGATCCCTTTGCTTTACCTTCCAGTCGGCTACTGCATGCTCTTTTTCGGAATAACTTTGCACTGATTTATTTATAACCGTCCGTACCCGGCCCTACAATAACAACAACACAAGAGCAGACGAAATGCCTATTTCATGCATATATATATATGACGCTAGTTAATTTTGAAAACGCTTTCTTCTTTATGCACTGCTTTGCCCCCGTAGCTTCACAATGGTGAATGTGTTCACAGCTGAGAACATCTGTAAGCTTCTGTCTGCTAGTTGATGTGATCGTCCTCATCGTATCACAGCCTGTTTTTGTACTGAAACCGTATCCTATCGTGTTTTTATTTATAAGATGTATTTTTGTGTCTTGAGAAGCCTTTGTAATTGCTAACCTAGCTGGCTTTCTTGTTGGTTTCATTTAGCCTCTTAACAGGATGTTCCAAGAGGCACAGTAGGTAGCGGTAATGTTCGGCCTTTGAGTATATAGTGTACTATCTATAAAGCTGATATTATCAAATGCAAGATATTGATGTAACAAATTATCGAATACGTCGAATGTACGAACTGCTCACGCGACTCACGGCTTCATAGGTTTTCAGCATGGCACTAAACGAAGCGATATCTATTATAGGTAGTATAGGGACACCTAAATACTAACCCTGAATTTCATATTATTACACACGAAAATTGCTGCAATAAACATGGAATATAATATAATTAGTGTTGGTGTTTATAAGATACATGTTGTATGTCCTAATATTGATACTTCGCTTTTTCTGCATGTAACCACAAATGCCCCCTAACATAGGCCATCAAAACGACACTGCGCTGAATAAGAAGAAATATTCAATATTATCAGAGCTCACTGGAACTTTGCACTGTACGCCAGTGCGTGTCAGCGACTTGGATAATGAAAAATTAACAACCAATATTAAATTTATCCAAAATAGGTCTTAAAAAAGAGATTGATGCGAGTCGTGCGTAGCAAACATACTGTGATCTATATAACTAGCTCAGCTCTAGTGTTAGCGTGTCCGAACGTTTCACGTATCGTTACGTCAGATATATTTGTAGGCTGATGGTCTGCCATTAGTGTGATTTGTCCTTTGCTATTGTTATTACTCCACTCGATAGCACCTAGAGGAAAACTACTATTACGGGACGTGGCACACTCTTGCTTGTCGTAATTCACTTCGCCGATACTTAACAGCAAACAATCGTTTGTCCTAACTAACGATAATGTCCTACTGTAGTAACTTGTCGGAAAGCGCTAGCAACAGTTCCTTCGATGACTGTCCAATCAGATCGCTAAACGAAGTGCAAACTAACATATGATATAATACGCCTTATATTATATATATTGCCAAAGCTTTACCGATCTAAGGCCAGTTGGACGAGCGTGCATTTTTGCATCACTGCATGTTTTCTTGTGCATATGCTATTTCTGCTGAACTTGGCGGGTTAGCAGTTTTTCATAGTCGTGCTAATTGCATGTATCGTACGCGTGCGTTCCTTGTTTAATCACACCCGCTGTGCATGCCAATAACCGGCCTGAGTCAGCGACGGCTTGATCCTTCGACGAACGGTTGGGTTAAAGGGGACGTTCAACGTAGCCTGTCAACGACAAGTTCAATTGTGTTCAAGTTCAAAGAAAAACTCTGCTTGACGCCTTGCCACTTTGCTCGTGGTATCCTGTCTAACTACTAAAAAAAAAAAAAAAAAACCCTAAACTTCCGCCATAATTGTTACTAGAAGTTCGGCATGCACTCAGTGCGTATGTACAAATAGCTCGATTGTTCCTAGGTTTTAGGTTGGCTTATAGCTGGCACGAGAATTCGAACGCGTGATGCTTCCGACGCTTTAGCTATCATACGGATGGCTATTTATACATGACAATGTACAGGGATAGTGTGTCGTTGCGCTACGTACCCGAGTTGATACTGTCTAATGAATTGTCCTCGCTTTTATGTGGCATGCTTGAAGATACTATGGAAAAATCAATTCTAGCATTTACCTGGGAGACTGTCACTCTGCCAGAAGTGATTGATTGCACCATGTTCACGAGAAGGCGATAGCGCGAAACTGATCGATATTAATGAGAAAATTTATTAATTATGTGAAGATCTTATTTGACCCTTATAGTAGAAACTTGCCTAATTACAAATTAAGTACATTAATTAACAACGCGCGAAGTATTCCAGCACGTGGGTCATGACGTATGGAGAGAATGTAGTGATTTGTGTCACTCGAAAGGAAAATGCGTTCGCGTAAAGTCGCAGTAATATAGAATCCTGTAGGGGAGTATGGGATCTGTACGGGATAGAGGCTATATAGGCCATTTCGTGTTCTTCGAGCCAGACTTTTTAAATGAGCGCGGGTCAGAAATTGTCTGTAATTGTACATCGTTTCCAGATGTCAAAAGTGGAGCGACTGAATATTATTTTTGCATTTTACCGAACTTTTGCTTAACTAAAAAAGGAACAAGATAACTTCCGTCTAAAAAAAATTATGTTCAGTTATATTACACGATCAGCTTGGGGGCTACGGCGAGGTAAAGTTTTATAGATCCGTATTATTTCAATTGAACACGAAGTAAACTATCGTCGACTGCACATCAGACGAACTAAGCTGCCTTGAGTACTATATTCATGTGTATTTATACATCCACTAACTTACCATATTGTAGCTCGTGTGCCACACTTAAAAAAATTTAAAAAACGTCGGCGAAACGTTATCAGAAGAATCATATTGTCAATGTGACGGAAACGCCTCGTCCTGTCGACTCGTCGCACCACCGGAATTGGCCAATTATAATGATTCTTAAGGTCTTATGGGCGTTACAATCAGCTTTGATTTCACGCAGCCATTCTTATGGAACAGCACAAGCCTATTTCCATGACGCATCCTCGTGACTGCATAATATTGTTGACAAATATTAAGTTCCTAAATATGTCATATGTTGAAATGGATCAAACTCCTAAACGATTTTACTGATCAGTGTTTGATGCTATGCATCGGACGTTCGATTACAGTAACCTGTTCCGGTTGTACAAGAGGTTTTTGCTTTGCTCTTTAATGATTAGCTGCTAGTGGACCTCAAATTTTAAAATGACGCATACATACAAAAAAATGAAGTAAAAATGAAAGTAAAAATAGAATGCGGGTCGAAACTGGGCAAGAAGAAGTTGCAGCTATTACCGGGAAAGGTCTATCGTTTAGGTAGGCAGCTTGTGAATTTAGGAGAATTGAAGACGGATCATGTTGGAACGACAATTCAAGGCTATGGACGTAAGCTGCTGCAGCAGCTGCTACTCCAAACAGCTTACATATGTCCATTCGTGACATGTGTTTGACGCACGTCAAAAGGCTACAGTAGCTCTATAATACCGAAAATCATTTAGGGTCGTGCCAGGCTTAAAGGGAAGCTAGTAGCGTACGAGTTGCGCCAAACCACTGAAGATCAATATAACAAACGGCTGGCATCGTGATCGGCACGTAGGCTTCCCTAACATGGGAGGATCACCTATTCTCGCTCCGATCCAAAAAGACATCGATTACGATCAAACTTTTTTTTGAGTCATAGAACTTTACTTTTTTACTTTAAATATCTTAAAATCTGGATGAGACATTCTGTCTGTCGGTATTAAATCTCTAAAACTGATAGCGTCTCTAGGCATTAAACTAGTTGTTGAATTGGCAACGTAAGAATATGAAATCCTTATCACAATACTCGCCTTCGTGCCTGCAAGTAAAAACACCATATTTTATTTCCTAGGGTGCACTCCCGTCGAAAGTCAAAGCTTTGCAAATCCGTCCAGATGGGTTACAAGGAAAGTGTTTTAAGGCTGCTCTAAGCATTTTGTCGCGACCATTCGCTGTTCTGTAGCAAAGCCACGCCCGCTAGTCATAGGTAATGAAAAGATTTTTACAGACCTAGGTGCAATAATGAGGTCTGCTTTGGAGAGTGACTTTCGCAGTGTTACACTTCTCTCGAAACTCGGCGTCGTACAACTGAGTAGAATTTTGTTACTATTTACGGTAGGGGGATCACAGTGTGTGACATAATCGGATTAGCAAAAGACACATATGAGGAATTGTTTACGATGGCCAACACCATTAGAAAACTTCAGAAGACGGATCTTTTTCCTTTGAACGAAAACGTATTCACAGAAAATGACTTCCTTTAGGCTAGGATTGGCTAGGATGATAGCCAGTCGGGGCCGTTAAGCCAAAAGACAGAATTCGTAAACCATCCGATATTCTCACAAAACAATATTAATACCTCTGTCTTTGAAAACGTGGGTTTGTTTACGTCAGCTGTCCAAGAGAATGAATTATATTAAACTGTTCTCTCCAAATAATTCGTTGTATATCAATGTCTATTTTTTTTTCACAAATTAAATACTTAAATGTTCAACACAGATTGAAAGGGTGGTTTCGGACCTCTCCAATCACTCTAATTGGCACAGCGCAATCCTTGGTCCATATAGCCTCACTAGGTGGGGCTATATAAACCTACGATATAGGTCGATTCTACTGTTTGTCGAAAGGTGACTATTTGTTGGTTTCTTATTTTAGGCAACGAGCTAGACGAATCCTTGGCGAAAGCATTGTTATAATTTTTTCTCTCAACGGTAGTGATTAATTAGTGCGCTTTGGCCCATGCAGTTGTTGTCATGTATACACATGAACGGACGCGATGCTGTTCCCTGTCGACGAATGAGCGAAATGGGTTTAACAAACAGTACCCCCGATATCATTTGTAGGGGGTGCTGCGAAATACGCATGTCATAGTGGCATGGACATTGGGTATTGACCTCGCCACGAGACCCTACTGGACATAATCAGCATGAATACCTAAAAATACCTGTAGACTTTTCTTTCTTGTCACAATATCAGTAATGAAGAAGATATGGTTTATTGAAAATACGAATAAGTAATAAAGGATTCGTTTAATGTGAGCACATTCGAGTCGAGGGCTAAATGTCATGTTTTTTTACAACGCGTATTTACACGACCGAAATGTTTTTTAGACTGTTTCTATAATAAGCATGTAATTAACCGTACTGGATGGGCTCTCGAGTTGGCGCTGATGCGTATGCTTTACCTGCAAAAACCCAAGACATCATGCAGAGCTTCTTGTATCGTTTTTGGGCGTTAGCAGTGCGTGAACCTACTAAATTGAATCAATCTATTCTAGGTTTAGGCGTGCGAACCACGAACGAACATGAAGCATGACAATTTTAGATTTTGTTATCTACAATAGTTTTCAATGCACGTTCGCTGGTGTATCCAGTACCAGTCTAGTAAAAAGCATCTATTTAATCTATCTATCTGTGAAGCATGATTAGAAACAGCGTGCGCGCTTACTCTAACCTTTAGAGAGAACGCAATACCGTATGCAGGAGATGACGTTGAAGTTCATCATGTATAGGGTACGGGGTCCCACTAACGAGATCCTTCTAGCAGGCTATGTTAGCTTAATAGGCTATTTTACCGTGCAGTGTATACTATAGGAAAAGATCTCGATGCAGCACGAGCATAGGCATATAGTCGCATGCTGAATATATGTGCGTATAAATAACCGTGCATGTATGTATTATAGACATTTCCTATGGATATTGTCGATATGTTTTTTACGCACTGTTCCCCCTGACTTTACAGCTAAGGTAACAACTTCTTCTCTATCAGCTGGAGAGTAGTAAGTGAACTTTGATATCAAACTTAGTCAAATTACCATTCATGTAGGTGCGATACAATGATGTTTAAGCGGCACAGGGCACTTTGACACAGTAAGATATAGAAACGTCAAAGAGCTGTAACTGTAGATTGGAAAAGAAACCCAAATTCTCGCTTGCATGAAAAACTCATGCGTATGTATCAGCTCGTAAACGCCGTTTGTATGTGAACATTGTTCGGCCAATGGCATTCAGGTAGGATTGGACGTTCACTTTTAAAAGGCTGCGTTTAAGAAATTCAGTCCCATAGTGGTAGCTGTATACTGCAGAGTTGTAAAGCGGGTCATTGGGAGATATGTTAATAAAAACTTTGTTTAACCTGCTTGAGCTTTTGAAATATTACGTTTTACTTTTTTGAACGATATTATATTTCATGGTAGATTTTTGTGTTTTACTGGAAAATTGAAAATGCAAAAGTTCCGTAAGTTTCCCATGCGCATCGAACTCATGTCGGTATTATGCTGATTCAGTGCATGGAATATACTATTCATTAAGCCATCTCGATCAGATGGCTGCATGACATGAGTCGTTGTACGTGCACAGACGTGTCTCAGATGGAGACGTTTCGAATGTGTGTCTTTTTGCCACTTGGGAACTGTACCGTTGCTCACGCCGTCATTTAAGTCGTTTGCTGTAGACGCCCGGCCTGTGAACTAAATGTTTACTATCTTATGTCCCGTATGACTGTCATTAAGTATTGGTGCAGATGGCTGGTTTCTCCCAGCATGAACCCTCATATGTTTGCGTCGCATTTCGAATCCAGGTCACCTCAAGTATCCTTAACTTTAATAGACAAGCACATTATCACTGCACCTTTGCGGGGACGTTTATGCACTATTCAGGCTCAGCATCGTCTGCACCACACATGCAAGAGTCTAGTACATATAGAATGATAGAATGCCGCATGTAAAAACTATATGCATACATACTGGTCTTTTTATATGTCGTTGTATCTCATACATAGAATATTGTAACTAAAATCTGTGTCTGGGCAGATTGGAAAGGTAATTCAGAAGCTAACTTGCATGCTGGATAGGCATATGATTTATGATGAAATGATACTGCAGAAGGTGGTAGTCCACGAGGAACAAAAATATCACTTGTAGAAGTAACGTTACGCAGGCCTGCGTACATCATGTGTTCGGCTACTGACACGCCAGAAGAAGGCCTAGCCTTATGTGCAGCACATGGAAAACAAAGGGAATTAGCCTACGTATGAGTGCGTCTTGTAAATCATGCAAGCCCTCTTTAACATTAGCTAAACGACGAGGCGCCTCTGTATATAATGCAGGTATACTGATTGCGGCAAAGTGGCGAAAAATCAAACGGAGACAGAGATATCTCGTTGTCGTAACATGAGGAATTTATACGGCAAGCTGTCGAATGTATCATGCACCCCTTTGTATTATGCGAGGAGCACATGTGATGCCTCCAGCCCCTTTCAGAATGTGAATTCATGCCCAGAAAATTCTTTTAACTGACAAAACAGTACAGAATGATTGGGAAGCTATGTTGCAGCGTTGTTATATACAGATAAATACAATACAAATGGTACGACTAGCATGAAATGGGCACGCTCGGAACCGTTCCCCATACTGATCATAACTACTCGTGCGATGATGGATATATCAATATATAAATATTATCTAATAACTATTAACAGTAAATGTTGAAGCGACAAGGGCCGTGTTAATAGTCTGTTTGATCATAGTATGTTCGGCACGCCAAGAGAAAAGCCACATCATCGCGGGCGTGCAGTATCCATCCGGGGGCATTTGGTGGCAACTATTTAGTGGTGTGGCGTTCGACAGAGAATTAATAGTATTAGGTACGAAGAAAAAATTACGTCTGCAATTTATATAGGAAACCAATAGTAAAATTGCGTTTATCATCGGCATTTGATAAAAGGTTTGCGGCAGCCAGCTCAACAGAAGTAATCAAGGTTAGGTTTATGTAGGATGTAATTATGGAACGATGTGCGTCATTAACTAATATACGATTGCTTAACACAAACAAAACGAACGGATAGCGTGTCTGTTTCTTGCATGTAGATGACGCTTCTGGTTTGGGACTTCATTTGGGATTTCTTTGTTCAAATATCACGTTAAAGTTCTATGCATAAAGTGGAAGCCATACCCTGTTGACTTCGGGAATACATCAACGTCTCGTTCGAGAATGATCAAATTAACCTCAAAAAGTTGATACGCCTTAGCCTTGTATCATTCGGTGCTGGCTTTTTTTGGTGGATATGACACCGACTGATTTAGACAATATTGTTTCCTGAAGCATCTACACTAACCGGAATGTTAGAAAAAGGGATATTTCACATTGGTACAATTATAGAGTTCGGTTACTGCACGCGTATAGACAATAATTATCGTTATCAGTTATAGGTTCAGCAAAGGCGCATGCAGTCGCCGTATTCCTCGTAACTGCTCGTGCATGTGACAAAACCTAGTGTACATACGGATGAGTACTCTTAACATTAACATCAAAGGCGGCTGCAATAATTATTAAAAGAATGAGCGACGGTAACAGTATTCATGGCGAAAACAACATGCAAGGCAGAGAGGCCCTATTACGACGCTGTCACGGCTAACTTAGAGGATCCCGATGTTGTTATCGTATAGGACCATGTACATGTATATGCAAAGTATATAAACAGTCGCAGTGCTTGAGGCTGTATTAACGTCATTATTATTTCATATTAATTTCAAGGATGAATGTTGACAGGATTCGTAACAGAGCAAGCAAGCGAGGTTTTTGAGCCGTATTTAAGGTATGTTATATTAGCTAAACCAGTGTGCAAATACCACCGCCTGAGTCACATGAACAGCGCTTGATGGTTACCAAAGAAAAGAAATACGAACACATATGAGCTTTGTGGTGGCGGTAGATGCATTTTTATTTTCGGACTTTTGGGGGAGCTTTGGGTGGGGGACGCAGGATCCAATAAGAGGTCTGGTGTTATCTGAGTAACCCCTGAACTCGAAAGGGCTTTGCATGTGGTAGTGTGAGACTACGCGGCGTTGGAAAAGGTTATGGGAGGTTATCGTGCAAGTTTTTGCACGAAGGGAAGGTGGAACGTACAGTTTGGCAATAGATAATTTACCAGAATGAAGTAATCTGCACCAACGAAAGTTGATCAGGTATTGAGCCTTATGGGGAAATGATGGCGTGACTTCGTGGTTACCTAGAATGCCTAGATGGGTATAGGATTACACAAAATCATAACGTGGATAGTAGATGATGCTTTATACTGCAGGTCCGCGAGGTGGGCCAAAGGCATGAGAAAGCGGTCAAAAGGCATGCAGATTATAAAAAATAGTGTATCCTAGCGTTATAAATGGAATGCGTTCTATGCATGACCTAATGAAATAGGTTTGGATTGTTTTTGCGAAACGTTTGCCGCTGTTTGTCAAGCGTTGTTATTTTGCTTGCCAATTAAATAAATGCGTCGGTAGGAGATGGTACGGCTGAATGACTTATATAAAGCACCGAATCTTCGCAAGTTAGACCATATCGTGTCTTAGTTTCAGCCATTCACTGAGCACTTACGCCATTGACTACTGAAATCTAACATGATCTCGTAGTGTACATAATGTAGAAAAATGCAGTGGTATTTTTACAAAATTAACGGCAAGTCAAACAAACAATTATAGGGCATAGTGCTATTTTGCCACATGGACCTGCAGCAACACAAATTTTCTACACATTTGCTGTACAATTATGCTACAAAATGTAACTGGTAAGCTAACATTACTAACGGCTCTACGGTTTACTCGATTGAGTACGGCGGCAGCAGATATAGCTAACATGGTATAGTGTCATCCCTGTAAAAGACCCCATGGTGAGTATTATCAGTTTAATCATCATATAATTTCATCAAAGGTAAAACCGACGTAGAAACGAAGGCATTACTAAATCCATCGCATATCTGAAACTTCATAGAGCGAAGTGTATCTTGTGCCTAAATTTCAGGTCTAACATAAATAGGCTATTAACAGTGTGAATTACTATGATTAACTGTATTTCTGCTGTGAGTTCAGCTGCTTCTAATGCCGTTGACTCATAGTAAACGTGTTGCCGAACGGGGAAAGGGGTAGGATGAAACGCAGTAACAACTGTATAAATGTCAACGCGAGGCCCTGTAGACGTTTCGTCGTATAACGATATAAATCAGACAAAATAGATGCTGAGCTCTAGTGTGGGCCATAGGGTACAAAATCGAACGATGCCCATTCCCATAATAAAATGTAACGTCGTTGATTTAGTATCGCAATACTGAGTGTTTTCGAGTGCCGTATGTATTAAGCCATATTGAGCGATGTGCTAGCTGATGTAGGTAACCTAACCGATTCGAAAGGGATCTTTGTGTCTGTATGTGTCTATTGTCCCATGATCCTGCACCAAGGAAGTGGTAATCTGCTAAAGCGACGTATTTTAAATTCGAAATTAGGCGTAGACAGACGATTCTTTTTGTGTTGGAACGGCTCAGATGCCCGACGCAATGCTGTATAGTAATAACAATAGAACTCAGTTTAAAGTTCGGAACATTAATTTCTCTATATACCGACACATTTTAGTATAGGGATGAGTTTCAGTGCCGAGATGGGGAGAACTTGAAAGGTTCAGTTGCGTGACTTGCGCGAACAGGCGCGCAAAAATGGCTCCCCAATGAAGCCGAACTATGACAGAGTGAGCTCATAGTTGTCGCGTCATTGAACACTGAACCACGCAGGACCTTAGCTACTCCTGCCGACAGAAAGGAAACACCGTCGGTAACTAATTATACTGAACTTGTTTATTACATTCAATTACGTCACATGTTCACGTCAGTTTACCTATCATACGGAGAGAAACTGGCATATTATACACTAAAACGGCCAAGCAATGTGTTCCTCGGATGAATCTAAATTGCATACGCTTATGTTACCGAGGAGTCTCCCTACGAACTTGTTGAACAGCAACAATTCCCCCAATCCATGTTACGTTTGCGACATTTTATCCTCGATAAGCATTTCCACAATAGCGCGCCGCATCATCGGATGAGCTCTGGTGACAACTAAACACCAGCAAAATTTCGTATATCGCCATTGTCCGATCAATATCTTCTCGCGCAATGCGCGCCGAAGCTGATTTTTTCCTGTTGACACTTCTGTTACGAGAAGACGTGAACTTTTCATAATTCAGGTTGTGCTAACATGTTTGCCTATCAGACTTTAGGCAACTTAGTGTTGACGAGGTGGAGGGAGACCGAACGTAAACAGGCAGACGATTTTTCATATGCAGACAGCAAAAGGGCTGTCGAGTACCTACGCTTAACTATGATGGTAACAAACAGAGGGGTTAATTTACTTAAATAGCTGCGCTTTTCTTATCCGTCTGTCCTGTTGGGTTTGTCTTTGACTTAACCGCACATATATGGTAATGAGACAAGTGGGTTCAGTAATGAAGAGCAAAGTGATCGTTGATAATTAGTGAATAAGTCATACAGGATAATTATGAAAACGAAGATAGGCACCTATACGAGATGCTTGGATAGGTATCGCGGTTAAGCGAAGGCTGGCTGTTGAGACACGTAAACCGGAATTTAAGAAATATATTAAGTTTGTATATTCACAGCAAGGGTTGCAGTAGAATGTTTCTATTCTAGAGCCATGATCACGTTTGCTGTGATTACGTGGGTGTCCTTTAAGGCTAACGGTATTTGGAGCTGCTTCGATAGGAACCCCGCCGCCACAAACTCCAGAAATAATCCGTATTCAGTGTCTAATTTTATGTTGTTCAGCATGATAAGAAGGCATGATTTGAGATATCGAGTACGGACAATACCGCGCTGGGGTCCTTCATGTTTACAAAGTTCTATAAACATACAACGGATAGACGATTTCAAGTAACTGAATAGCTTAGTAAATTATGTTAATCTTAACAGCCATAGCTACGGACGTTCATATAAGAATTAGCAGTTACTGCGTTAAACGTCAGCTATGGGTCTCCGTGATACGAAGCCCGACATACGAATGCTTCAGTTCACGCTGGCAGGGCCGTCAGAAAGAGCGTGTAACTACAGCAATACCAGACGAAAAAGCTTGGGAACATCTGTTGATTGACGTCCACATCTGTAATTTATGGACAACAGCCTATGTTATATTACAGACGGAACCAATATTTTTGTGTATTTCTATAGCCGTTTACGTGTGTACATTGTACAAGCATGCATCACACAGACGCAATGTCTTCAGACTACAAAATTCCCCGTGATCGCATGGTGGGTGACGTATTAATATTAGAGAGACGTGGTCGAGGTTTGAAGCCGTGCATAGAGAGACTTAGTTTTATGCTGGGACGCAGCCGTCTGATCGAATAGCTGACGACAATATCGGACGTAAAACTCGACACCGAGGGACTACAGAAATCAGTTCCAGACAAGGGATATGGAGTCTAGGATTTAATGGTAAAACTCCCGTGGTACCAGGTAAATATGTTAGTACAGTCTGGTCGGCATATGATCAACCTTTGACCTTTTTGAAAAAAGGCTACAGGAAAGACATAATTCCACCTACAAGCTTCGGTTTAGAATGATATCTAAATCAATTCTGAACCAGGCCTGCACTGAATGAATCTTCGCTTACCAGATATATGCCCTATTCGCAATGATGTCTGGTCTGCATTATTATTAATTACTCGTTAACCTCCTTGAAACAAAGTCGAAAAATATATGGGGCGCTATTTAGTAGGATGCAGAAGGCTGAACAGTACACAAACGCCTGCATTCAGTTTGTAGTTCAATAAAATCTAGCAAGGACTTTTGGGCAGGTCTAATGACCTAACATGGGCGCACTATAATACAAAATATTTTTGGCGAACTTTTAACCACAAACGACCGTAGACAAGAAGTTTATTATTTTTTTGAATATTTCGACTCATAACGCAAAATCAATCATTGGCAATATTGCGGTCTTGCTTTATATCAGCTGCACTGGCTTTAGATTGATGTTCAAACATTTTCAGTACGGCGATACGAATGCAAACGATTCTTGCACAAGGCTTTTGTGAAGTTCTCGAACTCCTCAAATTTTGATTCTGGGATTTTAAATAGGGATGAATGGAACTTCGAGACCCCTTGAAAATATAAAATCCTTGTAATAAAAGTGGAATACGGGCTCACTTTGTGGAGTCCATCTAATGTGTCCCCTCGATGATTCCTACAGGTGTATATCGTCTAATAGCTTGTTTTGTTTTGTTTTCCCACTATGGGGAGGTCTCGTATTTGAGGCCCTATAGTAAAATTGCCCACTGTAATAACGAAACGATGTAAAAACAGCGTATCAAATACCTATATCAGTTGTCAAATACCTACCTATACTCATCAGAGTATCAAATACCTATACTCAATCAGATATCGGCGCCCTAGGACTACGGATAACATTCCGAGTGACGCCATGATTTCTCCAAATACCACGATAAGTGCCGACTATCGGAAGCATGATTGTGTGAACGTAGTCACACTTGATGGTCAAGGGTCGGCTATCAGCATTTATATAGCGGGAGTAGAACACGAAAGATGTTTGTTCGGAACGAACTGAGGAGGATAGCAGAGAGCTGGACAGTTTTTTTTTCATTATAAATAACGAATACAACCTTTAAACATCCGCTTATCAAGAAGCTCAGTGTTTAATAACTTGAATGTTAAATTTTCTTATGCGTTGCCTACGGCGTTCATCCTTATGTAGTTGTTTGTGTGTAGACAAATTATTTGACCATTCTAATAAGTTGTAATATAGCGTGAGCATTTTCCGGTTGTAACTTGCATTTACGTAACTAAACATGGCTAAGAAATATTCTCTCTAAACACCACTGTGGAAGTATTACTCTTGACAGTTGGTAAAGCGCACTGAACTGTTGAAATGTTAATTAACTCTTTGCAAAAGCTACATGGCAAACTCGAATGTAATTTTTCTGCTTTAACAAATCAACCTTAAATTACTGCAGCAGATTAGTTTTCTTTGGCGACGAATCCGCACGAGGGAAAAATCTTGCATTTCCACCATACCATCACTTCCACCAGAGGAATTCACCTGCGTCAGCTACAAGAGACAGCACACAAACAATTATAAACATTGAATTTTAAATCGCCCTTGTATTTGAGCAACAGTTTCTCCTTAAGAGCCGCTCGCGAAAAGACCTTGGTCTTCATCAAAAAAAACTACAGCTTACGTAGTCAACAATCGAACCTCTGACTCGGGACGAAAACGTGCCCAACAATCGAATAATGGTCATCACCTATACTATCTAGCACATTTTGCCAGTGATTCTAATACAAGATGTGAGCAAATGGTTTTCGAAGTACAGAAGCGTTCCCATCAGTTTTTCCATTCACTTGCTTTGTTCGTCTTGTCACTGCTTAGACCAGTCACGTACTTCGTCGTTAAACTATTTATTAATAGCATTCCGGAGTCCATGAATACACGTCGTGACCGTCTCGCTGTCCAAGGTCGTGCATAACAAGCAGTTTGGGTATTTGGCAAAACAGCCTTCACGCCACTTTGAAGTCCACGAATACCGTCTCAGAGACGCTGCTTTAAAAATTGGTACCTTGCACCTAATTTCCAGAAAAGTGGGCTGAAGGTCCATAATAATCATAATAAAGTTGGTCAGTTAATTATGTGCGCATTCGGTCAAATAACGCGATTTAATGTAATACGCATAAGAGAATGGAAGTTACTGTCCGAAGGTAAATCTAGCTAGAATCATTTCTTTCATTTTAAACTATCCACCATCCTGCGAGTCGAAAAGGACCAGTGGGTTCATATCGATTGGGTGGGACCAGTTCCCGGATCCGAGGCATATATAAATGTGGGGGCTTACTTTATAGATCGTGCTATATATATATATGGACAGTTATTGGCCTTTAAGGTTAATTAGTTGGGCAGACTTGCTAGCAACGCTGCTAAAAGGCAGCCGGGTGCCTAGTACCTACCGAGATCCACATGCTCAGAAAGAGCACTCTTTTATGCATTCGTATGTAAATTATAGCGAAAGCGGTGACTTGTAAAATGCATGACAATTTACAATCCGGCTCTTTTCCAGTTAGATGTTGAAATGTATTTCTCCGGCCCTTTAATGTTGACTATGCGAACGCTCTAAAGCACGTAAAAATTCAATGGCAAAACCTTAGAAAATACATACACTGTACCGTCGTTGACATACGCACTTGTTAAGGCCGAGGGTTAAATTTACGTTTTGATTTTTACTATGACCTCGGTACAATATAGGGACGTAGAAAAATTAGAGTAAAAATCACCCAATTTTCTTGGTACAGAAAAGTACCGAGTGAAGCTTGGCGGTCGGCACCTAGTGAAAATGTTCACGAATTAGTATATATACGTGTGAATAACGCCGCTAAAAAACAGGAGTGTCGCTAATGGACGTTGTGAATACGTAAGCATTGTACCTGCAAATAGCCTTTGAAGAATTCAGCCTGCACTCCCTTAAACCTAACAGACCGTATTTTCTTATATGCGACCTAGACACTATGAAAGTAATGATACTTTGAAACTTCAGACGGGACCAAACATCGGCTTACTAAGGAGAAGTAACATTCCGAGGAATGATATTTGCTCATGGAATAAGTCAAATATAGCAGCGCCAAAACGGGAACTCCGGACACACAGGGATAAAGTGGTCACTGTTTGCGCCGACTATACAAATCCTTTGACCGACTAAACTTCACGTCTGAATTAAATACGAGCTGAGCGATGGCAAGAACGGCTTCTGTTGGCCATTTCTATGTTTCAATAGCATCATCTTTTACAATAGAATCTCAGATTCAGATCGATGCACATCTAAGCATTTACCAGTATCCACGTGAGTGGCGAACGTCTGTCGCGTACAAATTTTTTATACAATCGGAAATGTGTTTAGTCTGCATTGACGAACTTCGTCTGGACTTCAATAGATTTTTCTACGATACCGACATCATAAAAACTAAGCTATACATATAAATCAAGCAAAATGTTTACACATATCAGCGAGTTTCGATTAAAAGCCTTAGGCAGTCCTTCAGCAGTTTTGGTACTTTGCTCGATGAAAATCTTGATAATGAAATTCTGTCTTAGAAAATTAATTTAGGCTTAGAAACATGAAGAGAAACGGCTTTTCTCCGGTTATTCGGGCTAACCGAGAGTGCGCTGGCGCTGGCTCTGGCAATGTAGGTGAAAATAGGACAAAAGCCATTGGCCTGTGGTACTAAATACATTATCGTACCTTCCGCGTAGCTTCTATGGCAACCAGAATTGCATTAAACATGAAAGCAAAGAAAAAAAAAAATAGCAGTCAATGATCCTATGAACCTTGTCGTCGAATGGCGTAATTACGTCTTGTTTGTCTGCAAACGTGGGCGTCACCTACTTTGCTATGGCTTACGTATTCTGTACCTAATGCTATATAATATATGCATATGCATCCACGTATGTGCATGTGCTTGTACCGACACACCTGTTGGGCATACGAACTCGGTAGCATCTGCTTGATCATCGTTTGTTAACCAGTGCCTCCGTTCATTTCTATAGACGCAACAATTAATGTACGCATATACACCGAAAACATAAAACAAATATTTCGTATCATCCAGATGACCAATGGACGTGCATATGTCAGCCCATGTAAGTCTACGCGAAGGGAAGTAGACAACCAAAAAGCTTTTCAACCTACCCTAACACCAACTGATTGATTACCATAATTCATTATATACAAGATACTGTCTACGATTCGTTAGGCACCTATGATCCCCATCGTTGTATAGCCCCCCATTCATTCGCTGTGGTGACGGTCGTGGGAAAAAATTAAAAAGCTATTTCTGAGGCGACAGAGGCCGACGGCATCCGCGGATATCGTTCCGAGCGACGAACGTCTCTTGACGCTGCCCACGGTAGCGCGAGATGTGGTGCGATCTAAGATGCACGTGCAGTTTATTGTTGTCGCTGTCCCAGTTTTCTCAGTGATACGTTTGTTTTTCAAAGGCGATCCTCATTTGCGAGTCCGGCCCAAATCAACGGAAAGGACCGTAAACGATTTAGCAACTCAAGACACTGCACGGGCTAAGAGAACAATATAAACGACTTTATAGTATAATCCCCATTGGAAGGGAAACATATCATGAGCACTGCAGCGTGAATACGATGTCGGGTCATTGGCGTAAACGAAATATTATCCTGTAGAAAGGTTCTTCAGAGGTAGATTTATATGCATATAGAATTGTTACATGATCGGATTTTGGGAATTATTCTTCGGAGTCTGAGAGCATGATTCATTGTGAGATGCACCTAACTCTTCCCTAAGAGCGAACACTCTTAAAATATGAATATATATTTTCCTTCTTTCTGTAGAAACTTATATTATCGAGTTAGGCAGATCTCGTAATTTTACCTAAATTTTGACTATATTTCTAAACATTCTAAACGTTTCTTGTTGAATGCAGAGTTTTTTGTCATTTTCCTTAGACAGTGTATTTTAGCTGTAACCCACGAACCAGGACACATGAATCTGTTTGCATTATCAAATGAATATCTAAACTATTGCAGTCATGCACTTGTTTCAGGCTTCCGCTCCGCCGGCTGCATTGCCCCTATCCTACAACTATCGTAGACTTTCCTGATTTTCCTTGGTTCCAATTTAGCCCATTTACCGAGAGTCGAGGGAACGATATGCGAGTGAACGGTCTTAGATATTAGCCGCAAAAAAAGGAAAATTTATTAACGAATTACGGAGCCCAGTGGCACGTTTTCCGTCGGCATCCGTGTTCTTTGCTTGCGGGAATTCCAACCAGGCTTTCATTAGCTGACTTTAATGCCTCATTTTTACACATTTAATCGAGTATGGGACACTCTGTCGCTGTTGTTAAACCGTAAAGAACTATGCGGTTGGGCGCAAACGGGCCATAGATTAACTCTACTGGGTTTTATATCTTCTACCTATTTCTGGGCCGTCAGCATTTCGTATATTAGAATACGCAGCCATAGGTAATCTATGAAAAGCCCACTGAAAAAAGGAAAATCGATGTTTTTATATAAAGAATAAAAGCTGGCGCTAGGTCGTTTTTGAAGGGAAAATATGCGTAGAATTAAAGTGCGTTGTTTTTTGCACTGAAATACAAGTAGACCATTCTTTTAGAGCCTATCATAAGCCGATACTCGAGATGTGTTTTTAAAAAAAAATCATTTTTCTCGAAGAGCATAAGGTTTTAATAAGTAATAATCGCTAAATAAAATCTTTGCCTATGAGTGCACCTCGTATAACAGTACCAAAAAACGTAATTTTTAAAAAAATCAGCATAGTGTCTAAAATATATCCTGGGCTTCACGATATAATTTGACGCCATAGAACCAGGATTTCCCATGTCACTTCTGGCTTTTTGTTTACCTATAAAAGCTAAACCAAACCTTTCGGGTTTTACACCTGGCACCGGCCTTTAGGCATTCAATCAGACGGCTAACCTTCACTGCAAGGCGAAGTGCGTCTGCGCCCGGATTCGAACCGGACCATTACGTGCCATTAAGATTAGCAGTTAAATACATGGGCTTACCTAGGAAGGCTGCTGGCACCAAACTGGTATTTATAAAAAGTTAGAAAAGCACTTCCTGGTGAACAGCATTTGTAAATGCAGCTGGGAAGCTACTTTAGGTTTCTTCGTTTTAACGATAAGAATCACCGTAAAGTACACCCATAGCACGTTCTCATACCAAGCAGTGTCTACTCGAACAACTGCATAAATCCCATGACGGACCTGAGGTCTAGTTCGACCAGTTCTAGGCACATGTTCTAGCATGATAATGCTCCAATATTAGGATGATCCATAAATATTTAGAGAAGTATTTCTTACCAGAAAATGACATTCTCTATCAATCTAACACGGAAGTAAACACGGCTTTGTGAATCTGTAATCCTGCAGGAGTTATGTATTCTCGTTCAAAGACGAAATGCATGCATAAACTAAATTTGAGCAGAGCGAAATTTAGAGAGAGTCTCTGTCCTTTTTGTATATATCAATGGTTAAAAGGTCAACTCATCATTGTTTTCGGGTAGATTCGAAAGAGAAATAGCAGAAAATATACCAAATATTCGTAAAGGGGGTTTCTTAAGCAGATTTGTCAAGGATAGTGAAATTGCGGAGGCAAAAATCATAGGCCACATGAAATACTTCAAAGTTCACGTTAATATTTAACCATGGAAAACCTTACGTGAAACAAAAAGTATAGCAGACGCTCATTCTGGTACACAAGTTTAACTCTAAATCATGAACTTGTAGAAAGAGCATGAATAAGATGACGATTGTCGATACAGCGGACAATACAAGATTATTAGGATCGGTGTTGGTATAATATGGTGCCCTGGAAAAGACGTGTCCCTAAAAGGTTAGAGAATAAACCCTCTAATCAATTTGCATAAAGTCTTCGACGAAGTGTCATCGTTCTACCGAGAACCACCTATTGAATGATGCATTGTTATTAAGCTTGCAAGCTTACGCGAACGCCCATTTTTATGATACACCGGCCACAACAAAGCCTTTGCTATACGTTTAGCACAAATGTCTTCCACGATTTCCCGTAAAGTGTAATTGTGAATGTCATTTCCACTATTAAATGCACGGACATTCGTCAACTACAAAATCTAAACAGTTTCCTCTTTTCTCGTTTACTATCTCGTTTACTATATATATATGCAAAATTTCTGTTTCTTACCATATCAGTATATCTCACTGGATTTTCAATTCGACAACTATCAATTATGCTTTTATGGGTTATCACTTGACCTTATAATAGGCTTCTCTAGAAAAAAAATATATTCAAAAGGCAATAAATAAGCAAACAGTATCACATGTCCTTTTTGTCCAGACTCGATAACAAATAGACAGAAGGTGACTCCATAACCTGACTGTTTACACCAACGTAGGCTGATATGTATGGAAAGGAAGTCGCTGGTTTTAGATAAATATACTTGGAAACTCGCAGAGCATATAGATGCGTGGGTCCTTTCGATTTATTTTTATTGGGATCTTATATTTATGACTGCGATTTACAATGCATGTGGAGCTAATAACTTATTGACAGCAACGACACAAACATCTACGAAAGCTGTCAGCTTAAATTTCGTGTTCACGCCAATTGTGTAACCAGTACACAAATTTACTACTGATCCTAAACTTTAGGAAGCTATAGCCTATTTAGCTGGCAGTTGTTGGCCTGTTGTTTATGATCTAGAGGACAAATTGAAACTTTGGTTCTGTAACTATTGGTTACAGTCTGACTTGGGTACAACTCTTCATGTATCGTTTTACATCCAAATTGACTGACTACGAACATGTATTTCCTCCGACGTACACAACAAATCCTGGCACTAGATAACTGTTCTACATTAGCAAATGTGAGCAATAGCATCTCCATAATAGTCCGGTGGTAACGTGTTCGCCCCTAAAACTTGAGGACTCGTGAGGGAGCCTAGATTTCAAAGCAAGCCGACATACACGGTTAGTTTCAAGCTAAAAGTTTCATGCGCCCGTCTGAAGCAATGTTTAATAGCGGCAGCAGCGCCAAACATACAAGTTAAAATATCTACTTTTAGAGGCAAGACTTTAGCAGACGATCGTCGCAAGAAACTATGGACCTTCATGCACTGTTGTACATCACATGAAAAAAATGATAACTATTTAGAAAAGATGCAGCTAAATGTACCGTCGCTGTAGGTCGTTGAAACACAATACAATGACTACACTGTAGGATTGTTTTAATTGTTTAAGCAGTAAATAGCAAAAACTGGCTATGTACGGGTTCATGTTCATATCAAAATATATTACATTGGCCAAAGGGTGACCGAGGCCACTCCTCAAACGTAACCTCAGTTGCTGTTCCACTGAAAAAAGAACGTAGCCGAACGGCCTGAGTGGTCTTTCGCGCTCGTAAACGTATCGATGCTGTACTAAAGCATTGCTACATGCACCTAACTGCTTTCAGGATGATACAAAGGTTTTGCCTAATCTTGAATTTAGGCCACCACGTGCCCAACGTTTTTGTAAATAAAGACGTTACCGCTACACCATCATAAGATTCTCTACCTGTTTTACGAATAATTGTCGTGTACATATTTTCCAATATGGATTTATGCGCATGGATACCTTGTCGTCAACCATAAATAGGATTACCATCAAATTTACTTAATTATTGTTTTGTAAAATATGAGTGTGTCAAGTCGAAGTCTTTGCTCAACTCGGCGCTTGTTTTAGAGATCTTCGACCTACCCCTAAGGACTTTAGGAGATTTAGTCCTCTTGGTTAGAAGATCTCGCAAAGTTTATCTTCCTCGTTTGTAAGTTTGCAATCGTAATGTTAGTAAGTAGTTTGTAATAGCAATGACACAACATTTAGTTTCAAGCCGTTATGCAGGCTTCAATTATAAAAAAAAAAAAAAAAAAAGAGAGAGAGAAAAAAAACTGTCTATTCGAATGTTACCTAGGTGCTCACACTTTACAAGCGTAGGTTATTTCAGAACGGTAGATTTCGAGTAACTCTATTTCCTTATAGCTAATTAATTCACCGTTTAAAACCGAAATAAGTCGTCTGTTCGAACGAACGTTCCTTATCGTCGCGCTCGTCGTCTTTCTCTAACAAGGGCAAAGTCGACCATGAGCACTTCCTATGCCCGCCCACGTATGTACAAACAAACTACGATGGCGCTTTACGTGCTTGGCCAAAAAAACGGTACCAGCATCGTGAACATCATACAACCATAATGCATATACCATTTTTCCTGTGATCGAACGTCTTGACAGCATTAAACGGGAAGAAAATCCCAGGAAGTGCGGGATTCTGTTGGGCTCGGGAGTCCAGCCATAAGAGACGCACAACTGTTTTTACGTGAGTGTGTTGAACATTTCTTACTATGATCATACGAAACGTGAGATTGTTTATTCAACAAAAAATAATCGGCACTGACTCGTAAATAAAATATAGTTTGCCTGTTTTGGGCTATGGCCGACTTAAAAAAACGTTGACAAGATCCAATGTCTAATTTTAAGAAGTTCAATTTCACTTACCATTGTAAAGTGGACGGACTACAAAAACACTTCGCACAATATATAACATCTGTTTTGTACTCGAATTTGTCCTACCGAAAACGGCAGCGTGTGTTACGTTAACTATTTAACACGAATATGACACAGTGCTGAAGTGCCCGGTGAAGATACAGAGAGTAAAGTAACTAATAACAATGATACAGAGCTTTACAACATCTTCGTATGGTCATAAGACAGCTGGGGTATCTATGACAAAACAACATCGACGACTCCCAAATGCCCTTTTTAATCAAAATCTTTCCATCGGTTTCGGAATATATTTTCTTGAGAATCCTTGGAAGAGATTAGATCCTTCGAGACTCTCGACAAACAAAGGCCGCCTCACAATATCGCAGCCACCTTTCTAGTGAAATTAAATGCCGC
The DNA here is from genome assembly GCF_002443255.2 of Varroa destructor. Lineage (NCBI taxonomy): Eukaryota > Metazoa > Arthropoda > Arachnida > Mesostigmata > Varroidae > Varroa > Varroa destructor. Next base: position 40,535,083 of record NW_019211455.1, on the reverse strand, counting down.
TCTCTGATCTCATACAATTATATTCAATCTTTTCTCAAACTGGAATTTTAAGCGGGAGGATTAACAGTAGCTACAAAATCCTTGACGGTGCGCTAGAAGTTACAATGGGCAACACCTTCTAGTTTCTCGCCAACCCTGCACATTATTTATACTAACATATTACCTAGCTAGATCAGCAGAAATTCTAAGAAGTATTAAACTGTAAGAAATTCGCAAAGAATCATTGTGATGTGGGTTTTTTTTTGGCGTAAATCAACTATTGATTTTACCTTGGATCAACGGAAGTGTTCAATCTAGCCTACTCCTGGTCTACGCTTGAGGATAGGTAAACTTCTGAATAGGAAAAAAATTACTTTTCACTCGGATCAAACACTGTTTCAATTGTGCGCCTACATTTTTGCTAACTATAAACCTATTTTTTTTCTAAGTATGGACTCACAGTTAGGAATAACGTCAATTTCTTTTTGCTCCCATGCACTGCTACCTTCTTCGTAGGCTCTTCTTACGAATATGTTGACGCTGGATAAATAGCCCTCTGTCGATGTGGCGAAAAAGAAACAGCAAGCTGAAATATAAGCTAAAATTGTAAATGCTTTCAAAGTAGTTACTTTTATTCAGGTATAATCTTGCATAGCAACAAACTTTTACCACGAAATAAAAATACTACACCATTTTGTTAAGCTGTTCAGTATGAAGCACGAACGTGCTGTCTTTCACCAGCTACTTCGAAAGATATCGTTTTAAAGGTAGAACGCACGCCTACAGGCAAGAACAGTGCGTCATTGCTATGTTGTGGGACGGAGCGGTGCGGTCGATTTCTTGTAAGGGTCGATCCGACAAAAGATGAGTAATATACAACTTATGAAGTTAAGATATGCCAACTTACACATAGGCAGTTTGCCTTGAATTTCTGTACATCTCTGCTTTTGCACACCGCGTGGCGACCAGGTAAAAGATTGTCGGGAAACAATAAATAGCTTTACCATAATGAAGTATACTACCAAACGGTCTCTGTCTCTATGGTAAATTGACTTAATATAAAGAAGTTACGTAATAAGTAAGTAGCGAGATTTTGCTAAGTTTAGGGGCGTTTGCAGTTAATCTTCCACGCGTTTATGCTCATTTTTCGTTCGTTTCATTCGTCGTTCTTTACAGCTGAATAGAAAGGTAAATGATAGTAGACAAGGCATCTAAGACGCCGATAAACTCTGCTTAGAATTCCACTGGACATTCGAGATGGCTATTAAAATTTAACGTTTTTAAGGTAGTTCTTCCTCATTTCAGCCTTGTTTTGTTTTATATTGAAATAAACATCAACGTTTGGGCTTGTATTTAGAGAATAACGTAAAATCATAGATTGAACGGGACGTTCCTTTAACATGTAACCTTGCTTGATTCGCCAAAAAACTGCACGTCCGTTTCAACATGCTGTAACTTCTTTCAGAGTTATGAATGTCAAATATCGCCTCGATACGGGGCAGTTCTTAGAGGCAGTTGTCTATTGTGACCCACCCCCAGAATATAACTGCAGACGCATTTGTGCATTGATTGTTCATTGTAAATAAATTCATTCATCTACGCAGTTCTCATAAATGCCCGTCTACTAGTTATGTAATACGTAATTTACTCCATTAGCTAAATTCGGTTACGCTGATATACTTTTGTGAAATGTGTTATGTAGTGAAGCCGTAACTAAAGAACGACCCGCACTACAATGAAGAGTTACATAACGGCATCGTGTCAACATGCATTGTAAACAAATATATCATATATTATTATACACTATGGCTGTATATAGGATGTGATTGAAACTTTAAGGCCAGCCTTAAACAGCTTTGAAACACTGCGAGCTGGTTGTTGAGGTCGCAATCGTATGATGTTGGTTTGCGAAGAATAGTGGATAAACATATATAGACGTTTTTTTCTAGCTACCTCCATAGACCGGTATCGGAAATTTCGTTACACCCGCATCCTAGGGTATGCATACATGGGACTGCCGTACCTGTTCTTGTTATTGAACCATACACAAAACCTTGTGGTAACAAAGCCTTTGAGCTCCAAGTAACTATTTCAAGAAAGAAACCCTTTTACCAATTTTTTTTTCGTCGTACATTGGACTTGTCGGCAATTTAAATGCTCTTGTTACTGAAGACAATAGCGCTCGTGGTAGGGGCTTTTTATCTTAAGTTGAGGTTACGATTCTCATGTCTTTGCATGTAAAATAGACGCAGCATTCGCGAAGCCAATGGCTGTCCGCAGCACGCTTGCAATGTATTGTCTATCGAGCGCTACCACGTCTCATGTCGTCTGGCCTACATTCACCTTAGCTGTACAGGCGCGCTCTAAGGCTAACAAAAATGGAGCTCGAAGGCTCTAACGCAATTTAGCTATTTGAACTAAAAATACAATGAGCTCATGACGATCATCGTATTGTATTATTCTGTTTTTACTAATGCATTATATTGCTTGTACCCTGAACGACACGGAAAAGTGACTAGCCCACAGATAAGTCCATGATGTTCAGGATGTACTGACACAAAATGGATCCTGTCTCGGTCATTGACTATATCTGAATGACTACATATATATTCCTCGTGAACATGTTTATTTAATTACTTGCTTAAGATCTCAAATTGTTAAGTTCTTCGAGAGTATCACCTTGAATAGACAGCCTGTTTTAAAACTAGATTTGCCTTAATGTCAATTTTTCATTTTGCCAAAATACATATAATTGTCTGTGAAATCCGCTATTGATTAGGGGCTTCGTAAAACAATCTGCATTGTACACTAGACTTCATTGCAAAGGTTTTGCTATCGCGAAAGGTGTGATGAGCAGACATAAGGAACTGAGTTCTAGCCAAAATGTAAACACGCTTGGGTTGTGGACGGATCGATCTGTGCATTGATGGTGAATATCTTTCCTTTGCAGAAGTAGCTCGAAGTAGCTTCAGAAGATCGAACAACAAGAAAGTCCTGCTATCTTCACGTCTGCTCTCTGACCTGAATGGCATAAGTCTTTATGAACTATATTATTTGTGCCTTTGAGGCGAAAAAGTTTAACACCCAAAATGAGATACTGTGATTTTTATGTTAGTCCTCTTCAAACGCGTTGAAAAGTGTATAAAAGTAGGCAACAAATTATCGATTTCATGGAACGAAAAGAGTTTAAAATCGCACGAACAACAGTTCTAGGTTCTGGATGATAACTGAAATTTTGAATTTCTCAACAGGTTCATCGTGGAAGATTTTTTAGGTCCGGCATGACGGCTTTGGTCGCTTTGTTCTAGAATAGACTGTCTTTCTCCGAGTACTAAAAACAGCGGTCCAATCAAATGTGTCCCAGCATATTTGCTTCAACGTAAAAGATGTGTTTGCATTAAAGGCTCAAATAAAACGCCGTATAACTCAATGTAGCACAGCAGGCTTAACGCCCATTCAAAAAGTAGTACCACCTGTTATGAATCAGGGCAAAGGCCCTTCAGCCCTCTCGTACCTTTTGGCTAAGGTAGAAGTGAAATACTTTGTTTCATAGTGGCGGTACGAAGACATTGTTAACTGTGTAGTTTTGCACACATAGCACCGCGATAAATCAGTATTCTGGCCAAGCTCATGCCAATTCCGTAAACCTAACACTGAATCAAGGATGGGGTGGATTTGCTCCTATATGTTCGATTTTTAAGGGCGAGCTCGGAAATTCTTAGTAAAACTTCCAACAAATCAAAATTTTTGAATGATTTAGAACATACTCAATTGGCGGTCATCATAAGACTATACGGAATAAGTAGAATCTCTTTTGTTCATACGTAATGGCAGGCATTGTCTGATAACTCTATTCGGAAGAATGCTGTCATCATAATGTGGACTGCAAAAACGAAATTCGTTCTTTTGTGTACTACATCGTTTCAGGCTATATTAACTAGATAAAAAATACTTTTAATCATTTAGATCGAGGCGCTAATGTTCTTGCTAACAAACAAGCACACGATCTAAGGACCGACTGCGTCTTGCTGTAGCTGTCGTGTCCGTTTTTTCGCCACTGTCCTCAACAATAATTCTAATGAGGCAACTAGATAATCATCTAAACGGAATTTTTAAGCTTGTTTTTACAGAAACGACATTTCTAGTTTTCACACAAAAGAAAGTAAATACCTCGTCTGTGGCACCATGCAATGCAAAAAAAACCTCGTTGTAAAATCGCTTCGTAGCGGCGATCGCATTGGGCCCCATTTACCATGCTGCGATCAATCAAAACAGGCGCGTTCAGCGAGATCTGACTCAGCAATTAAACTCGATACCCATGTGTAGCTTAGGCTATCCTGCTGATGCTGATATACCGCGCTCTATTTGAATACTAACCGAGCAGCCGCTATATTTACGGCCAGTACGATACCGTTAACCCCGACTGGACTTCGAGCTTCTTAAACTGTGCGCGGTATCATGGATCGGAGGTCACAGCGTGATCGGAAATAGAATCCTTTTATGTGCCTTCCACTCTGGCACCCATCGTTTCATCACTACCTATTAGTATAATTACCATCCGTGATGTCTTCGGGAGTCGCGCAGCAGCCCAGATCAAGCATCAACTGCTATAGTTGACACGAGATATTGAGCAGCTTTTTCCAAAAACTAAGGATCGATGCGAAATGCCCCCGTATTGTAATATATCTTTAAATGGTGCAGCGTGCCGTCAACTTGTACGAGAGATATGCGAAGATATAATCAATTTATGAAAGGTAGTCAATATCAATAATGAAAGAAGAACGAGGGCAGTTCACAGGGCTTATGCGATTTGTGGCGAGGAAGATATGGACGAACTGTAACCCATTTACATATTTATTTTAGATGATGTATCTCAGTTTTGACAATACGTGGTACTGAAGGAGGCGTCAATACTGTAAATGGCCACGTTACCTGTGCGCCATCTCCGCAAACCTTCAATTTTTTGGGGAAATAATACATGATCTTTTCATTTTCTGAATAAGTCAGAGCAGGTAGACTACTTTACAAAGACTCAGTTGACATAGTCAACTTTTGCCAAGCTCCGGTCGTCGCTTGTCGTTTTTTACGAAACAGCAGTTTGCGCAGCGTCTTAGTTTATGCTTGTCAATTTGATTGTTATGAAACAAAAAACTAATGTGACAGTGTCTACCTTCCACTCACGCAACCTTATATGCCATCATCCATGCAAGCTTAGTTCTAACCTTTAAGCCGTACTATCTTCCGTGCCTTTGTCTAGCTGACATGCGAAATCTTTCTTAATTCAACGTCCTGCTTTCATCGAAGCATTCAGGTGTCATGCAGCAGCTCAATGTGTGTCACAGCATACCATACTGATAAAATGGGACCTCTGCATTACGCTGTCACGTCAGAAGGCAGCACGCCTCAAAACAATGAAGAACATGTGTCATGTTCTGAGGTCAGCAATGACCATGTCTGATAATCATTCTGATATCGGTATTTCAGACTGATAATTGGATCGTGCATATAATCCCGGAAAAGGCCAGAAAAGTATCGTGAAGGTAGGTTATTGTCAAATCGACCCTCAAGAAGTTTCAGAAGGAATAAGGTAAATATAGGGAGATCCCGCACGACCAATTATCTAGGGGTTAGAGTACGTGGCTTACATAATAATGGCCTTAGGTTCTGTTTGCTTTTTTTTGCTTACGAGCTTTCAGTCCAGATAAAAGTGTTTACACAGTTTAAGAACGTGATCTGTTTCCAAGTATATACTTAGAAAAATAACAACGTAATTCTCTGTACCAATAGTGTAATTGAACAAGAAACATTCTTTTCGACAAACGAGCTAATAAGAAAATTTCTTTAAAATAAAATCGAAGTTGTACAGCAGAGATCATAATCGAGAGAAATCGTAAGAGCAGAGCTTGATATGCCAAATTGAATAGAACTAAACTGTACGAGAGCGTAAGGCCAGTCGGCCATTGTTGCCTATGCGCCTCCATATGCTTGTCTCATGAATTAAATCTTTGTGTATACTTCATGCATATCGACACTAGACGTATTATTTAAAATTCCGTTTTGTTAACTATTGGTCCATATTAACGAATGCATAAGTCTCGCGTTAGGTATTCTCAGGGTAGCTAAACTCTGGGTTTCAAACAAATGCCCATTTTAGTTTCCCACTTGCCTAACGGAAAAGATAGCCTTTCTCATTATCACGACGATTAAAATTATCACGACGACACGTGCCATTATTATTAGCGTGACGGATAGCATATTAGACTAGACTATGTAACGTACCTATTGAGTAACGGAACAATGCGATGTACACCTTTCAATGTATCTAACATAACTTTAAATGCGCCTTCAAATCTAAATTGGGAGAACAATAAAAATGTCGCTTTCAATAGAAAAAAATTCCAAATTTACATTTCCTGTATAGCACAGATAGCGAGGCTATGCTATCCGACTAGCTAGCCGCTTATCGTCATTATGACAAATCATTTGTTACAAATGCCAGGAACTGGAAAAAAAGGTTGTAAACCAAAGAACTAACTCAGTATAAGCTATCTGTACAATGCCTGAAAAACGTGTAGACAAAACTCAATAAAAAAGGATGCAGAGGAAAAGAAAGAGGTGTCCTCCATGGATTCAAAGGATACGTTTGGCTGTAATGCATTTACCATAATAAAATTTATAATCACCCCAATTGTTTTCCTAGCATTTATGTTGATTTCACTAATTCAAGAGGTGTCCGCACACTTGAAACATTGGCAAAATGTGCTAGGTGTAGCATGTTTACCCGCGCGGAACTCCAAACAACTCGGACAAAAGCTGTATACATTAGGGAAAAGCACGAGCGTAATCTGCTTAGTGGAAGCACTGACCTATATGTAATATGTACAAAAACGACTTCGATAAGAAATCGGTGCTGATCCCAGTTATTCAGACATTTCTGCATCTATACCTAGAAATGCACAGAAATAGTTACAATGTTTTCCTTAATCTACTAACCAAGCTGTTAGCAGGGCGAGGCGTGGCTTGAAAATGTCCTCATTGACCTAATTCTACTACCTGAGATACCGACTGTGCGGTGTTATATTATGTGTGATACTAAACGGTACCAATAATAAGCAGCGACCGCGTAGTAGGTAGCGCGTTTGCCCGCTGAATTTAACGGACACATGGTTGAATGCGCTTGAATTTGAGCGTGGACATATTGCGTAACATGCTGAGGGCCAGTCACTTTATATAGAGTGGTTAACCGCGGTATCGGATGTATGCTCGAGACAATGAGCAGCCTATGCATGGATTTCGACATTGGAGCAGTAAAATGGGGTTCTTCAAAACAAAACTGTACTGCTATCGACACCGTCGCCACTTTTTCTACGGTTGGTATTTAAGTCATTAGGTTACATCAGGCCGGCTTGGATTGCCTCTGTGATAGCTCTATTGGTAATATAGTTGTTTGTTGATCAAAGGAAAACGTTATGGTCTAGGCTCGAACTTCGGCCTAGACATACCCCGTTTCGGGCTGGGAGCCAGCCATCTGATGGAATACCCTACGGCGACACCTGACGTAAAACTCGAAACATATCGGCAGGTTTGGTTACGTTTGGGTTTTCTTTAACAGACTATAAAAATTGATGATAAAATATCTCATAGTAAATATTGTTCAACGATCAAACTTCAACTAGCGATGACTGCATATTTATGGTGGCCATGGTAACGCGCTCACCTGGTCAAATACCAGCTCAATCATAAAACGTAATTGACTTTTGTGAGATACTTTTCAGTAGTCACGTTCACCACACAGACACATGTGTTTGGGTTCTATTTTATTCTGTCTGTATGAGTTGTTTTGTTGCTCATCGCGCTGTGTATCTACCGCCTATCAAGATGAAGAAATGAAATCGTGGGTAAAAGCCATCGAGATGTCGACGAAAGACGTCATAATGCGCATTAGCCCTAATATGAGTTACCTATGTATCATTACAAAACCTGCTTGCGGGACTCTGATGTGGACAGACAATGGAATCTCAACGAGCCTCTTCTATAGGGCAGAGTGTAACATTTTTAGATTGCGTTTCAATATATATATATATATATATATATATATATATATATATAATCCTATTTTATAGCAAAAAGGCAATACTTCATAATCGAAATTGAGTCTATACGTGAACTTAATGGAACATAGCTTTATAAATTCTTGAAATTGCAAGCTTGCTAAAATCAAGCTTACGATCTTCATACTCGATACGCCCTCTGTCGACTACCTATACTACTGGCGCTTCCCAATAGGGGCATGGTAACCTGAGAAATACGTGCACCGCCGTACGTCTAGCATTTTGCCAAACACATTTGCTGTTTCACTGCAATGCGATAAACGGAGTTAAATTGGCCTTTTCAAGTAGGGATCATGTTAAGCTTCCAATTGTCAACTTATAATGAGAGGAAGGTCTGCTTAAAAGCTAATATAGCCGTCGCTGTGCTCTTCAATAATCGGTCTCATTTAGCTCTCGTGTGTCGAATTTGACGCGCTATGGCCAACTATCATAGTTACGTATGAGTTAGCTGCATGTAGGACCATCGTAGACTGTCGGTGGTAAAATAACCTGTTACGGTCAAACGCCGATAGGATATCTATTGCACGAAGATGATTCGAAGCCCTTAGGCTTCTAAATCATATGTGTTTAAACTAATGTTAGGATCAATTACGAACTCGGGGCAGGGCGTACAGAGTACAGGGTTCAATGGGTGACAATATGACAGCGTCAAACGAATACTTTGAACGTCTGGTCGACGTAGCGTATATGGCTTAAATATAAACTAGGCACTTGCAATTAAAGCTGCAGCTATAACCTGTGCACTGGGTTCGAGTGTGTAGGCCACTACAGTTCGTAATTGAACTGTTTGACATCTGTGTATATATAGAACAATGGCAATAGATAAACCGGCAATTCCAAGCATCTCTTTGTTTGCGTTTTGACACCTACTTGAATGCTTTATTTTTCCTTAGATGATGTATTATATTTAAACGAGCAATTCTTCGGGCGGGCCAAAGATAGATCATCAGACGCATTTGATTAATTAGGCAGAAATTCTGAAGGGTATTTTCTGCAAGACGCATTTACACTGAGCAGTTAATCAGCGCGGAAATAATAGAGCGCAGAGTTTACCCCCCGGTACACTAACTGAACAAATTTCAATGTACACATCTATATAAAAGAGGTGGTTGCTAGAGGGAAACAGTGAGCTGCTTCGGATATTTAACGTTGCTAAGATTAAAAATAATAGTATCGCTTCCAGCAGAATCGATAAGCTAGATAGTACTATTAGTTATTTTGATTGTTCAACTCCTAAGTTGATAAGTTTGCTCGTTATAGCCTGCCAGAAAAACCTGAACACTTCTAACTGTCTAAGAGGACGTCGATCGTTCTTATCACAATCAATGCGGTTGGCGATACGTGATTCGGGCAAATGGTTTATTCTTTAAACAGGATCGTCGAGTAGATATTTATGAGACATTGTTTTCGTCTAAACAAAGCGGTTAGAATGGGTAGGTGCCTAATAAAAACCCGCGAAAAGAATCTGCAGATAGCGATTGCTTTTACTAACCAATACCGCGTTCAGTGGCAGTATTTCATGCCAAGTACTCCGACTTCTGGTATAGACAACTCTGAAAAATCTACTTTTTACTACTACTACTTTTTACTCTATAACGAAATAAATAAATCCACTTTTCTGTTATTAGACTTGCCGCCTATATGTACATATTTATTACCAAGGAAAGATAGATAGTTTTCGGTTCCAGGCTGCTGATTCCAGATGTTTTCAGCGTGAGCTAAATGGTGTCCATGTTCGGCACATGACAACCTACAAAATTGCGTGTGGTCTACGAGACCAGGTCACGCAGTTGCACATCCAATTGGGGCTTGGTACATTCAGTCAGGATGTTGGTCAACGGGACTCCGCGCTGCCCTTTTCACTCGTTACTATTATCGATCTGCATGCTATGACACGTGCTAACTTTTAGTGTAACTTACTGCTGTCAAACAAAGAAGTGAGAAAACAGCATCGCCTCTCTGTCGAAAACGCTTCGTTAGTAAAATCATACTATGCTGTATTATCCGAAAAATCTAGAATATTATTGTCCATCTATGTATTTATGTTTTTCTCCACTCGATACGCAACGCAAATGGGGCTGTAGAACACATATCTGTTAACCCATCACGGTTTATTGATACCAATGCCCTTGTCCGAAACGTTTGTTACTTGAGGATAATAAACAGAAACATAGCTACATTCGTTGTTGACTGAATTCGATTCAGCCTACTTGAGGGACGGCTTCTAAGTTTTCGCAAAATCCAGTACCATTTGCTGAATGCTTTTTCTGCTAGTATTCCAAAACTAGAGGGACATTTTGTATAATATGGTACAACAGTGGATAAAAATTAAGATTTGGGTCAATAAACTGCCCATCTAAGTTTTGTAAATATCCAAAATTATTCTATTCCGCAGTTGATGTTTGAGTGTCAGCGAACTTCACTACTATAGGCAATCGTTTCAACTAGAACTTATGAACGGTGGTTCGATGCAGAGCAATACGAAATCTTTGTCGAAATGGCGATTTAAAAAAAGAAAAGTAACTTACTCAGTGCTTCTATTTGATTAGTACGTTTGTAGTGTTACGTTCATGGTCTACCGTTGCTTAAGATAACTAATTCTCTAGCTTAGAGGTTAAGTTAGTAACGATGAAAGATATCACTAAGTTTATTTGATCATCAGTTGAACTCCATTGAAAACACGTTTCAGTTGAAGAATGTCGAGTAGATAAACCGAAACTATCATGGACGTTTCTCATGAAGTCAAACAATCGTGTACCAGGGAGAAGAGGAGTTTCATCGCTTGTAGTAAAAAAACTGAAAAAATGTACAGTATGTATAATGGACTAAAGATGGAAGACGAAAATTAAAATACATCCTGACTCGCAATACGAAATCCATAGGATATTGCGAAAAAAAGCAACCATTCTCTTGACCAGAAAATGTGTTCTTCGATCTATTGTATTGAAGATGAAGGAAGTCAGTATCAGCTCCAGGCAAGTTTGGAGACGACTGCATTTACGAAGGTATCCTGCGGCTATTGTCAGCCAAGTGAGAATGTAACTTCAGGCCTCTAAGGCTCTTAATATATACACAGTTGCATTTCTATTGTCCTAATCACAATCTGATGACCATTCCGGAACATTGTCGCTCGATTAACAGTTACATAAAAATAGGCTCTATATAGTTGTCCGTGTAGCCAAATAAAAATTTAAAGCAGCTTATTTATCTAATTATAATATCCAGAATTATGTAAGATTCTCATAAATGTGTACTTGGATAAAAATGAATAATTTGTAAATAAATAATTGCCTCTGACTATACCGGCGTAACCTATGTTGTTGTAGGTCGCCACTTTTTACTGGGCGACAGTCTTACATTCAATCCAATAGAAGTCCATATCAGTAAACTCAGTTTACAAAATCCTAATGAAGAATAGGAATGATCTTGAAGCGCCGACGTGAACTTACTCCTATTTGATGGACATCACGTAAAGGTGTTTGGCACTTCTAATTGCATTACCGTAAGCAAAGCTCATATTAAGTTATATATAACCCAATCCCTATAACTAATACATATAATAAAATATAGAAATATTTTATTTGCGATTAAACTTTCTATTTTTCAGTTGCCTATTATCACCTACCGTCAGCGACAGCCACTACTATTTTCGATGCGCTGTTTCGGCAATCTTTTTTTAACAATTCTTTTTGAGTAACAATAATAAGTTAATGAAATAGTAGAACTAACGCATCAAGTCAAACGGCAGGTCAGTTTAAAACTTAACTTTAAAGACACCCTTTAATTTCTCTACACTTGGCATTGAGCAAGCTCTTGACCCACTTGATAGTAATATTTTATCAAGATTTGTCAAGACAACGTGAGGCCTTGTCGATCCATTTTCAGTAAGGTCAAAGCTGTTGCTCATATTCTAGATATGCGTAATCGCAATATAATTAGCTGAACTAATTAACGTCGAACGGTGGTTCCTAAAACAAAGTTCATTGACAACGGAACGAAAAAAAATCCGCTGTCATTTTATGTATTCCACAATCTTATATAGATATAATCAAATTTTAGCTGTGTTTTTTGCATTTTGTCGCCACTGTGTTACAGTGCACGTTAAAGTCACACCTCATTTCTCCGGAATCCAAACTTGCCTATTTCCGCATACTGGTGCAAATTGTGAGGTGTGAACAAATCGTCACCCAACGTGAATATCTGAGTCAGCCTGTGACAAAAGTAGTTGTCAACTCAACAGAACTTATTTCGTTAAATTCTGCCAAAATACTCTGTGATAATCATCGGGTTTTCAGACCATCGAACGTCGCGGTGATGTCGGGGATTTGGAGAAACTCCTGCTGCAGGCCTCATTCAAAAGCTCATCGGCAACGTTGCAGAGTCGGCAGATACAACAAACCACTCGGCTCGAGCCGAAATTTACCGAAACCATTGAAGACGATAACAAAATCCACTTTACCAGAAGGCCTAATGGACGCAGCCAAAGCAGCACTACCTCTAGGCTACGTTATAGCCCATTAGCCAAAAGTCACTCGGTACGTACATATATCAAGCATCAGTTGAACAGCTGAACTTAAAGTTCAGTGCATTATTAGGACTAGGCTCTTATTTGAGAGGCACAAAGCTCCTTCGACAGATGGAGCAACTACCTCCTAATAATTACGTATGTCTGAAGCATGATGGTGCGATCGGAGACTGTTTCCTACGCATCTGAAATCATACCCGAACAACAGACGCAACAGCAACATTTTTTTGTACACTAAGAATTAGATTGACGTGTTCTTCAATATAAGCGATGACGCTTACGGCAGTTGAATCATCAATTCGAAGCTCAAGCACTAAGTAGTATTTTTTTCTAATCCGCAGATAACTTTTTAACTTTAGCCGTGTGTCGAGCGATATGAATAGTTACCAGCTCGTTAAACGATAGCCTAACTACGCTATCTATAAAAAAGCCGATTTAATTTTTGGGCTGATAGCAGGGCAAAAATCCAAAAGCTCAAAAAAATAGTTCAAATGGTACATAAAAAGTCTAAGAAAAAAAGTTGCTTGTTCAGGTTTACCTGACGCACTGAATCGGCAACAGATGTTCTGTTTTCTAAAAACTTGATTAAAGATCCAGATATGTCGAAAATGGCTTTTTAAACGACATGGATTTAAATTACTTAAATTAGCGTTATCTCCTTAGAGGATTTTCCGGTTTCTTCGTGTATGTCCATAACGCAAAAAATTCGGGCAGAGGTTTTTGACTTTGGTAGGGTTCGTCTATAGCAAAAAAATCTGGATAGTAACGGAAGAAAAAATTGAATTGAAGATAATTCTTAAATTAAGTCTATTAATTCGTACGAATGTTGGAATAGGCTTTAGAATGCCAGCAAGTAATAGAGCTTGAAGTACTTTATTAATATATATATTTGTGCCAGCAATAAAGAAGCAGCATGTTTCATAATCCCTTATAAACGTCATCATACTGTCCTAAGCCATTTCTAGCATCTTACCGATTTGTTGCCTTACGCACAAATGCGGTGCGGTTTCGTACGCCTTTTGTGCGCACATACCGTTTTGTTCGTCTGTACGGCAATAGTTCGTTGTTGAGTTCCTCAAGCAACATGGCAATGCGATGCCAGTCTCTACTTTACGCGATATTTAACTCATAATGATATACTTTAGACATATTCACATATACTGACGTTTGCCTGAATTTCAAACAAATCACAGCTTCTACGCATGATTTCTGCATTTGCTTCGACTATGTCAGAAGAAGTGTTATTTCTGCATTACTTCTGCAGCCAAGGCTACTATCCCCTTATCGTAATATACGGGGCTTTGTATCGTAGATTACAATGGAGCTCAGTGGACATGCCTGCTGGTCGACGTAGCCTTTAGTGGGCATTTGTCTCTAAATAGGTAGAGCCTTGTGAATAGGTAGAGTCTCCGAAACTTGTGTAGGGTTCGCATGGGTCGGACTTGTCGGATACACTATCGTACAAGGTTGTCTGATGAATGTTCGTCTAAAACGAATTGCAGTTTAGATTATTTTGAACCTGGGCAGTTGAAAGCCCAGGCATGTGGCTTAGTCGCAGACAATAGGATCATTAACACGATGTACTTGCGGGAGCGAACTATGAGACCTGAGTCGTTTTCTTATCTTACATTTTGACAGCTGCTTTAACATCAATTTGGATTACCTCTGTTCGAGGTATCGATCCCTGAACTATTGCATCAGGTACAACGTATTTAGTCACATTCATTGTTGGTCCTGGCCTTTATCCAAATAATCCAGTGTTAACTGCCCCAACTACCTACTCCATCATCGACAAAAGAACCCGCCCTTCATACGTCTCTGTTCTTGGTGCAGCCGCGCTTTTCACCATTTCCCCTTTCCAAAACAATGCAATCTATGTAAACTATAGTATGGAGTACTGTGGAAAATTTAAACTCTGCTTTCGGATATTATAAACGGGGGGATATTAAATTCCAGACAGCACCCCTGCACAATTATTTACGGTCATCCCGTAAAAACAGGGTAAAGAGAGCGGGAAACTCGAGCAAGCAGCAAGAGACGAATTAAGAACAGAACATGAACCTCCTCAGAAAGGAGAAAGCAATAAATATCGGGGACCTTTTTTTCTTAACAAGTAACTTAACCGACGGGAATGTTGCTTCAAACTCTCGGCACTTTCCTATAGCCATCCTGCTAACTTAGAATTTCAAATATTTCAGTAACTGAGTGCTTATCCGATGACAGGTTAAGGCGACTAAGTTGAATGAGATATGTCACCAAAGCAAGATCGCGTTACCGGTATTAGACGGAAGAATATTCTGGTAAAAGTGCCGTCTATGTATGACTAGCTTATATCATAGCTTAAAATTTAAAATGTCAGCGGTATTCAATGCAAACTGATTATATTTTATATATGTCCATTCTGATGTAAGCGAGCCTGTCTAATAGAAATAGGAGCCTAAGTGAAGCAACTTTTAGGCGTAGGAAGGTGCCTATCGCTACGTGTAGACTTGCTAATCGGCGAGTATATTTGCTATTGAACCGGCGAAAGTTTTAACTTCCTATTTAGGGCCATGGTTTTTGTTTTAACGAAAGGCTGAATCAACCAGAGCTTATATTTTAATGATTTATTCCAGATTCTTCAGAGATTTCATTCTGATACAACAATATCGCAATGCCTGAACTAATTTTTCGCCGTTCTTTTCCCAATATCAGTGAATTCCTCCCAGACCTTTAATTTGACTTAACAACTCTTCCGATACAATTGCGCATTGAGATAACTTTCCGTTTAGGGAAAAATCCGCAAGTACTTTGAATTAGCAACTCCGTCATACAGAACTGCCTTATTCATTAGTGGTAAGAGGACAAAGATTTCTAGCTTCGGCAATCTGTTTGCTGAAATAAACAACACATCAATGTTTCTTCTACAGGTTCGTCTTAATCGTTTCAAGGTCCGTCTGACTTCCCGTTACGAGGATCAAACGGCATTGCCTTCGGAGGTTGAACATTTGAACGCGTTTGATTCACAGGTCTGTATGTTACAGCTTAAACAAATAACCACTGAGGCATTTTCCCTTAAAACCTTGTTTGGATGTCACAAACCTGAAGAGGTTTTCGGCACAAGTACCTGCTACAAGGCTGAAGTATCTAACTGGAAAAATTGCCTAAAAAATTATGTGGCCTAGTCCATTCATCAAGTGAATTGTTTTGCCCTCTTATATGCCTGGAGTCAGAAATCATTTTCAAATCAACCATCGTCCGTTGGCAAGTCGATCGCGCCGCACAAAGTTAAATCATATCACATGATGTTGCAATTAGGTCACACACACACATCATGATCAAACGATATACTGATAAAAGTTATTAATATTACAAAGAACTAACAGAAGTAGCAGCCTGATAATTGTACCTGATAGTGAGCGGCGTCGCTACTTTCAACACTTTCCAGGTGAAAGCTCTCGATCTTGATGACCCTCTTCTAAACATTGATCCCGCTCGAATAACCTGGCTGCCTACGACCTTCACGTCGTTGGTGACTCTTCGCGCTGGTCAGCGCAAATCCGTCATTCGAACCCTAACAATAACCACTTCTTTTCCGACGACGATTGAGCCCAGCGAAGTTCTCTCTAATGGCATCAGCGACAATGGTACAAAACTAACGTATCAAAAATTAAATCTCACTCTGTATAGACCATTCAGCAGGAGGTAAAAGCCACATTTGGCCATTTAGCGCCTAGTAATACGACTTCAGGTCATTCTCGCGCACTTTGGATACCTAGAGTCTATATCGATTCCAATAATTTTGACGCCTCAGTCTTTGGGTTTGTTGCTCTTCCTCTTTCTGCGGTAAGACCTCCATGCGAAATTTATGTAATTTCTACTAACATATATATATATATATATTTCTAACGTATAGAGTTCAAGCAGACAGTGTTTTACAGGCTGATGCTTCTATTATAGAATAGTCTTCTACGACATCCTATAAACATTCCTTAGAAAGTTTTTATTACAGATGAATTTGAAATACCAATAATACAGGGTCTTCGACCATAGAATATTTTACTAGGTAGAGCAACCCATCTGATCCTGATTAATCAGTGTTAGGGCGACTTGCTTTTCCTGAATGATCTTCGATTGCTTCCAGCTTGCTGCAGCTATTCGTGGCTCTACTCCGGCCAGATAAATGATTAGGGGTGTAAGAGTGAAAATTTTTTCCAGACCTACATTCATTACAATCCAAACCTGAATGCCGATCGACTGTTCTGCATGTTCCCCCCGGCGTTGAGCATGGCATTTCCGATGCATGAGTACCTCGCCTGCAGCATTACTTTTTCAACATAACTTAGCACAGCATTTTTCATGCCTTTTTACTTCTTGAAGCATTCATTTGTCTTTACGAGTCAGAAGTCGTTTCAAACGTGTTCAAAGGCAAGACAGCCTTTGATATTGCCTTCGTGTCTTTCGTATACCGGGTGGGGCAAAAATAGCCTTACAATGATGAAAGAGTGAAGTATGTAATTAGGAAAACAATGTGTTTACTGCCATTGCGAAGAGAGCCGGGCGAGTCAAAGCGGCACCCGTATCAGCTAGTGCTTTTGTTTTGTGACAGGAGGCCTACTTCCTCTATTTCTAGGCATATATTTTTCCCATTTCAGGCCTCCTTTTACCACATTCGATACAATTCTTTTCTAATTTGGCATCGTGTATTAGGACCTATTTAAAATTATTGTAACCGTACACTGTTAAAAGTTTATCGAAATTGCTATTTTCGAATTGTCTAAACTGCTAGGTTTAACGCCCCTTGACTTTGTTCCCCACCCGTCCCAGGATTATCAATACACATCTTCTCGTGTATATTCGTAGATATATCTCTTAATAGTTACGTTGAATTTAAGTCACGAACTACATTCCTGCGTGATATATCGCAGTTATGCTATATAGCGTTCAATGATAAAGCGTTACGCCCAGATTTTGTCCTGAATTTGGCGGCCGAGACTGTTCCTTGGTGTTTCCTAACCACGTTAGTGGCCCGTGGCTTATCCAGCAAAAGGTAGTATCATGTCGTATGGAATCGTGTCTCCCTCGTATCAGTGTTTTCATCAGGTCACCGTACCAAAGCGCTACTGTTATCAGGAAAATGTCCCTACAATGTTTGCAACTCTCATTAAACGACGAGAAATTCTCGACTGTATAATCGATCTGCTTACTTATATAGCACCATGGAACGTAGACAAGTTTAGCCAAAGGGTGAAGGGGAATTGCTGGAAAATTCTCGCTAACTGTACATATCAAACATTTGATCATCGGTGAATGGTACCATATCGTACAGAACAGTCTTAAATGCAAATTGTCCCATGAAAAATATCCCGGTGCAACCGTTTCGCATCGAGACGAGATGTACCGATTAACGTCTGCTATCTGTTTGATTTTTCGTTTTTAGCCGCATGTCCGCTAATTCGTCACAAGCATTACTATTGGCACCTAATTAGAGTAAAAGTCGTGTAAACAACTTGGAAGTAAGCATGCATTACAAGAGAATCTTGATTAATGTCTCCTTTTCGAAAAATTGCTTGTTGTGACCGTCCCATTCGTTTGGGAATGTTTGTATTTCAGCCATTGACCCAACACCGTCTGGGTTGGTTCATTCCCGAATTTACTCAACGGAACAGCACACGTGGCGCACGTCGCTCATCCCGGCTTCTCATGACGGCCTTACCTCGATGCAGACCATCACTGAATCCTTTGTAATCAGAAAATTCGTCACAGCGTACAGGTAAAGCCGAATAGCCAAAAGCCGGATAGGCCTGACCTGAAAGGCTTCATAGCCATTCTAAGGCCGGGCCGGACTTCGGCAGTGGAGCCCTTGTTAAAATGCTATTTGTTGCACGCAATTAAAGGTTCGCTGCTTAGCCTAAGAAAAACGCAAATCTGAAAAAACTTTCGATACAAATATATAGCAGAAGTATACCGCATGTGTAGATAATCATTGACCACGATTATTTTAGATAAATGCTAAATGATAAGACAAACATGTAGTTATAGATATGTCTAATACGACATATAAAGACCTAATCTTCATATTTAACTGAAGATATGTTCATCTATTCATCTAACAAAAGCTACAGTATAATTAAATCGTTTAAAGAAATACGCTTTAATCAAACGATTTAGCAAATAAGGTTCGCTCAGTCGGTTTCAGGACACTTCACCTGAAGCGGACCGCCATAGTTTCCTTTAGCACATCGATATGTTGACCGCTCTCCCAGACATTCAAAATATTTATTCATACACGGGAATTTACATTGTCCATGTCTTTATTTATGTTAAGTACTTCGATTCACTTTCGAGTGCGGCCCCTTCAAGAACGAAGTTTTTTAAATATAAGCAGAATCACCCTAAATCTTTAAAAGATAATTAATACATACGTAAACATTGCATTAATGTTTACGAACTGTGCGTTGCAACTACAAACTATGAAGCTCTATACATGTATATGATAGTGTATGTAGAACATGTGAGAATGCCAAATGGATGATACTTCCCAGTATCCTACCATATATTTCGTTAGATACGTGTAAATTGCATAGTTGGAAGTCCTCACAGTTTACGCAATAGACTTCACCCGAAGTGTAAAGAGACTCTTCATCCGGAAGCTATGGGGAATCTCAAGTCGAGGAGTGGTCAAGGCTATAAAAAACCTATTACTTACCTTTTGTAAGAAAAGGAAAACTTTTTTAAACTTATGCAAAAAAGTACTTAGATACCTGCTAGCCCAATGTATAACGCAGAGACCAATTGTTCCAGAACAGACATTTATGGCGACGATAAGTGAACTCGAATAACGAGTTGGAGACATTTTCCGAAAAACCCTATATACATATATATACACAGCACTGAATCAAACACAACAGCTGTACCAACCTGGTCATTCAACCCGATTAAAAATAAAATCGCCGGATATTAAAAGCAACAAGAATCAACACATAAACTTCGAAAGTTAACAATAAAATGGCAAAACCTGGATGACAAGACAAACCCCAAAATACCAGGGACAGCAACAGCAAGGACGACAACAAAAACATTTGCGTATAATCCTTTTTAGTAGAAAACAAAACATTAGGCTATATGAAAGGAGATCTGATGTCAGCTAGGATAAGTAAACAACGTTGACACAAAAAATAGTAGAACTCGACAACGTGCTATATAATTTATATACGCATGTCGCCATATTATACTGTCATTGTCTATTAACCTGCTAACAATGACATACTAAATGTATTGAAGGCTGAACGTGTAGTTACCTTTTATGAAGTAAGCTTAATCGAATTGATTAGTTAATTCATTTATACTCAATTGATTTACGTATACGGTTGATTAATGAATAATGTTATTATTCATTGCATTTTGAGGTAACCAGACGTACTTCATAGTCGCCATACGCAACCATTGACCATTTTTAGAAATGCTATACCACTGGCTGATGTATTCAATAGTTTCATGCAGATAACAATGACGTCATACTTACAAAAACAAAAGTTTCATTCGACTGCATATATGATTTAAGTTCATATTTGTTTTTAATTAATTTCTACGCTTAACTGACCCTGAAAATGAAAAATAAAGTATTTCCAATCCAGTGCACGCGTTAACTTGTTCTGCGTTTTGTTGTGGTCGTTCTACCGGAATCCGGGACGTATCGCTATTTCCTTCTGCATGTGGACGTCGTTTATGTAGGACTATGCCCTCCAGCGAGATTACTGACGAGATGACCAACGAAACGTTAAGCTTCCTCGATGAATCGGACGATTCCTACATCAAAACACTGCTGGCTGGCGACATCAACGCTACGGCGACAACTAAAACAGATGAGCCACTTACTTCGAAAAACATTCTCGACGAACTTCAAAACGCTCTCCAGAAGAACCCGCTTGCTGCACTGCTTCTGGGCCTCAACACCCAGCTTCAGCCTTCGCTACAGACCGTAACCCGAAGCAGCACCTACGTGACCACTGACACCCTCTACCACACGAAGGTCGTGAGTTTTTACGATGGTCGGCGAACTCGTTCGAAACGTCTATCGGATTCGATTGGAACGACAGAGCGCACCCTTACGACCGTTACCACCGAAGTGATCACTATTCAGCCAACACAGGCATTCCCATTTCCGTTCCTCCTGCAGCCGACACCAACAGCCAGCTATTCGACTATTACTTCGCTGTACACTACGGTAACTACGGGTACCAGCTACGCGTCCAAGATCTTCACGCTTATTTATAACGCGTTTTCAACGAGGTATCGAACGGTAACATCTAGCTCGACCTATCCGACGACAATGGTGATTACCTCAACTTCGTCGTTCCTAGTTCAGCCCACTTTAGCTTACGGAGGTTATCCAAGTCAAACGTCCCCTGGCTATCAAGCCCAAGTGCCACAACAAGCACAACTCGTACATCAACTGAGCCAGGCCGTTGTGGCTGAACCACAACCTTTGGCTACCGTCCAAGGAAATGGTGCGTTTCCATTGTAGCGAGTATAGGACATTGTAATGATACAAGTTAGTAATGTATTATTCATTCGTATATTTAATTAGTTTTCAGCATATTTGTTATGTGTCATGTATAGTTGGATAATCATTAACAAAACAATTAACGATGAAGTTCATTCTTTTTTTCATACACTTGTAAACCATTTTCTTAGAAAACTTGCATTGCCAAGCATGCAAATGAATTCTTCTAGCTGTAAAGTGCCCGTAAAAAGCTTCAGCTGGTAAAATGTACATGCACATCAGCGTATAAATTATACCTAATATACACAATATAATACAGAAGTGGTATTTTCGTCTGCATGTGTTTTTCGTGTTTGCGCGGGCCAGACGAAGCATCGTTGCATGGTAAATATTCGTCTTCCGTAAGCAAACGTTGCCAGGCAATTGCTTCTCCGCGATAGATATCTAGGCTGATACTTCACAGTTGTAACTGGCACGTAAAAAAACTCAACACAGGACTCTATGCTCGTACATAAATTACGTTTACACTCGGATCACATTTTACCTCCTGCTTTTCTTCGTGCTATATTATATATATATATATATGATATTTCCATATGATATAATGATTATATATAGTAACAATACTACACCAGTTGGCAGTGATCAATAGTGTGGTGATGGCTATAACGGTAGAAACAGCAGCGGTGACCGTTGCTTCTTCTTTGCTCCTGCCTTGTTTATAACTTCTCTTTGTTCCAATTTCTGAGCACTCTTCTATCGTTTACGCACACAAACTCACCACCCCTAAACAAATCTTTGCTCCTAATCCCGTATTTTCCTCATTCTACCCGCTATGATCCTAAATTTGGACCCCAAAAACATTCTTCTTTTCCGTGGTTCCTTGTATGCCCCGACTGGCTGCATGTTCTCCGCGCACCCCGACGCGCATTCGCACGCGATGGCGCTCGACGATGATCTGCCTGGCGCTTGCATCTGCCTGCGGCATACCTGCCTATCTTCCTGGCTGTCTCCTGGCTAATCTCCGACCGACAATGTGTAAATGACCTCTAAACACGAATCGGTCGACCTTACCTGACATATACCTGCTGAATGCGGACACAGCACCTCAACCGACACCTGTGACTACGAACCTCCCTATGGCAATGGTCACCAAGGCAACTGTTTTTGAGCCGGTCTCCTCTGCACCTGCTATACTGGCTGCGGGTCTATCGTCTTCCGAGTCGGTTGAGTCATCCATACCATCAGCTGATTTGACTTCAGGCGCCGATGAGGCGTCAGCGGTTTCATCTTCGGAACAGGTCGCAACGCCCGTTCTAGCCATAGCAGCAAACCTTGCACCTGCCGCTCCACCTGCGCAAGCTGCCGCATCCTCGGCATTACAACCTAACCTAACAGCCTAGAACTAGTACGGACTAGGGAGTTACGTCCCGTTATAGAAAAAGAAGTACACTAAAATGCTGTGAGGGAAGCTGCATGCGTGCCAAGTTCAGCCAAGCCAATCGAACCAATCATGCTTAGGAGAATCCACCTATACCCTCATAGTTGCTCCGTCACACTCATGTACATTCACGCGCGAATACTTCAATCAACAGAATGCTACGACATCATCGTGTTGATCATTGTTATTATTGTTGTTAAAAGTGGTATAATACCGGAAAAGACATCAGCCTCATCAGCAGCAAGCACAGTAGGAAACTATGGCAATGGCTGTAGACCGCGCATAAAAATCAGCCAAGAACAATCTCACCAACAGCAGCAAGCATAAAGAAACCATCAACCGTACAGTTGTGAGTAGGCCTGATCTCGCAGGGACGCCAACACATACTAGTAATATAGGGTAAGGCAAAAATAGGCTTTTAGAAGAGAACTATTTTTATGACCAAGCAGCATCGCAGTTGAAATAGTATCTGAAAAGTTATTTTCGCTTCCGATAGGAGAACTATCTTGTTCATCTCTAGACCCATTCTTAAACCTACTTTTGCCCTGCTCAGTATAACAAATAAAACAGAGAAAGAGAGTGAAAGGGTTTGGGACCATATTTCGAAGAATAATTAACATTAGAAATTAACACGGTATATAAATGGCTGATCGCATCATCATTTCCATTACGCTTCGATAAGCTACGCATTACAGAGCAATCACCAGCACAGCTTTAAATAATGTTTTTTTAGAAGATTCCGTAGATTTCCTAGGAACGTTAAGCTAGCCGGCCGATTTCTCCATACCGATAACCCCAATGTAACTTGCCTAGGGATCCTTAAACTTACATATTGTTGCATTGATTATATTGCATGTCGTCAACATGTTTTGACAGGTACATACTCGAAATTCGTCTGACATATAAATTAGTTCTATACTATTGTATTAGTACTAAATTAATTTACTTCCTTCAATTACTGCAACGGACATTGAAATTCTGTCTTGGATTCTTGGACTAATAAGTGTTTATCTCTATGTGCATATTTCAGTGTGATTGGCTCGAAGTGATTGACCCTGTCCAAGTTTTTGCCATTATTGTATCAGGATAAGACGTTGATTGGGTTTCGTTTTAGTTGCACGAAAATGACCCATTTGTTGAGGCACGTTTCCCGTCAAGTTATTATAGTAATCTATGTTTGTATGACTGGGTGCTTTACAGTATCTTTTATACGTGATGCGCACCTTGTGTATGCCTGACAAAACCAAATAAAACAAGCTGGTCTCGACCAAACCAGCGGCGACGACGGTGGCAGAAAAGCGTTTGAGACCGCCCCTACCTTTCCTGTTATCCTAGCCTAACCCTACAAATCTGTCAACCTACAAACATAATCGAGCAACCATGTTTTTATTTTGTTACCATTGCTGCTGCTATGGGTTTGGCAAAACGGTAAAGTTTGTTCCCGCTCTGAAACGGGAAAGCGTCTGCTATTGTATTTGAACGCTCGTCGTGACCCGCTACCACAGGATGTAAGATATCGAACTGAGATCAATCCATGACAAAGTAAAAGACAGTTTCCTAGCTCGGACGCAGGAAGCTCGCACTTGTTCTTCTTTGTTAAAATTTCGAAATTTGTGTCGTCGACAAATTAGCATCGAGTTATTTATTTATTTTGAAAGTTTTCAGTGTAAAAATGATTTCGTATATAGATTTTGCGTACGGGATTGACTATCAAAGCTTCGGTAGACGCTCGATGCTTCGATGTCGGATGCACTGCCACTGACACACCCATCATTTCTGCAATGGACAGCTCACTGAAGGCCTCATAGCCTTCCCCGTAACGAAGATTAGATGTGAATTACAAGTATCTAAATGCCAATAATTTTGTAAATGGAAAAGCAATTGAAGGTTATAGTTATCACAGCATAGAGTAAAAAGTATAAATATATATATATATATATATATATACAAAAATAGAGAATGCCAGAGAAAAGATACGGATGGCCCTGACAGACCATAGTAGATTGATCCTGTTTGCGAAGGCGACATAAATGCAAATATTCTCTGTAATCATTTCCATACGAGCGGGTAACTCTAGGTATACTTGTTGTGTGCCTTCGCATAGGGTAGTTGCCATAATTATATATATATATTTACTGCTGAATATCATATCAATGTGACAGGAAGCATTACAAAGTACATTCTAGTAAAATGATTCACTTTAATCAAGTGCGATTTAAATTAGCGTCTCGAATCTTCAATGTGAAGCAAAAGAAGCTTCAACGTGCATCGCAGCTTTCTGATGACATAAATTTTCGGACGATTATTCCCATGGACAACATAAATGGGCAAGATTATGTTTCAAAAGTTTAAAATCGATGACATCGAAGGTGACACATGGCACAGCTTTATTGTCATCTCGTGTTGTCTACGTGTTTTTCTTGTGTTTATATATATAGGTATGTATAAATATATATATATATATATAGGTATGTATATATATATATATATATACATTCATGTAAATAACATTGTATATATCAGTAGTAGCACTGCATAAAACTGAAGAGTTTACCGTCGGTGAGAAAAAACGTAACGCTAACGGCTCGTGAAGTCGATTCTCACAGCAGAAACTCCGGGATGTGGAAACGGAACATGACGACACGATCATACGCATGCCTCTGACATTTTCAACGTTAAAACATTAACTATCGTATGTAAGTCTTGCATAAATGCATTTTTGGAGTTAACTGTTAAACAAGTACGGCTAATCGAATCATGCAAGGCTATCATATATATATATATATATATATATATATATGGAGAGAGAGAGAGAGAGAGAGAGAGAGAGAGAGAATGCACCTCGATTTATGGTGATTCTAAAGTAGGTAATAAGGAATATAACTTTTTCTCTGTGAGATAATCAGAAGTCATACTTCATTTTAAAGATGACACAGTAAGTGATTTGGCTTTCAAATCGGACGAACAAAGGACCCTAGAGGAGCATGTAGTTGCATTCATCGACTCATTATTCAACCTTATATTCGCCTCATGATGTAAACGTATCGTATGTTATCAATAAAAAAAAGAATATGTTTTATACCTACACATATAAAATGAGCGGTACCTTTTTTTAGAAACTAACTTTATCAACTAATTCAAGATTTATTGTGCGCTGTTGTATGAACATGTCGAGTTTTAAGTTTGGCATTGACGAGCTATGTCCAGAACCCGAACCTGATTGTCCCTAAGTTCAGTAGGTAAACGCGTTACCATTTCACCGACACTCGCAGTATTTTCCACTCAAGTCTCTACTGCTTCAAGTTCTGTTAAGGGCACGCACTATCTACTAACCTTTGTGAAAAGAAAATGGAACCATTAAAACGTATGGTAAGCCAAAAAGAGGAGTACTAATAACAATAGCAGTGCACTCTTAATAGATTGGCTAAAGGCGTATCATAATCTATTACAAATTTAACAGATTGGAACCTATGCTCATGTCTCGCCATATACGAATTACGAATGAGTTCGAGAGCGACTGTTCCAGCAGAATTTAGCCAATAGAATCATTTTGGCTCAACCCTGTACCATAAAATGCCCATAAAATGACATACGAGGTGCATTATAGATCGATCGGAATTTGCGGAAAAATAAAGTTTACCTCGCCAACAAAAGCTGGCATAAACGGTTTGACGGGAATATTCACACCTAAGTAGCAATGCAGCTCTGAGGGGTGGCCTCCCTTTGTAGGTGAAGCATAGCAACTATGGCCAATGTGGGTTGGCTTCACCTAGGGGATACAGACAAGTGCATCGTATTGGTTACTTGCGCTCGCCTTGGTATTTGGCAGCAGTAGATGATAGATGCTTGTGAAATATAATTAGAGACGTTCGCGATTACAAGCGCACAGGGTCTTCAGAGCTGGACCACACAACACTTATAGAAATTCCATTCCATCACTGGCAGCTAGATTTTTAAATTAACTAGGCTCTATTGTATTTTAAAGATGGCTGTTGAGATACATTTATTTTGGCGATTTTTTTCAAGCTCGAAAAAAAATTTTGGTGTCTACGTAGAAAGCCTAGATACCGTCCAACGGTGTTTCGAGCAAGTAACAGGTAAAGGGACCTAATGTAATTACACAGACAGAATAGATGACCAAATTAATAGCTATTGCTTTACGAGCGGCAAGTCCTGTAGTAACCAGTGTTATAGGTGCCCCGATTGACTGCATTAATTCCTAATAATGGCCTGTGAAGTGAGAAAATGCCATTTAATTTGTTGATATTAACCAATATATAGAAATCTAAACACAACGACGGTCTGATTTGCGCCGTCGGAGGCACGGGTAGACGGTTTCAGCATTGAATCCCCGCCTCATGAAATCCGCGTTGAAAATCCGCGTTCAGTCTTCGTGTTTTCCAACGCTTGAGGTCAATCTAGCACAATCAGACACGTCACGATAACGAAACCATTAAGCATAATTGTGAGTAGGGATGCAGCTTATATTGACTTACATTCTAATAGCCACATCTTACAGTGAATGAAAATTGATTTTATAAATTTTTTCTGTTCTTTCTACCTGTTGCGAAATAGTGTAGCAGAAAAATTATAAGATGGTTGGATTCGTGTTCTGGCTCTAGAACAGAGACTCAGATTGTTTCCGGTTAGCAGGAAAAGCGTTTGCTCGGTGGGTCGCCACCTGGCTTCATTCTGTGGCGTTGAACCCCGCAGTATTCCGAGCCTCTTCATTTTGTCTATTAGCGATATGAAAGTATAGAAAACAGGTGGTGAGTATCTCCCCTGGGTACAAAAAGCGTTTCAAGCCGCAAATCGACGGGGTCCTCGTTTAAGAATTCTATACGTTCATAAAATGTACTCAAAATAATGAAATACAATGAAGTGATTCGCGCCTTAAGGTAACTTCATAAACTTATGAACGGACTTCTCAACACAGCTGCGTTTGGTGTGCTCTCTTTTGCATTCTGGAGCCAGTATATTGGGCAGCTATTCAAACACGCTCTCCGGCTAATCAACTGCATCTTGCGGCCCATCACCAAAAAGTGCTCCATGAACGACTTTCTGTAGTTACAGGTCCCTGTGCGAATTTTATTGCTCAATATATTTACTCAATAAGAAGTTAGCGGCTTCCGAAAATATGGAACGGACTGCTCTGCGTTGTTCGTGCCGAGGGCATCGAACTCATTACGGCAGTACTAGCTGTAGTCACGTTTTGGAAGCAGCCTAACCTAAAGTTTTAAAGAATCTATAAAAGGTCGGAAATGTTCAGTTGGTATGTAGTCATCATAGAAAACAGCTGCTACATAGAACTTGTTAAAGAATGGTTCAGTCATATCAAACTCTTTTTAGATATTGAAATAGATTACAACAAGCCAGCTAACTAGCTGCACGAGAATCTTGTTATCGAACTGAATTCAGTAAGATAGACCGCCCTCGCTAGTGCATTTGGAGGACCATCGTCCTTTGCTCACACGAAGACTTACTAGCACTTAGCTAGATATTATACACAAAGGGACTGCTTATTTCAAAACGTTTTAGAGTAGGTAGGATATCGAAAACTTTGAGTCTACTAGAATTCTCTCCAGGCTAGACGTGTCCATGTCGAACTTAATGCCTACGTGTAACGCTTTGATTGACCCGATATATTTGAGGGATTAGCCAGACATTCTGCTGACTGAACTCATCGACAAATATTCCACCTTTAGCAATGGTAACTCCGAGCCAAAACAGGAGAACGGTTAACCTATAATATATTATAACCTTCGACCCAATAGGACGCATCCTATAGCAGTATGTTGGTATCGGCGCCGCTAAACGATTTCTGTGAATGAGGACAATATACCCAGGCACTCAGGATAAACGTCAGGTCAGGATAGACTTCGAGAAAGCAATTTCTTTTAATAAGTATCCATGTGCACTAAATAAGCATATGGGATGGAGGTGGAATCACCATTGCTGCGATAATAGTGGTCGACAAACCATGGTAATATGGATTAACGAAACAGAATAACAGAACAGATTATGCGATGCACGTATAACTAATCAACAATTCAATACGCAAATTACAAGCTGCAGTGAGAACGAAAAGCGACCTTTGTATGCATAGGGCAATGCCGGACTAAACAACATTGACTAGGTTGTGAAGTACAGTTTCATCTTCAGTCAATCTACCAACCTATTACAGAGGACAAGCAAGTAACTCCCATCGAGGCTGATTTCTAACGCTAGTACATAACCAATCTCAGTACATAATCTTATATAACCAACTCCAGATGGAATCGTATGGATCTGCATCCATCTTCAGCTTAGTCAAAGCAAGCTTTTAGTCAAAGCGTCGTTAAATTTCTGACGGAAACAGCCTAATGACACCGCACCAGACTTGCAAGCGGAATTACGAAAAACTTGTTGGAAGTAGATGTATGTTAGCTAATAAGATATGGTCGAGAGTAATAATGAATCCTATAAGTAAGTTCCAGAAAATTCTATAATGGGTCACATGTTTTTTGGGCGGCATTACTCTTTCGAGCTTGTTGTATGTCTTAATAACATGCTGTTGGGCATTTTCGCTTGGTCGTTCTCGGAGCTATACAAAGAATACAGGACCTGAAAAACTTAATTTTGCCACTAGAGGTTGAATCTAGTTGTAACAGACTTCGAAAATTGACTGAATGTAACTGCGTGGATGTAGCTTTCAGTGGACAACTGTTTTGAGTGTAAAATAAAGGAAGCCACTAAGCACATCTTTACTTAGTGTCAATAGGTAGTTAAGAGATTTTTTTTTGCACGTTTTTTAATTTTGTGCCATGACCGAATGAAACTCGTCAGACATGGCTGCACAATTTAGTAATAATCGTGATATAGAATATTCGTATACTAAGTTATTTTTCACATCATACAGAAGTTGCGGGTGTAAAAAACACGTATTTCTATTAATGCTTTTGTGTTCAATAGATATATAGTAGCATCCATGACCCTTTTGCTTCGGGTGTGCCTCTCCCTTTGGGTTACAATATCCAGGTATAAATAAATAAATTGATCAATAGATGTCACAGGTTAATGATAATAAGTCAATATTTATATGAATAATTCTGGAAAAAATATTGTTTTTTTGTATATTTAAACCAGTCAAACTTATGCTATTAGGTATAGTATCTAGGGGAGACTTTAAAGCAAATATGAACCATAGAACGCATAATTTGGTTGAAAAGCTGCAGGTATTTCATTTATTTTCATGCTCCATTTGTTTTGTGAACTACGATTTGATACCCTTTTTAAGCGGACATTATATAAATTATAGACTGATTTGACGAGGCATCTAAACAAGTCTATATCTGAGCCCGCTTAAAACTTCCGCCACGTGACTCTGACGAATTCCATAAACAAATATAGATATACACGCAGAACAAATCCGCCGTTACATTAACAGTAAATTGTGCGTTTTCGCTTGTTATAATTAATTCCATGGAAGCTTTTTGAAACGCCTTGAATAAGAATCAACGGGTAATTGCGCGGACGACGTTCCGAACATAAGTTACCAGCCAGTGAGGCCCTATTGACACAAAAACCCATTCGCATTGAAATTATAGATAACTATACTTTCCTACATACCTAAACTAGCATTTGTATCACAGTCTGACCATTTACAAGTCCAACTCTTTCAATACAATTGAAAAAAGTGACGTTCAAGATTTTTCCTTAATAGATCCGCTCAAAGTCAGCATAATATGACGCCGATGCTAATTGACGCTCTTGTTATA
This sequence comes from Varroa destructor, assembly GCF_002443255.2. Taxonomy (NCBI): domain Eukaryota; kingdom Metazoa; phylum Arthropoda; class Arachnida; order Mesostigmata; family Varroidae; genus Varroa; species Varroa destructor. The sequence goes on along the minus strand of NW_019211455.1, from coordinate 40,504,785 downwards.
CACGGGCATTTCAAACGAATCACGAATCCAAGTTACCTTAGCCCTCAAAATTGAAGTTTCGAATTTTGCTTGCAGCAATGCAGATTGAACATTGAACAGATTATCAATACTAGTGTCTATTTATTATTTTTGTTAAATCAATTGAAGTTAGCAGTAAAACCAAGCTAAAGTCTAAATGAAGATAATTTATCACAGCGAAATGTTTAACTGCTATGTGTATCACCTAGTTAGTTGATCGACATAAATAGTCTAGCTACGATTAGAAGAAGCCATCATTGTAGTACATTAATAACGTAACGTAGACATTTATTATTTGTTATATATTGTATGTACAGCTTGGCCGCCAGTCGTCCACGGATGGTAAGCGGCACCATATATGAGTTGTTCTTGTTTGTTGTCTTTGTACGGCATCGATTTGCTCTTAGGTATATGGGATATATATATATATGTATATATATATATATATATATAATGGTGCGTCTAACAACACTGAGGAGGCGCTGGTGGGCACAACAAGTGCCCAACAGCTCAGACAATTACGTTTGTCTGCATACACAGACCGGCAAAACGCATACAGCACGATAAGATAACAGGCTCGGCGAATATAGCATTGGACCGACCACACACTACATTACATGCATACACACAGGCACGCGATAATTCACATACAATTCGGATGATGATTACTTTATATTAGACATCAAAGGTTTGAGGTGATCTTTGATTGGCCATGGCCTTTCAATCAAATCGCTCAATAAGAGCGTTGCTTTGTATGTGCTTGAGAACGCGTAACCCAGTTGAGTTTCTGCCGGATGCGTCATGACAGCGAATTCTTTCCCGCAGTTCCATTGGGCACTGGTGTGACATAGCCATTTAAGTTTTACTTGCTTTTTGTGCTTATAAACACTTAAATAACAGACACATTTTTTAACGAGGTTAAACTCGAGACGAATATTTATCAAGTCAATTAAAGTCATAGCAACATTGGCACCAGTTGAAAAATTTAGCGCATATGAAACGTCAGGACGTCACGGCCCAGGTATGTGGCACATGCGCAAAAATATACCAGGAACATGTATGGTATCGATTGGATCTGGGTCTACTTGAAGGTTCAGTTCAATCGAGATGCAGTGCGCAGGTCGCATTCTCAGTTCTCATGGTTCCTACTATTACAATTATTGTTATCGCAAAAGAGCTACGAAATGCTGACTTGTATGATTTCCTATTGATTATAACGTCAAATGTTAGCATCGGAAGTGACCGGACCATGTAAATAAAAAAAATTAAATGTCAGCGCACTAATAGATATCCGAAATTCGTAAAGTATATACATTTGGCTTTCTCTTTCCCTCTCTTCCTCCGTCTCTCTCTAAGTATATATAGATATTACTTGACTATATCCCGCAAAACCGACATTTCTGCGGTAGACCTATCTAGATCCTTTCCAGAAGGACCCTCGCCTTTTCGATCGCCGAATACAAATTAGTATTGAAAAAACTTTTGGAACACATCACGGTCCCTCCTTAGCAGATGCTAACAACGTCGACGGAAACGCTCAACGCGGAAATCCCTTGTTGATGTACGTATATGACACATCATATAGAAATTGCTGCATCTACCTGAAGAAACCATACTCCGTCCGAAATGTGTAATCTTTGCTAGCCGAACTTATTTGTAGGGTTTAACCCCTCAGTTACTTTGACTCCGATCCCATATCTATAAGGTATATCTATAAGAAGAATTTCCAGTTACTTTAGCAAACGTGTTACCACCTCTACGTCAGCTTCTGCCAACACAATCATTATCGATTTCATCACCTCGTCACCAAGTTCATCACTCCGCCGCCTGATCACTATCAGTCGATCATCATCTTTTTTTACCCTGTCTACCATCCGTGAAGTCCGTGGGCTCGGGGAAGAGCGACGTTGACGCGGGGCAAAAGCTCGTGGATGGGCGGCAAAGCAACGTGACGGAGCAGCGGACCCACGTTAACAACGGGAGAAGGCAGGCTAGCCCAGCCAAACTCATTGTACCCATGTCCGTGACCGTGTCCGATACCGTGACTTGGTTTGCCATGGTGGCCATGACCGTAACTTCTGCCGCCTTCTCCATGGCCATGACTCTCCCATCCGTGTTCGCCATGTTGTTCGTGGTGACCATGCTGAGGTGGAGCCCACAGACCGGCGGCTACAACCGCAGGAGCGATCTGCGAGAGAGCCCCGGCTCCTATAGCTGCAATGGCGGCTCCGGCCCTTACGGCCGACTTCGTGCCGAGACCATTAACCGAGAGGACAGCGCAAGCCGCGAAAGCTATGGTCAGTGTGGTCTGAAATGGGATAAATAAAAAGGTACAAAAAAAAGAGACAGAGGAAGACAGAAAAAGGAACGAAAGGAGAGAGCTAGTTTAGCTGGTAGCAAAACGACGGCGATAGAGGTATCATTGCAGTATATGAAGCGTAAATACTAAAAAATTATTGTGGATATGAGTAGCTATACAATTATTAATTGATTTAAAATTCAGATCTATTCCTTATCAAAGGCAGTGGTTCAAACGAGAGTGGAGCAAAGGCGAGCAGAACCGAGCTAGAGAAGCAGTCCATAGAATTTTTACACGTAGTACAGTTCTCTAAGTTACTCCTATTAATAGTTATCAACTTCGATCTGCCGTAGGAAATTGCATGAGCTGGCATTGAGTTAGACTCATTGTTAGTTCAATGGTACGAAGAGGGTACATCGGGAGATCAATGCTTCTGCACAAAAGAAACATTTTTCACATTCAGCAAACACCATTTTGTACGGCAGTTTTTTTTCCATTGGGAACACTGAGATTCACTATTGTTCCGGTTTGAGGCTTCTGTCTATTACTTGGAAGGGCAGGTACAGCAGAAGGACAGGCCAATTGTGTTTCATTATAACGATAGTAAACATTATTGGGCGGTCAGTTGCTCGGCAGCTAATAATTACGTTGATGGCTGGGTCGAGGTTCGACCAACGGACACAAACGCAGCTCAGTGCGGAGTATTTGTCAAAAAAAATACTGTTTGTCTATTAAATAAGCTTCCCTGTTTCGGTCTTGTCAGACAAAGAGCCAGGCTAGTTTTAAGTGAAGTGAATAAAAGTAAATTTCCGCCTAAAAATCCACTACGGCGCTTATGGCATTATGTTGATAAGTAATCTGCCTGCCAATGTAACCTCACTTATGATTTAGCGGCTATAAAGTCCTGTTGTTTTGTACATACAAGATAATTCTAATAATTCATCGTACTGTAGTTGTCTGCGGTAATATCTGCTTGTCTTTACTCCATTGCTAACTAGCCATCGAAAACATTGAATAGACAAGGTTCAAATATACAATACATATTAGCTGCGTTGTTTTTTGTTCGCTTTTTGAATAACTAAATCAATTGATAATGTGTGACAAATCCGATGCACTGATCTTCGCTTTCGTATCCATGGAACAACACAACACAATCGGGCTCTGGGAACGACCCATCCCATAGTGGATGAAACCTTGCATAAAGGATCACCCGCTAGGTATTAGCTTCACGCAACTGCTAACATCAACACGGCACTGCCCAACGCTTTACAACAAAGTACTACACTTAGCAATCGCGTTCGATATTCTTCACTTTTGTTCTTCGACTTCACGCAGTCCCGCACTATCCAAAAATAAACCAAAGCTAATATGTCTAACAATTTCAATCGATGTAACTTTCAGTGAACACCTCTAATCTCAATTGACACACCTTCATAACATGCATTTTCCTTTGCACACGTGCTCCGCCGGTTAAGAGTACTTTCTAAATCAGCAGATGTTAAACTGGTGCCTGTAGTATCGCCACTACGATGAGGCGTCTTCTGGCCGTCACCAACGTGAAGCTGGCTTTTAAACAATAACCGCGGCATGTTCCTGACGCTGGGTCCGCTACCCAACGTCCATTCAGTGTTGTTGGCCCAGTGGCCCTTGCCTTCGTCGCGTACCACAAGCGTCACAGCCGTTTTTGGGGTAGGGGGTGTGGAAGCCAGAGGGGGCGGTTTGGATGCCGGTCGGGCGCAGCGTTCGAAACTTACTATAACATATTGCAGCGGCAACAGGAGCAGCAGCGTTGTGATTCGGGGCATTTTAGAACGTTAACTGCGTGCGCTAACGGCGTTGTCGGCATTTTGCTGCTGCTGCTGCTGTTGCGACGTTTCACTGTGTCGTTCAACCACCTGGCACAGGCGGATAGCCACGGGGATACTATCCCGCGGCTATGAATAGACTTTGGCTTAAGCGTGATACTACGGGTGTTAGGTAGCCGAAGTCCACCCTAACTTGTATCTGCGACCATCATTGGCAAACGAAAGTCCGTCAAAGTCAATGCGGCGACCAGAGATGTGGATTAGTTAAATGGTAAGCGAAAACGTGCAATACGGCGGCGCGTTGCCAAAGTGACGCCATGCCAGCCTATCTGCTACTATTGCAATATTGGTCGTGGACGTGTCAAGTCAATTTTATGCACCGCCGTTAATGATCCAATAATGTTAATGATAGCGTTAACAGACTTGCCCGCCATCCGGTGGGCAAGTCTGGTTTGCTGCTAGAGCAGCAGCTGTGGCCGTCGTCGTAAACATTTGAAAAACTGTCCGGATGCCCTGTACGCAGAGACGCGCATTGCACGTTACTTCTGCTGCTGTTGCTATCGTCAGGAGGCAGGGGTTTTTATTAGACTGACCTTGGGAAACGTTATCAAACGAACACAATGATCGCATCACGGAGCTGCTAATCAAGACCTCATCATCACAACAAGACAACAATAATAACAACAACAATGACAAAGACGATAACAGCAAGACAAAACGGCCATACGGCAAAGTAGTTAGCCATGAACCACGATCACAAACGGTGGTAGATACGGGTGGATAACTTCTACCACTACTGATACACAGATATGCGGTAGTCAATCGTTTGAGCCCTCCATAGCATAATGGTAATTACTCCCGTGATGGATCTAGCAGCGAAATGGTCCGGTCGGCAATCTGTCTTAACGGGCGTTACCGTCGAGTAATAACCACTCTTCATGAGACAAACGACCGCAACTACAGATCAATGGGAGCTTTTGTTAACACAAACTGTGCTGAAGACAATGGCAGTCTAGCGATGACCGCAAACAAGAACCCGGTAGTGCCTACGACAAACGATCGTGGCTGATCCAGTCGGATGACGTTATCATCTATTGATCTGCCACTTTTGAGCGCCGCGAACGTCGCTCAGAGCCATACCGAGTTACTGAAGATAGGATAGGAGTTACTGCAGCGAACCAGAGCAGATCCTCCGTATGATGTGCTGGCGGTAGGTACAGTGATAAACGCTGCTATCGTGACTACCTCACGGCTATTCGAGTGTACAAATTGTACTAGCGATCGACGTCGAATAGTTTTTTGGCCAGAGTGACGGTATAGATACCCACCCCGAGGTGGCACACGACGGCGGAATCGGCAATCGATGAATTTATCTATCAGATATTTTCGATATAGCGGCATTTTGAACGTTGGATAGTGTTAAAACAAGACCGCTATGAACATCGGCGGCTGTTTTGGCGGGCTAGACAAGTGCGTAATGACACTAGATGCAGAACGAGCTCGCAAAACAGCTGCTACGAACACCAGTATCGATTTTGATGATAGCGGTTATATCACAGCTGTTATTATTACTATTATAAATAATGTATAGGTTGCACAACAATAATCAGCTATAGGAAAACGCACATGTTAAATGCATATGGAGACTATGCAATTATCTTCAACAGCCATTTCCTCACTGGCCATTACGTAGCAGTTATTGTTCCTCAGCTACAAACCAATGCGCATCTATTGACAACCCTACTCATGCTGTGACTTTACGACACGCTTTACTGATCGACGCCTGCATATGCTCTTCGTGTCATTTCTAACACTGGCACAGGTTAGAAAATACGCACTTGCACCATAGTGCACTTGCACCTTGGTGCCATTGTGTATGGAGCCATGGCTTATTAATGCAACTGAGATTTTCTCAGGATATCTAGCAATAGCAACTGTTTCATTTGCTATAGGTGTGGGTTAACCTAAAAACGCATCCGTTTCAAATCTATGAGCGATACTGTCGAGTATCATAACGCATATGAAAGAGAGAACCCTTTTTGGACCTATATATTTAGACACCATTTTATACTTGCTCGTAGGCTTAAACCGAATAAGAGACATTCGTTGTGCGCGCGTCGACGTTGGCGTTGCTTAAAATTGTGTCGCGTAAAAAGAGGAAAAGGCGGCACTCCGATAACTTATTCTCGTGTTTTCGCTAAATGTTGCGCATGTTTTGCTGAACTTCGAAGTTCAGAAGTTTGAGGCTTACTCAGAACGCAGGTCCAATCTGATTCGGCATAACGTTACATGCCACTGTTGCATGTAATTAACAGAAAGATTATCGTTGGCCTTTATTTAATAAAACACAAAACAATTCTTTGCCACTGACTTTATTACGCTGTTTCGAAAGAAACCTCGTGCTGTCCATTGGCATTTCGGTAGATTAGTACATTCTACAGAATAGAAGAACTGAAAGAAATAGGGTTTCTAGTTACATAAGGATTGTATAAAAACCTATTTCGACATGAACGCCTTAGAATCATTGCAACGGCAATTTGCCTTCAGCTTATCGGATTACGCATATATGTAATAATTGCAGTACCTTTGTTGAAAATGTATTATATTCTATACTACATAATCCAGAGAACATTACGTCGTTCTTGTTTTTTGCTGTCCAACGTAATCAATTTAATGGAAGCAAACGTCTGACACCATCCGGTGTATCATTTATCAATTGATTTGTATATTAGTTGACATCTTAGACTATTTTTATCATTTACGCCGTACCACGGCAACCATTGCGCGATACGCTGAAGATAGAGTTGTTGCAATCCAGCCTTTCCGATTAGTCACCAGTATTTGGCATGGTCATTTATTTCAGAGATTACAATCGACGTGATAAAACCAAAGGCGACAAGGAACAACTGGGACCGATCGGCTTTTCGGGTTATGCGACACGGGTGATACTACAATAGGCAAAAGTGGACCAACCATTTTTCCTTCGATATAGTTCTGTACTGTTATCAGTTGTTGGTACGTGGCTTAATAACTGCAAGAAAGTCGTTACTCTTAAGGGTGATCAATTTTTGTGTTAAACAAAACAGATCGGCCTTTATCGGAAAATTTAACAAAGCAGAATAGTGCGGCCGTTCGTAATTGCCAGTAGTAGTATTATGTGCATGGTGACTCGGTGATCCAGTGTATTGTAATAAGATGTAGTTTTGACGGTTCTGTGACGTTGTGTAATGCCTACCAATGCAGGACCAACGTATCTAAATTGGGTCAATCACACATTACGTAGACAACGACAATTTCGCTGCTATCGTACGATTTCGCATACTTGTCCTAATCTGCAATGAAATCCTCTACGTTCTTCGAAAAGCAGTTGTTATTTACAGCGCTGTCGACTTTCACTTGAGGAATTAACAGAGACTAGAAATCGGTTTATTTCTCACGTAGGAGAGTAAACTTGGTTTTGTTAATAACAATGCTAGAGATTGTATTTCATAGGCACCTATACATACGGGCAAACATTCGTGATGGGCAACCTGTGGCTGAGTCGCTAAAGTAACTTGCTCAAATAGAGATTAGAACTATTTGTAGAAGTTTACTAAAAATCAAAGAAACTATAGGTAAAATTTCAGGGGCAGAACTTCTATAAAATATACAGCACAGGGACGACCGGACTAGTTCGAAAGCGATTCTAGTTATGTTTTTGAAAAAAGTCATGTCGCTAAGGCAGACACTCACAGCCCACACCCGTTTATATCATTCCAATCTATCCTGCTAACGGAGCAACATTCTGAGTAAAAAAAACAATTCCAAAGCTGCTCTACGTGTTTGAATTGCTATGATTTCTGCAGATAAGTAAAGTAAGTTCCGAGTTTTACGTTTGGTACTGCTTCCAGGTACTTATTTTAGAAGGTCTACTTCAAATAAATTTCAGGTATAAACCTATCCTAAGTAAGTTAAGTTATGTTAGCCGGCGTAAGCGGTGGCGGATAGCTGTGATGATTGACGCTGAAACGTCGCCCTGTCGCCTTTTTGCTAGCTTTCCATAACTATTTTCATGCACGCAGTGTAATCACCTTCTCCCATACTTCATTTGGAATTCCAATACTAGAGGTACAGTAAAGATCAGGTTTGTCTAACAAGCAATACGCTATTCTGTATTCCGTACATATAATCTGACTGTTTGCCTGATCCACCATTTTCCTGCGCCGACCCGGTCTGGCCGTCAGTCGTTACATGGATTATGCGTTACTACCACTCCATACGCCATAACAACTCTAACGAAACCCGAATTTCGATTTTTTGTTAATAAAATAATCGTGTTTCATTGCAGAAGATTAGATGTCTTAGTTAAACGATTTTCGCTCGAGATCGATAACACAAAGAGGAAAACTAATTATGGAAGTAACGAGTGGTTCAATAAAGCTCAGATGGACTGAGATTAGGACTAGAAGTTAAATTAGCTTCAGGATTCTATAACGACAGGAGACAGCATGCGAGTGTAGTATAACCGTATTTGATGTGATGCTATTTTGAACAAGCAGCATTTTTCACCGGGTCTTTCCACGCCTAGATGTTTTGCCGATTTTCCATAGAGTAGATCAGGTTAATAATACCATTGTCCCCGTGACCGTTTAGTGGGTAACGTGTTTGCATGGTAATCTTAAAAACACGTCTTGGCCTAGGCCTAAATTTGAGTACGGACATGCTTCGTTTCGTGCTGGCAGCCAGCCATTTAGTAGGTGCCTAACAGCGACACCGGATGTAAAACTCGAAAAATTAAACAGGCCATAGGGTTTTATGTGGTTCAACGAGACAAAAATATTGGCCTTGCCTTAGAAATGCTTAAACGCATGTGCAGCTTAGACTTCCATAAGTTCAGTTAAAATTACTCAGAAGTTTTATCTCTGTTTAAAATGTGATGTGACACCCGGCCATTGCTACGACTCTATTACAAGCTAGTACGGACGCAAATTCTTAAGTCAACAGTGTCGAAGATACTGATTTCGGTAAATGAAATAGTAAACATTAACAGATAGAAATTACTTTTGTATTTCTATTTTTAATTTTTCTCAGATAAACGCGATGTTTTGGATGACAACTAATGGGAAAAGGCGCGCTGTTCATATGGAGCAGACTCAGGTTCAAAGAACGGTCATTAACCGTCAGAAAGTTACTTTTCAACAGTTTGACACTCGTCAAACGTCCTAGGTTGAAGTTCATGTGACGGATACTCTTTGACTGTGTGCCTGTGTTAGTGGACAGATGTTGAAGCGGTAAGCAAGATTTCAGAGCTGACTTCAATGGCCAAACGATAGGTGGCAACACTTTTGTCGGGCAGGTTTACGATATATTGTTAATCCAATTTGAAAAATTTTGTGCGGTTTTTATAAGTTGTGCATGGGAAGTATAAAACACTAATTTCTCCTTAACACCCCATATATTTTGTTGGTGTCTCCGTTCATATGTAATCAGCCTGAATTTGTTAAAACGTGTAGGTAATTAACTGATTATGAGAAAGATAATTGTAAGTCAAAGTCAAGTCGAATACGGTTTTGCTAAACCTAAGGCCTATAATTGTCTAGTTATTATACTGATGACCTATCACAGAATCAGATAGTATGATAAGCTTCTATGAGTTACCGTAATTGGAATTTTTTTTCATTGCAGTCATTTTAACGGAGCAGTGCAAAGTAATCAAACCCAAGTTGCAGATCTTTAAGCTCGTAGTATGAACAGTGCTACAAGATGGGTTAAGGAACGACTCCATGTACAATGCCCATTTACGAAAAAATTAATGGTGAATAGACTCGATTGAGGTAGTTGTCGTATGCGAAAAAACAGCTTGAATTCATTTGTATTTCAATGGGGGAATACATGAAGACGCAAAAATAAGTAGAGAAACTGAAGCCTGCTCCCAGGTACATCCCAATGTTCATACTTCACTCTGCTGTTGGAAAAAGTGTAAGTGTTATTTACGGGGCTTTATCGAACCATACTGATTTATCTGTATCTAGAATTTTAGTTGATTAATAAATCTATTTCACGTGCTTATTCTGCTTGCCTATTTGTTGCGTTTTTCCCCATGTAAAAGAGGTAAATTGTTCGTTCTGACAAAAAGATAGTCACATTTTTTCAAAAAACCTAAAAGTTTCTTAAGCCATCTTGATGACTACGGGAAACTCAGCTGACTCCTATTACACGTTGTATTTATAGAATATTCAAAATCAGTTCTTATACTGTGACAAACGGAATTGCATAAGGCAAAATAAAAATAAGAAAAAAAAACAAAAAATAGCTACGATTATTGGCACACGAGTATTTTGATATGTAACAGATTTTTCTAACTTTTCTAAAAAATGAATGGAATTTTCGAAAGTGCCGACTCTAGCTATAGTGAGAATACACTAAACACGCGTAGCACTTCCTATAGCTGAACCCCGGATGAACGTGTTTATCTATATATCCTAGCTAAGCGTTTAGTGGGAGTAACTATTTTTGAGTGAACCAGTGAGGGCCATAATTTTTTGCAGGTTTTCTTTTGCACTTGTTGGATGTAAATTTGTTTGAAGTCTTGAACCTTTTTCGCCCTTCTCTTGCCACAGACCAGGCTAAGCTAGAGGCTCTTAGTAAAACCCGACAAATACATATTAAATTTTCCGATAATAGCTATAACAATAATAGCAAGCGACAAAATTCTACTTCGAGCAGAACGCTAGACAGCATATAAGCAACACCTCTGTCGCTTCTTGCGCGGCCGAGGACATCGAAGATAACTGTAGTTCTCTTTTTTGTCAGCGTACATTTTGAAACTACCGCAATTGGATTGACATCCTGCACTCGGCACTGGTGCTGAACCTATATTCCCTGCCCCTCTTTACTGCGTGGCAACGAAGTTGTTTCACACCATTTTCCATACGTAACCGTTGCTTCGTGCCAAACGTGACTGTTCTCCGTGTAGAGCAGACGTAATCCTCCCATTGCGGATATGGCTGCCCCTAATTCTTTTTTCTATCCTACCTTTGTCAAAGACTGCTAAGCTTCGGAATGGTTTAATTGAAGCTTCAGCCCCATCATTCCATGTCGCACCACTATTTGAACCCCTTCAGCTTCATAATAATAGTAGTTATAATTAATAATAATATATAAGTAACACAAATGGAAGCGCAGGTCACATATAGCAAGCTAGACCGATCTTCAGGGATTGTGTCAGTCAGCTTATCGTAGTGTCCACTACTGCTAGGACAATGCGTCTACTTTTTTTTTTTGAAAATTCGGCCTGTATACGCGTCAGGCAGGTGGCAAGGGGCAACCGAGCAGAGTATGCAGCTATTATAGTTCCAAGGGTTTCTTATCTCCATATGATGTCAGGTGTTTTCCCCAGCGACGACGGTGGTCACTGTATATGGCCACGAACATGGTGACACGGCGATTAGTGTCGTAACGTGTCCAATGTAATAGACTGGAGAGGCACGGACCTAGGTACAGACCATATTTTTAAGCGACCTTTTGAAGCGACGGCTCATACAGAAAACACGAGGCACTCTTGACGTCGGCGCATGCTGACCACACCGGTACTGCAAGGCTCTTAGACAAAACATAATGAACAGATATATAAACTGGTTGTGGAGAATACGTATCTAATGAAAGTACGGAGCTGGATCGGACATTGCTGACTTGGATAGGCCGCTTATTTATACATTTAGAGATTTATAAATGATGATAATAATTTTCCGAAATCCTAAACACCAACATATCTCTAATCATCAAGCTCTCTGTGATATTCGTTTTAAACATACCGTATACACGAGTTACACGTATTCACGAAACGCCTGCGTCCCTACTGTGACGATAATAGCTACTTGCGTCATAGCAACGGTTAGCCTATTACGCGAAATACTGAACAAACACTATATATACGTATATAGATCTTAACTTATTAACACCGATTTGCGGCTCGATTCAACTTCAATGGCTGTACCAGTAATTGCTCTGGAGATACGACATCTACTGAATTGTTTTCAATTATTATTACTACTAAAATACGATCTGTGTGTGGGGCGAGCCCCGGGGCACTAGATTGGCATAAACAGACTTTTCTTTCCTCATATTTTTCTATCGAACCTAGGGCACACTGCACTCGGTCGATGTCAACAAATGATTGCTGGTTTTTTTTTGTAGCTAGGTCAAGATGATGGAATGAGGATATATGGATTGTAAGATATAAATACATTATCAGAAGCACTTAACGATCAGCGAGACTATTGCGAGGAATTGTTTCGACCGCCGTGACGCAAAATGATCCTCGAGTGGGCGTAGGGCTCCCCAAAAAGAGATCTGCATAACTAAATATAGCGTCACTCAGAGATTATTATTGTGTCTGGGACCGACAAAAATAAGATATTTCATTAATTAGAATAGTATAATTATTAAAGGAGGAAGACTCATGCTGCTACTAGTCAATATCAAGTTGGCACTTTTATACACAGTATGTAAGGTTATCAGTGGGAGGCAGGGGCCTAAACGAATCTTTTTTTGTTGAATCGTTAATAGAGGGTTGCGATAACTCTCAGGTTGCTGTTCATTTTCTGGATCGCGCTCCTATATCGCGGGTGGAAGATCTTCGTATGAGAAGTCTCACATAAATGTAGTCCAACAATTGTAAAAGTCCAGTATCGTACAATAGTATATCATGTCCGTTTGGATGGGTCTGCCACCAATCAATAGGAGGTCGAACTCACAGCTGGTGTAAAAGCTCGAGGTTAACAACTAGAATCGGCTTCTTTCTTCTTACATGAGATGAGGGTAAAACGTCCAACATGCGGCTCTAATAAACATGTTTTATATTATATGGAAGAAAAAAACTAACTAAAAAGCTAGCCCGTTCTCTAGAAACTTTGTTGGCTAGCATTCGGACGCCATCCCTATATTTACCTCGAAGATTTCAAACGAAATTTCTCGGCTCTCCTTCCAGATCCATATCATCCATATCAATAACAGATTGACAAGGATATATTTTTCCAAATATTGGGCAGCTAGTAAAAGCGATTACTGTAATAATAACTAGGAATATTATATGTTTGCCAAAATTACTCTTGTTAAGAATCGGATCATGTCAAAGCTGGCTTAGCATGGAAACGATAGTCACCGTGATCAATAACAGCAAAAATAACACTTATTTACAATATTTTACTAAAATTGCGATAATTTCTATTATTTTTTTTCAACTGGAGCCGAATACAAAAACGAATGGCACACTGTGACAACAAAAATTGCCTGGAGCTATAGCACGACCAAGTTCAACACTCGCTAATATCGCCGAAGTACTAAACTAAAGCCGTCATTGAATACAAGAATAGACATGCAAAAAAACATAGAATTAAGATAAATAAGAGTAGCTATAAAAGCTCCAACGAAAAACAACAGAGTCCTGTCTGTCTATCTGTCAGCTACTGAGGATCTTGTTATCGTTGGTATTTACTTCTACACCAACCTAGCTAATACTGCCAGGGTTAGATCACAGGCGAGTATAACAGCTGAGATGTCTGCTAACAAAAAAGTCGGAACTGGGTTGATGTGCAAACGCTATTCGATCAGTGTGTAATATCAGATTATCTACGTTTAAGGTTGAATAAGGCTTTCAAGTATATATTGTCGCATCGTAACTGACATCAACATTTGATGGAAAAACAGAGGGACCGTCAAACGTAAGAATGCCGGGCAGTGACAGTAGCATCAGGTTGATGGTCAATGGGAGGAACGCCGACAAGCAAATTTACTGATGCCGAATGCCAAACGACACCTGCAGAACGAGTGAATTTCTAGGTGATTCTCTATTTATATTTATGGCCCTCCGTAGCATGCCAGAGGCAAATGCTTTGGTGACCGCCATTGTGGTGTTGGCTACTGCTGCGGCAACGAATTTTCGAAAAAATTGGAACTATAAACTAGTCAAATGATTTGAGAAGGAGTGAGATGTCGAAACGTGCTAGGCAGCACCACTTCGGTAGACGATTGCATGCTGAGGTGGGCATCAACAACAACGGTGAGAATAAAATGGGTGGCCGTCGCAAAAGTCAAGTTCAGCCCAAGACAGGCGACTTCAGGCCGATTAAACAATAGAAGCAAACATTTTGCTGTTTCGTTTGTTTACGGTTGCATTATGATGTCAGGCCTACTTCGTTATATATATCACAAGTTGACGCATGCCCTACATATATATATATATACGCGATGCTGATTAGTGACCGTAATCTGGGTCCGGTTTTGAGGGTTTGTTTTCGTATAAGTGGTTTTTGTACGTATCAAACAAAGTACGACAAGCAGACAGAGATTCGTCATTTAAAATGCATAAGTAGTTAGCAAGGGCTCGTATCACGTGTTCATCGAAAACTGTATAATGAAAAGTTCAGATTCTTGAAACAATGGCGGCTTTTAACCCCGGTCGAAAATCTTCGCAGACTTTGTTTGGCCGGGACCGATAAATGGTAGCTCATTCAGTACATATATATACACATTATGTAAAATTTTGCTCGTTTGATGGCTTTTTGATGTGCGCGAAGCGTGTCGATTTTGCGATTATAAACGGACGTAGTGGCTATAAATTATAGAAAAATAGTTCGATAAGATGCTGACTTTCAGTGCCAATGTCATGGCGTAACAAAAATGCCTGATCCTTTCAGCCATGACACCTATGCTTAAATAGCATATCTACGTACAGCGGCTGAATATCTGTCAGGCCACATAATATAAAAGCAGCTGCCCGCTACTGAAACCTGCAGACTGTCGGCAAGCTCCAATGTTTATATTTACAACGAGATACGTCTATTTATTTGAGCGACAAACTCAAAAACAATCTCATATCTGCTAGAGAGGTACATTGCAAAAATAAATGATATGCCTATTCGTGAGCATGAACAGTTGTAAGAGTTCGATCTTTAAACAAGTACCCATTTTGAAAACGACATCTTTATTCCACTCAAGAAAATCAATAGCACAAATGGAGCCAGTTGGTCTTAATAATATGTTACGCTAAATGTTACTACAGAAAAACCTGCTATTAGAGATACGATACTTTTAAGCCTTACAATAACTTTTTAATGAGCGTAGAGCATTGATCTGAGTAACGTCTTAGGATGTTCAAAATACGGTCTATCCAAGTATCCCGTATATAAGCAACCAACACCGTTTGATTAAAAAAAAAATCTTTTCAAAATTAACCTAGGGAAAAGTGTTTGAATAAATAAAAGCGCTTCGAATCATTTCAATGCGGTCATTTCCATCCCTTCAAGGCTATCTGGTAACACTCAATAATGACAGCGGTTACAGAGTAACCGGAATTAGATCGTGCTCGTATAGTTATATTAGTAATTTTCACTAAATCATTAAGGTGCCTTATATTTCTCAACAATGACAAATACAAATACCATGCAAATTATTACCGATTTAAATTTTTAGGTTCAGACCAGATTACTGAGTGGAAAAACTAGCATTGGATTCCGTTTGTAGATGATAAAATTTTTGAAAAATTGTTTACAACGAAAGAGTATACACGGCAGAGAACAATTCTGCTTGGATCAAATGCAATCATGAAATAGCTGACTCTATCGGTGAGACGGGGGCATCACCGTTACTTTACTCCTCGCACGCAGGTTGACTGCGATTAAAAAGCTCAAGTTATTTCTGGGACCTCGCAGCTGCACGAAGTTCTACTATATTTTCGTAGACAAACTTTTCGCACATGCATTATTTAATCGCTTTATAGCCAGTTTTACTATAGGAGCCCACAGGACAAGATCATATTTTTCCCTATAACCTCTGACGCAAAAAAATATTACGAGGACAGGAATATAGCCAGTGTATTCGTTGATTATTTACAAGATGAAAACCAAGAATAGATGATATGTTTTCTCATTAGGCTATTTTTCTGATCGAAGACCGAATCGTATTACGGCCGATCTGGCGTTCTGAGAAGATACGCTTCAGATAGTATATATCTTTATGTAATTTTATTTTCATTTCCACGTGGCTATCCATCATCGTATTTTACTACTATTTTATTCTATTTATTCTAATCTGTACACTAATTATAAGCAGTGTGGGTTTGATTTGACCCGTAATAGGTTAACATTTGATCGCAGTCTGGTTTGTGTTAGACTTTGTATAATATTATAGAACTTTAGACATGTAAATAAATAAATGTATTGCATTGTGATACGTCTCTGGAAGCTGATCTAATAAGTATTTCAAGATCTACGTGCGGACCTACTGTCCTAGTTGAACATTTCTCAGACAGCGCACACATGTATTCGGCCATGGCTCCAAAAAGACTCGAGCGTTACCCTATCATATTGCTGGCGGTCCCTTTCAGCACGAACCGAAGTGTCTTTCGAGCCTGATCCACACCCCCCATTAATCCTAGTTTCAGTAGCTATACACAGTACCTCTGCAACATATCCAAGGACAAATAGTCTAAACTGTGATCTCGTAAGGCATGTTAGTTCTTTTTTTACACTTGTTACTTTAAGTATGGGTATGATGTATCTGACTGCGCTATAGCTAGAAACAGAAAACAGGGAGCCGCCACCTAAAAAACTGCGTCATTTACTGCCGTCCTTGTTGCTGTTTCCATCTGCCATCGACGTCTTACGTGACACTTCGTGATACTTTTATCCGCAGCTAAGTTATAACGGGACTCTCTGCTTGCCCGCCTGAACAAGTTGATAGGTTGGCTCAATAAGCTTTCTTTAACAGAATGAAATGTAACATCAGCGAATCAAAATAGGGATATATACGGGTGTGTATGAACTCAACGATATAATTAACTGGACAGTACTTTTCAGCGTACGGCATTTGCGACCTAATGAGATGCTGGAATTTTTCTAGCTTGCGGTCGTGTATTACGGTGAAATTATTATATTGGCGTGACTCTTGCTATATTTTCGACATGTTAAAAATGCGTTAATATGCTAAAATAACTAAATATACCAGGGGAGAAAAATCACCACAGAAGAAAAAATTCTAATCGCTAATTGTTTCGGCACAATTTAAGTACATATGAAAGCATCAATTCAAATTGTCACGGTTTCAAAACGCGTAAAACAGTTACGTAATTTTAACTTTTTTTTTTTTGTGTTCTATGCAAGTAGAAGGCTTATACGATTCAACCCGTACATTAATTATAGGTGAAATCTACTTGACCTGTACTTTGTTCTGCTATCACTCTTTGCTCACTTGTCTAACTATAGTTCGTTTCGCGTATCAATCCCAGATACAGCATTAGTCTCTGTTTCTCCGATCACCGATCGTCAAAGTATAATATGTCCCAGATCCCACCAATGCATTTCCAACGTACGCTTACGGACACCGCAGCATTGACTAATAATACTATTTCCAATCACGCCCAAGCACGTGACTGCCTTTCATTTACTCCATGGACAGTTTCTTTTATCCACGACCCGCTTGATGTGCTTGTCGTTCATAACAGATCACTCAGTTAAGCAGCAGCCTATATATATATATATATATATATATGACTTTCTTCAATCTGCTAAGATACTTTTGTTTTACCTTTTATATCTATTAAACTGCTAACAACAAGCAGTATTTCGCAAGTGCTACGTACACGCAGCGACCAGCAGCGTTTGTTAGCTTAGTAAACTAGTTAATTTTTACCAAAACACATTGCCAAGGACATGTGATATAGTTCGCAGCTGTTTCCGTCCGAGTTCAATAACCTTGTCTCAGGACCTTTGCATGGACTTTTGTCCTAACAGCATAAGATAACACAGCAGTTCAATTCGCATATATTGACCGGTGTCCTATTTGTCGGATTATTTCGTTACGTTAGTGCTGAGGTCCTTACAGCAATTGACTTATCCCTTGAGGCTAGTTTCCGGCAATAACATCAGAAGCAGAAAAGGTGACACTGAAATCTTTATTCATTCAAGCAAAGGATTGCGATCGATGTCAAGGTACCGCCTTTCACGTTCTGCTGTGTAACAATCCCTGACACCTTGACTCGTAGCGTGGTCACATAGAACCACAGCCAAACGAAAAACGTCAGCAGGCTTTTTAATAAACGAAAACGCCCCCACCGTTCATGAACCTTTATCTATTGCAGCGTTACAATTTTTTTCCGCTGTAGACTGAGTGAGCATTGCCATCTATGTACGTGCCGTAGACGAAACAGGTGCAGCATATTGCTTTCAAGGCATCGACGATCGTATGTGAACATGATGGATCCACGTATAAGATGGAAATTGTGGATATCTTTGCGACTGTCGTATGTGGCTTCAGAGCTATATGTCCTATGTACTTATTAATACGTGTGGATATGGGTATAGATCTACCGAGTACCCGCAGTGGGCCCCAATAGGAGTCAATGTTATCATTATTATTGTATGCCGTCAGTACTATCTCAGTCATGCCTGTTGCCTTCAACCACTTCAACTATTGATAGTTCTGCTGCTGCTGCCACAGCAGCGGTAGAAGCTCTGGGCCCCATGGCCTTGTCGCGGTGTACCTAGTGTCATAAACGGCACACACATGCACAAACAAACAAACACACACCCGATACATATAATAAGAAAGAACGAGACGAAGCCAACTAATACCTTTCCAATTTCGGCAACGCATTGTCGTGATACTTGTTGATTGCGTCATTTTTGTTACGTTGCTTGTAACTCGACCACTCTGGCCCGTAGAGCCGCTATTCAACCGAGCCACTTTACATGAGACAGCGATATAGAGCGGAGAGAAAGGACGGGTTCTCAAACAAACAGACTGAGACATGTAATTGGACATATTTACTTTTACAGTCACCACTGCGATCTTGATAGCCCGGTCAGTGAAAAAGGACCCGGCTTTTCCTTTGCTGGAACTACAACGACGGTAGATGCGGCACCAAGCAGTTTCAGCGACAGTTGCTTCTGTCATACGGCGTTCGGAACTTCACAACTGGGGTGATCGGGACAGGACAGGACAGCAGCTTCTTTTGGATCTTCTCTTTTTATTCGTCGTCTTCAGAGCTTCTTCAACCATACGTAGCATACGTCAGCCCCATTGACTCGTCGATGCCAAGTGGCCGATTGATTTAATGTCGCCGGCGCAGCGCCTATTAGCTTAAGCTGGACTTACCACCGCAACTGCTAGATCCATTGAAGCGATGGCGGATGTCGACATCCGTTCGAAGCTTTATGCAAAGTGTCCAGGCATTGCTCCCTGGCTGGCTTTGCCCACTTTGAACGAGCAGTTGTTGGTGTCGTAGGAATTACGGTGTGGTCGGGTAGCCACCCATAATCGGGGTGGCATGCTGCTGTTATTGTTGCTAGTTCCGCTGTTCCAGCTCTGCGCATGATCTGTAACCCCAATTGGTCAATACAAAATTTCGTCGTTTTTCATGATGATGACGACGACGGAGGCGATGATGGGAACCAGGGCCATGATCAGACACGCAGACATCAACTAATCGATCACCAACCACTATTGAGTGTTGTCGTTTGTTATCGCTTACGGTTTCGCCTGCATTGAACGATGCGGCACGACACGAGATACTGCGCCGGAGCTAAATGGACGATTGCTTTAGATCGCTAGCACTAAATGTGTTTGTTTCGGCCAGTTCTTATTGCTTCGGCTGCTGCTGGTGGCGCCGTCAACGCCGCCGCCAATAGACGTTTACTCCTTATTTAATGGCTGTTATTATTATTGTCGCTGGGGCAAGCGAACGGGCGATGGGGCGGCGTCCGGCAGCTCGTATTTTGTGCTTCGACTAATTCATACATCCGAAGGAACAACTTGCATATCTACAGGTGAATCCATAAACGTTAACCGTCTTTGTACCCCTAGAGAAAGATATCTGTACGTTTGTCATTTTTTATGGAGGCGTGTCTCTGCGCATATGTGAGAGCGTGTGTGTTTGTGAGAGTATTCAACGATGCGAGCTGCCATTGATATGGTGAGTGTTACAAACCTCGCTGAATTTCCCTCCGGCCCTGTCCTGAATAGATAGATCACTTGGGCGCGCGTCAGTATGGCCAGTCACGTAATAACTCTGATTCATTGTCGTGAACGTGAACGCAAAAAACTGCTGCTATACATAGCAAACCATGCGAGACATATGAGTCCCTGTATCAATCCCTGGCTGTTGGTTGAGGGGGAAAAAGGCGTTCTTTTGTCGGCGACAGTAACAAGGCCATTGCCATCGTCAATATCAACATCAACGACCGATAGTTATGTCATTGTGCAGATTAGATGGTCGGATGCTGAGATGACGGACTCACGTAGAAGGGGCAATTAACGAAACTTACAGTCTTCTAATAAACGAGTGGAACATGCCACGTAAGCAGTGATTACAGATATCAACAGCTATCAGAATATAAAAGTCGGTCGAATATATATTGTTCCAAAGAGTTCAAATATTGGCCTACACTAAAGCACAAATAGGCTGCCTGTTCACATTTAGCAGTGCAGCATCTACCTCGTATTCGATTTATCCTACAGAACGATAGATGCTTTTGGCCGTCTTACAAATCGTTCCTCACTATCGGTACTATTACGACCTCTATGGTGCTCACTGATACAATTCAGGGTAATTGTATAGAAAGCTGAGAAGCTCCCGTGCGCACCCCATTAGTCAGAGTTGAGCAGAATATAGTTCATTGAAATTTTTACGATTTGGCTATATGGCCCTCACGTCTTCGTCCGTTTTAACTTCAATCGTCTGCTACAGCAGGGTCATCTTTCCTTCAGAAGAATCACTGAATGCAAACGTTGTTTGCACAGACTAAAATCTCTACTTGCAATATGTAAATATGCAATTTTTTAAAGTTTACGACCAACTGGGTTAGCCATCCTCAAGCACCGTTCAAATGGTCCTTTCCAGAAAGACACGAAGCGTCTGTCTGCATGACGGCGACTGGCCTCGAGCCCAGACCACCTCATGTTTTTAAGTTTAGCAGACAGGCAAGTTTTCGCCGTGTCGTCACAGGGATAGTACAAACAATATATATAACTTCGAGCAACTTTCTTAACTATGTAACAGCAGCCCAGCTTGGCAAGGCGTCATGGCAGTCTGCTAATGGTTTCGACAGGGCTTTTATTGAAAGTAAGGAATTGGACACACCAACGCAAAAACACAATGTACGCTGGCATGTTTAACAATGACGTTCAAAGGCGATTACGACAGCTTTGGCCGTATCTTAACTCAATGTTGGTGGAAGTTAGGCAGATACAATTAACATATGAAAATGCTTTGTCAATAGGCTACACCTTCTAGTATTGAACGTTAATTTGACAAATTTTGTTTTCTTTTTTGATCGGATAATGTATGCCGAACGTGGTAATAATCGTGCCATCTCTGTTTGTTACGATAAGTTCGTAGATGTTCAATAAAGGATAGAGCTCACCTAAACTTTGCCATACAAACGTTTCCGAAGTTATAACGACCCGCACATAACGGGAATAGCTAGGTCACACGTGGGTTTATCACAGTCTACAGTGTAGTTTATGTCTCAATGTACCAATTAAAAATGGTAAAATTTAGGAGTATTAGGCGTGAGACGGTTGTTAACGTAGCTTGCTAAAAATGCGTCAGCAGCCATTGCCTTCAAACACTATTATTTACATTTCGTTAGTGTACTCGTACAGCGTAACCCTACTAAGTTATGGTAAGTTAAGATAAGTTACTGGTGGTAGCTTTTGTTTAGCTCTGCCGCAGTTCACAGTTTAACCCAATATAGTATTTCATTTAGATCAGCGCTATGGAGCACGATCCGAGAATTTTCCCAAAGTAGTTCCTTTTATTCACACAAATTGCCTAGTATTCTATTATCTTGAATATGTTGAAGTTGACAAATAATATGTTTCCTATTGCTCGTTGTCTGTTTTTGCAATGACGTACTCGTGCTTAAATCTATCGATTCGTTAAATCACATATTACACAGACCAGATCAGAATATCCATATAACATCTGGTATTTCTTTGAGAAAAATCGTACCACTCGTCTGCTTTATTAACTAGCAGTTTATGCTGCAGTGCTGGTGTGCTTCTATTGTGTCAGCTAGTGGGAAGAACTTTTATTGAAATGGTACGATTTTACCAAAGAAAATCGATAGTTGTTAGATAGATACAGACCTGTAGATCCATTAGGTCATTTGTTTTTGAGCGTTGCTAAGTTGCAAGTACCGGGACACATACGCACGCATAGACAGAGTCGTGACGCACATGAACACTTCTAATATTTACAGGTACACTGTTAAAGGATGGAGATAGGGGGATGCCGTAGATGTGCGTGTACTGGTTACAACGCCGTGTACAAGAGAACAATGTAGACCTAACGCATGTGACGGACAGAGAAAATAGCTTTCTTGATTTATGCAATTTTCGTTGTATTTGTAAGAGTTGAGATAGCGACCCTCGGTCTCTTTCAGCCACTGTGGGATGACCTGCTATTTAATAAATGTCTTTCGTTTTATTTTTCAATTAAGCATTGGTACAAATACTTAAACTTCAACAACGCGAAGTAAGGTGTCTTCACGCGCAGTTTGCAATCAAGGTTTCGCGTCTGCCTTGTTCACTTGAGGCTTGAGCCCGTTTACCATACGTCCTATAATACATTCTGCTTGTACATCCTACAACTCCAGATAGGCAATTATTAGGCTGTCTTCTTTAGTCCAGACGCATAGGACGCGTTCGCTGTGTACAAGCAGCGTTAGAAAAGAACTGAGATGTGAATGATAGCGTATCGAGTACACAGTGACCGGTCTATGGACTTTGCTAATAAATGTTGTCCTAGGCAGAGTTCTGCAATTCGCCATTATCATCAAAACGGAGGGGATTACGGTGGAAGCTGGGTAGCCTAATAGTTCCTATTATAGGAATAAAACAGGAACAAACTTAATGGCAATACGATCGAAATGATACGAAATATTGCAGATTCGACAATCAATGCCAGAGTTGAGATCTATTCGCACGCTGGAAAGGATCGCATTAGATTTGTTATTATTGCTACCATTCAGATCTCAGTTTGATATCGGTCTATCATACTAACGCTTTAAAAAGCCTTATTTCTCCTTAGCCTAATTCTATGTAGATTTTCATTTGGCACCGTTTCCTGTACGTACCGTATGCAGAGTGCTTTTGTGGCAAAACTAACCAGAACTCTACGAGAAATTGTTCTTTGGAGAAATTATAGGGACTCCACCGAATTGGAAAATTTTTTGGCCTTCTTTAGGATGATTTTATTCGTATAGAAAAATATACGCGAAAGGCGATGGAGAAGTAGCATTTTCCGCACATGATTAACGATCATCGCAGATTTCGAGGACTGGCTGGTAGCTATGCCATTTTTAGGTTCTTGCAGAAAATTACCAGAAAAAACGTCGAATTTCTTCTTTCAAATAATGCGTACTGCCGACGGCATACATATTTATTCGTAGTTATTTACTCATTGTTTTTTTGAAAAGCTGCTGAATAATAAAAACACACTATGGAGAGTATATTTTTTTTAAGGAAGCATCCTCAAATGTAGGACTGCAGGACATGTGGACATCCAGTCATTATATACTAATACACTCAGAACGAGATGAAAGGGATTGTGGAGAATTGTTGATGTTTAGGTAAACGCTGTTTGACAGATATTACGCAGCTTTTCAGCAAGACGATAGCTGAACCTAAAAGATACGGAGTATCACTTAAACCACGCCCCTATACTAATTCAGTTTGGAAAAAACTAGAGGCATTTGTCTAAAAACTCTTGTGTCTCTGGCGGCGCTAAAAATGGATTCTTTAACTCTATCAACAACATAACAAAGCTATCAAAATATATCAATTATCTATTTATCCATTCTACGTCTAGCTCGTTAATGATAGGGCACTGCTTCATATCACCTATATAGATTTCACATAGAAAACGTATCAGTTACTTTTTGTGAAGTAGTACAATTATCGAAGATAATCCGAATAAATGAACCTATTCCTGATCATTCTGCTCGACTGTATGTAACGACACGCCTAAACATTCCAGTCTTTCGCTTTAAGTAATAACATCAATAATATCAGTAAAAATATCTGCCACATTTTAAAGGCACATAAGGCGTTATTTTTTTTCCGAAATTGTTAAGTCTGGCGCAGGATCCGTCTCAAAACCTCGAACGTCTAAAGTTCTTCGAATCTTCCTATGCGTGCGCCATAAATTACCTCTATATTCCGTTTCACGTATCAACGAACTTCTTGCGTGATTTACTTTTCCTTATCGCCTCGAAGTGTAGCTCAATCCATCTCAGTGAATGATCTGCTTCCGGAGGCCAGCCTATTTCCTAAAAAATCAGCTACATAAAGTTTCTTGTAACATTGTGATTTCTTTATAGAAAAAAAAAACAAACAGGACTGACAACTGCAGCAGGTGCCCTGCCGGATATCAAAAGATCGATTACGTTGAAGTATGCATAAGCACACACAAAATAGATCAGTCCAGGTGAAACAATTTTAATATTTATGTAGAGAAATATGTGCGCGAATGGACAGAACTAGTTGTTATACAAGAATTGATATTATCTAACGAGCTTAATTACAAGGGCTAAAATGAGAAGAAATGTCCGTCAAATCTGGGTATACCACATAACGACGTATAACTATTCTATATATTTGATCTATCATGACAAGAAATTTTAGAATATTATTCTATCGAGATCATCAATGGAAGTACAGGTGTTTCGTGGTCTTGTGTCCGTTAGTAGGGATCTATAGACAGCACTTGACTACAAATAATGGTCTACGATTAGGGAATATTGAGCAAAAATTTAATTCAAATACTTTCAAATTAAATTATAGCAATGAATTTCATTATAAGTAAATAGATGTATTTGTTAGAAATGTACAATGATTGAAAGTTGGTAAAATGATCACATTCGAAATTATGGGGTTTTTGTTATATGGTCATGGAAAATTCAAAAGCAAAAGCATCGCAAAGTTACGTTGAACAACAATTATTTGAACAATTGTCGTCTGCTAAAGTGAGAGGAGCATAGGGTTTGTGTATCCATTCATGGATCTTCTAGATAGATAGTATGCATATGTGCGATTTTCCAGCCAGTGCCTAGAATTGACTAACTCCATCTATCCCTTCTAGTGCAGCACGTACTTGATATTAGATTGAAAATGTGATCTCAAAGATTTATTCCCGCACAGAGTATAACCGAGAAAGGTAGACATAAATAGGGAAAGACAAACGGAGGTCATCATCGGCGAGGAGGAAACCAGTTCTCCCATATACTGTGTAGTGCATTGGCTTACAATACGTAACTATAAACAATCAGACGACATTAGGGCAAAGTCTAGAAGATTTTATGATATACTGAATGTCGTAATAATTCATTAATTTTTTAGGGGAGTTAGATTAGATCTTCGGAGGCTGCTTTTAGCTATGCATTGGCTTACCTCAATGGAAATATGTCTATCCGTGACTTCCGTACGGAAAGCGCCTCCTAAGACAGCGAATAAAACCGGATTAACATTATCTACCTTGATGGTCTCGGTTGTTTGCTCGGACATTGACTGCTCACTTATTTTTTAAGCCTTGATATCAGTTCCTTTTTCAGCAAGACTAGATGCATAAAACGTCCCGAAACTTGCGTCAAATTTTCTTGTGCAGATCTGTGCCAATAGCACCCTTCAAGCGCATGAAGTCATAAAACGCGTACGCTTCACACTTCAAGGGCTACTTTATGATATGAACGACTTGACACTATCTCTTTTATATCATCAACCAAAACATCATCAATCCTGACCTCTCGAACCCATGTCGTTCGGGCGGTAGCAGCCCCTGTAATATAGGAAACAAACAACTGTTTATTTGTTCAGCTTAGAACGCGTATACAGCGGGTAACACTGGCGTCTGAGCACTGTTGCAACTTATTAGTAATGATAGCTATAATAATTATCCGTTAAATTCTCCCCATCATCCTAACTATATGCATTACGATAGAGATGTGGTTTGCTTGAGCTGACCCCCGATACTGTCCTACACAGCAGAAACCTCCCCAATCCGTATCGATACGTTCGCTTCACGACGACTATGCGACATCTATTTTTTCGATACTCATCTGTGGCCCAGTTAACCACGCCTTCAGTTCGCAAGGGTGGCCATTATTTGGCTGCTTGTGGTTAGTTATATGTGTGTAATTAGGGTTGCGTTTATATGTTGAAATAATAACAGCAAGAATACAATCATACTTTTTGTCGATTGATACGTTTTTCTTAGACCGTGTGTTATTCGATTACGTCAGCCGGTTAGACGATGGTTGAATATAACTATTTATTGCCATTGTTATTGCCTCTGTTACGCGCTGTGGGGCAAATATCAAATTATCTGTATTGTTTGTTAGGCAACTCGATCGTTGGGGTTTATCTGACGCGACCGGGCTTGTGCGGTTCGCTTGGTTGCTTATCATGCGCCATATTATATGAATTTAGTTGACTCTTGGGCCGTCGTTTTCCCTTATCCCACACATAAAATAAATTATATCTTCGCAGTCCTCAGTGGACTTGCCAGTAAAAGTGTTGTTATCGCGGTGACCATCTGGGGGGCGGAGTTGTAATGTTGATTTAAAAATGACACCAGGCAATATGGCTGGTCAGCTGCCACCGTGCATTTCGCTTTGCGAAAAGGACTTACCAACCTTCTGTGCTGTGTTATTGGAAGTTATCGTGGTACACCTTTCCATGTATACAACGGTTCACCCTAATAAAGAACATTTCTGAAGTAGTACGATACGCAGGCTGGTGTCACTGATACTTATTATATAAGGGCCAGTTCGCGTAAACGCTTCGAAGTCAATAAAAATACCTATCGATCTAGTGGAGGATATATACGCTGTATTTCGCTGAGCGTGTAAACGTACCATGTCTATTCGTTAGACTTAGAGACACGTGATAATCGAGATTCGAAGCCGGGCATAGACACATTTTACTTCATGTTGAGAATATAAAGTATAGTTTAAGCACGCAGAAACGGGCATGAAACTTAAAACGCTAATTTCCAATAAACGTATTGTACTGGTTACGGGTGCTTTACTGGAATGTTCCATTGGCAGAGCTCAGGTGTGTCAATAACTATAATAATAATAACGTAACGTGCGATAGGGGCTGAATTTACCCCTTATGTTATAGTGAATACTGTTCTAGACCATTTCCTTCATTCAACTGGTTCTAATAAACAAAGCAACCAGCTGCTGTTTGAAGAAAAACATGTTGTTATGCCTGTTCTTCTATTCTTTTTTATATGCGCCCATATCTCTGTTTATTACAATTATATATATATATATGCGAAGTGGTCAAGACTAAGTCTATAGATGAAAACCGAAAGGTGAGAAAAAGTAATCCTCTTATTGTGGAAAAAAACTAGCTTTTCAGTTAATGTAGATGCTTCCTCAAGTATACACCTGCTTTTTCGTAACCGCAAGCTTACTTTTGTCTGTTTGTTTATAAAGCGTATGTAAGGATATACTTGGTCGACAACTAGTTGATATTATCAACGCAAGCGAATATGTATGCAGCGGTCGCGCTAGAGTGACGGCAATGAGCAACGTGTTCGTAACGGCTGGCGGTACCGAGTGAAATTACGAAATGAAACTAAAAAGGGCTTACTGCTATCAGACGCGATTTTGCTCCTAATGCAGCTAAACTGAAACGCCCAGGCAGCTTGTGCCGTTACTTGACAGCTTGCCCCCGATAGCTAGAGCGGTTTTTTGCCGCAAGAGCAAAAACCCGACCAGACGGAAAGTTTCGATCGAAAAGAAAAAAAAAGAAAGGCAAAGACTTTAACATTGAAAACTGAAAAACAAAAAATACAGCTCTGAGTGGTGACATGGAGCAGATTCACTGGCCTTTGTGTACTAACAGCAATAAGTGTAGAGGGATTTATTCTTGTGGTAGTTATCATTATGAAACAGACGACACGATATTTTTCGGGGTTGCCGCATGAAAAGGAAAGGGAAAAAAAAAACGAAAATTATATCGATGCTGTTTACCATAGCTATTTCATAAGGCTAGTTGATGATTTTTTTTAATTGTCTCTTTTTGCCGACCTTGGAGTCCCTAGGCAGCCTCATTACTTCTGGCTTGCCGGAGTCGTATTGGATTGATTCTACGATTACATAGTCTCATCATTTTCTCCTTACTGTGAGTGTTCTTTTTTACGAGAACTATTTCTATAAAAATGTTTCGTGAGAATATTTAAATTCTAAGGCGCAACTTATGTAAAGCCAGAACTATAGATTCGTCTCCGTTATAGTGCGGTGGATAGCTTGTTTGTGTGCTAAAATTAGAAATAGGTAGCGGTTTAGATTTGAATTCGGGCATAGCCAGAATTCATCTCATGGTAGAAGCTGACGTAATATCTAATACGTGGCATACTTACGGGATGTTAAACGCGTCTCTTGAGGCTTAACGTAGTTCATATTCCTTTTCTTACTGAGAGTCACCCGCCTGGGGCAATATTCAACGACGGAACCAGATAGGAAAACACTTGAGACGTTCACTTGAAGTTAGCAGTACTAAGCACGTGCAAAATTAGAATACGCTGATTTATCTTATATTAAATACATTTGATGAGCAACTAAAGGGTATTTTACCGCCGCCTAGAAAAACTAAATAGATTTCCTGTAATAGGGTTTCCCAGTGATGTTAGCGTTACTCCTGCCTTTATTGTTGCTAGTGGCCTCCTTTTTTTTAAACTTTTTTCATTTTTATCCTTGGTTGGTTTTATACTTGGTTAACTCCTGTACATCGTCTATAGAAATTGTGCGAAGGGTTATGAAGCGCTCGCTTCTGCTAAGCAAATCTGCTTTATTTTCTGTGCGGTACTAGGGTGGCTGGCGGTACGAATATTTACCGAGTACTTGAGTGACCAGATAGCGTTACTAGAACTGGCGTTCGACGAGGTTCAGCCGAAAAGGTTCGTTGAATGAGTGGGAACATTTGCGTGAATATTACGAGGCGTCCTATATATATATATATATATATATTATATCCATATAATCCTACTCAGAACCGACGAGAGAGATTCTAGGTGTGGTCCAACCCGTGTGCGTGGGATACGACCAACGGGACTGTTCTAAAGGAAAGGTTATCAACAGTTTCCTTTCGAAGAAGCCAACAGCTCTTTTGTCACTACGGCTCGAACGGAGAGGTGAACGAAAGCTGCTTGTTGAGTTGGACCTTAAACTTAAATTTAGCGTATTTACGTCTAGCGTTCAAAAAACCGCGTGCTACATTTTTGAACTTCGTCTCAGCTGCTAGAGTCTAATTAGCTCTAATAGTTCGAGATATATGTTGCACAAGCTTGACGTTCGCTCCTGGCGGCACACGTAGCAAAGGGGGAGTGCTGTTTCAAGTAGAGTCTTATCAACGCGCAGTCCGCGCAAGTCGCGATTAAGGCAAACACCATAGTAGCAAGGCCCAGCGATGTCAGCACTGTGAAGCTGGAAGCTTGTTGTGCGAACCCGTTAACCCAATGCGAGCCATCGAACGTTCAGTGCATTGACCACAACGACGGTGATCAGGGTGCGACGGAAAAGATGCAAAATTAACGAAAGCAACCTATATTGGACAGGTCTGAAAGCACCACGACCAGTTCTGGCAAAGGCAGCCGAGATCTTGGTGTTTCTAACCTGTCATCTGGGCCATCCAGATGCAAATTAAACTGTACACTGGCTGACTGGTGTACTATTTTCCGTACTAGGGGATAGTAATTAGAGGTCGTGAGAACTCGTGCAGTTACGACGTGTGCGAAAAAACCGGGAGCCCTTTTTTCCTTTTCTGTTGACGAATTCACCGCTGAAAGGAGATGGGAACCGACCCTATTGAGCGCAATCACAGCGCGTACTGTCACAACAGTAAGATGTGCTTTTGGACGACGGGAGCCTGATTGTGTGGACCTGTTACCGCTGGCTAGTGTAAGGTGTTCCTAATGGGTATCAGGCGCACGAATCCGTGCAACTCGCTATTCGGTGTTGAAAACAACACCGTCCCAGTTCACAGGCGCAGCAAAGGATCTCGAAAAGGCCCGGACAGCACGACGTTAAGTTACAACTGCTGGACGCTGCTCACTATAAACAGATGTGGAGATAATCATTTTGAGCTGTCAGGGTTCGATATTGCTTGTAGAGCCAAATAAAATCAGTGTCAGGAAAAACTATGTTAATTCGCAGTTAAACAAGCTAGCCCATAACGATACGCATGTCTTTCTTCCTGCTCATAGTAAAATCAATTGTACCAATATACAGTAATTGAAATTAGTAATAATAATATGTTTCTACGATATCTAATCCGCGATGATATATGCTGTGAGTTCTATTGGAAACATTGTTTGTCATTTTGTTTTTTAAATAGTTTTATCGTTTTCTTTAATCTTCGAGTATAATAAAGCACTAGACTTTATCATCTTCGTTCAGTTGATTTTGTGGAATTAATCTTACAAACATAACTTAGGCCGCTACGTTGGCAGTAACTGCTAAGCAACTTACTTGAATATTTGCTTTATTTGTAAAGGAAATATTCAATTATCTCTTTATGGTGATGACGACATATACTCTTGAGAACGTTTTAAACTATTCTTCAGTTCTGTTGCAATTAATCACTACTACGGTACTTGTCGTAAACAATGAAAATGGCCTGTCTCAAAAAGAAACTAGGGAACTAGTTCGTGAATAGACAATAATTTTCTACAGGTGCAACGAACGGCTTTTAAGAAGATTTTCGCTAACACTTGTCACACAGACATCGTAATAATAGGATTTCCATGGTCCTTCCTACGGTGAACAGCAATTTAAAAAGTAATCGGCCAAGCCATAATAGGAAGGTCAAATAATAGGAATACGCCGCACAGTCTCTGGGATTCACATGAACTCAATTTCTGCAACGATACTAACTCATTAAATAATAGTTATAATAATAGTATTATACTATATAATGACAAGAACATAAATAAGCTCGGCCTTTATTAGACGCACTGTAAGCGGCTTAAACTAATTTTGTTAGCCCACTTTTATTCTAAGCCATGTTATTGCTTCCCGCTTTAGTCTCGTAGGGCTTTACTGCTACTGAAGCTATGAGGTCCGATCGACCTCGTAGTTACCCAGCTTCTACATGAATCTCTCCGAGGGTGTTCGTGTACTTCTTGTCGTGGAGATACTGTAGCATAGATACTTCCTTTCCACATCAGAAACATTTGCACGGCCATGAAAATTCAAACATGCCACATATCCGTGCCTAGTTCCCGCAGTGCACCTCTCTTGAATTTAAACATTTTACGCAAACTTTGGCCTTCGTTCGTATTTGTCCTGTTTTTCGTATCGATGTTGTTTCCGAGTCAGGATCGAGTCGAAATTCCTATGGCGAAAAAAGTTCTATTTATTTCTAGTAATTAATCCACTTCGAAGCTGGTACACGTGGTTGTCGTACTTATTGGCAAGCTTCTATTACGGCATCGTCCGCTCTAGCGAAAAATAAAATGCAATCAGAGGGCTAAAAATGTTATCTGTTAAAATGAGAATAGCATTAAAGATTTTTAATTTTCTACTTTTTAATAGAAAATGAATGGTATCGTCGTAATTAGCGCTGTCAACTTGGGACAAACGCCGTGTTTATTCGAATTATTTACACATGTTTGATTAGAATGAACTTCGTAAGGAGTTTTCTATAAATGCGCCCAAAGTTAGTCCTATTTTCAATTGAGTTCATTAACGAACAGCTCTCGTTAACGTTAGAGATGAAACAGCCACACTCGGCTTACGGCCATAGACGACTTGGGCACGTGTGTGCATCTACCTGTACATGTGTGTATGTGATTTAAAACGTAGATGAAAAAGTTTATATCTACAAAGAACTCTGTGACTATTCGTTCTATAAACTCACATGTTAGCGATGGGAGCAAACTAGTATTCCCGGGCAGAGCCATTGGTCGCGAATTATTTTTTAATATATATGTATATATTTAGATTTGGCGCTGCGAAGCTGATGGTTGTCGTCGACTTTGCAAATCGTGCTAACTGTTATAAACACTTCCTTGGAATTCACTCTCGGTGCGGCGGATGATATGTATCCGGCAAGAAAAAAACAAAGAACAGAAAAGAAGTCGATCGTGTTTTTTATTTATCTGGACTGTAACTCTGTAAAATTTTCAGCTCATTTCCGTGTGAACTCTATAAATAAGAAAGTCTCTCCACCGGTATTGTGATAATGCCTCTTCGGTTGTCGGCAAAATTGCGAAAGGGTAATTAATATGGATCGACAACCGGCGGCACCGCTTTCACGACCTACCTAACGAAGACCTGATCTGTAAAAAAAAATCGTCCAGCTATTTTTGTTGCAACCCTATATTCTTTTGCACTCCTTTCCAACTCGTACATTTATATAGTCTCTACAGAAGGCATCGGCTAATATTCTACATAAGGTTTCCTAACAAAATCACTTTTCCATTATAGGGTTATGTAATCGCATCGGCCTCCGTACAGCATCAGCATTTCTGGACACTTACCAAATGAATATACCCTGAAGCCTATTCAATTATCCGTGCATTAGGGTAGTAAGCGCTAGATAAATTTCCAATCGAATGCTTAACAAATATAATTATCACTTTCTTAGAGGTTTGAGGTCCAACCCAGTTCAACTACATGAAAGGTCTGAATAATTGCTCAAGTTTAGGAATAAAGTGACATCGCTACCAAAATAGACTTTCTCTTAAGAGCGAAGAAAGCCTAAAATATGTACAGCAAGAACGGATATGGGCTAATTATTTTCAAAAAAAATGAATCGATTTTCCGTTAAATGTCAGCAATACCAATTTCTTAAGGTGAGTAACGTGGAAAAATAGTTAGATTTATTATTATTATATAAAAGTAACTATCGACAGATATTCCATGAATTAAAACAATGGTAAGGCAAGTAAACACCTTCATAGTTCTAAATAAAATATGAAAAAAAACTTGTTCTTCCATAACTTTCACAAGTAAGAGCTATACACACATACTACGAATGTAACCACGTGCTAATGAAGTCAATTCCCGCCATAAATTAGTTTTTGTCCGTTACTCTCTCGTGGCAATGAGAACTGTGTTTACACTTTTATATATATATATATATATATAAACGAGTTTGATATAGAAAAACAGTAGTACTTCAAGTACCGTACTATCGTACGGTACGTCGTATCTCGATTTTCGCCAGGCCCCCAGTGTTGCTAGCACCTAGTAGTCTTCGAATCAAATGTAACACTGATTAATGAACGTGCTACGAGTGTCACTGCGCTATTTAGTACTCACAAAAATATTAGGGGTTGCTAGTTAGAATTCCGTCAAGGACGTGGTGCACGCTCTTGTGTGACCAAAATAGTACCACAACTAGTAGATGGTATCATTATATATTAGGATATATTTTCTAGTGAACGTGAATGTTGTATGCGTCCAAATGCAATCCAATTAATAATATAACAGAATAATGGGGTTTCGTTTTGTGAGCGATCAGACAGTAATACAACAGCCTTTATGAAGTGACGATTCTATACCGTGAGGTAAGCGGAAAACGATCTTTTTCGCCTACTCCAAAACAACCCTACACGGGAACCAAGTGGTCCAATTATTCAGCCTAACAATATTTATAGTGATAATACTGACTAAGCAAGTATTTGAAGCAATGACAATCAAGAGGCTCCGTAGTTCCGATAGAGGTCAAAAATTTAGTAACAACAGAAGAGATCTATGAAAAAAAAATTTGCGCTGATCGACCCATATCTAATGCGCATGCCACCGTTACCCCATACTATTCCACTAGAACTCAGCCTTTTAATACGTCATTGTGCACGGTTGATACGGTACACTTTAGTTATTAGGTGCCTGTCTGGTAATTCTGTATCACGAACCTCGTACAAACACCATTAAAAGCTGAGATTAAATCGGCCTTGTCCAAACGATGTTGTAAAGAGGCCATGTTACCGAAAACTATTCCTCATGCACGAATCGTATCGAATTTTTTCGCGGTATCGTTGCAGTGACACCCCGCGTAATCGAATTTTTAGGCTTTATTTCGAAAATTCAGCCACTCATCGACTTTTGTACCACGCCCCTGAATGCCGTAACGGCAATCGAGAAGACCTATTAGTCTCTGTATAGCAATTAGCTTCACCGCAGGCAAACTATTGAGATAGCCTATAATGTCGATAAGCGGAAATGTTTTATGCAATTAAACAATCGTCAGATATGCCTTCTGCGTAAAATGGCATAAAATTTGAAGCAAAGCACGCGTGGGGCTTGATTCATTCGTGCCAAAACACCGCCGAAATTACCTATTAATTTCGCCTTAACTTTCGCGCTGCGGTCTTAATTGTTGAGTTTCTTCTAACGACTGAATCATGATGCAAAACGACGACCTCGATTGCAACCATCGGGCCGGATATAAAATCGGTATTTTATTTCCACACTTCGTAGTTGCACCGCGACACCTATGGCTTTCTCGAAAGGGGTTTCCTCAAAAAAATATTTTCACAAGCATTAATCCCTCAGGAAGGACGCGCTACAAGCGGCTGCGGATATAAAAATAAACTTAACCCTAACCGCTCAAAGTCCCAGGACAAACAGCAGCTAGCAAAAAAGCTTGGCTGATTTTAGCGTACAGACGAAAACATCAAGTGGCGAAGACTTATGATCTGTCCTTTTCGGTGAAATTCTCCGACGGATTTTTGCTGTTACTAAACGACAAATACGTTATTGTAAACCAATAATAAGAATAATACACAATATCAATATTACGTTTCAGAGAAGTCTTTCTTAACCTACAACCACAACTGCGACAGCGTTTTCAAATACTGAAAAAAAATCTACGCGTCATTTTACGGTACGTTTATTTAGGAACTATTTGTCATTCAATCAAAGACTATCTAAAGCATAGAGAACTATAGTGTATTGCTTCTATGGATTATTGGAAAGTACCCATTTCTCAATTCATGCTATTAATTATGCGCGAGATGAACTTTATACTAGATATGTTGATCGTTTAAGTAATAGCGTATCTGCGTAGTACCCCAAAAAAAACTCTTATTGGTGGTGTGGTTCATTTCTACCGCCAGTGCACTTATGATGCCCCCCGTATACTTCAGTATTTGGCCTGCCATTTTGAAGCGTAAATATTCTCAAGAAGATTTATTTATTAAAGGCCATTGGCTGTTTAAATCTCAGCCAAAGCTTATTAATTGGTTTTAGGTTCTTGCTGTGAATATTCTCCAGGGCGATGAAAGACCCTCAGGTGTTTCGGGTTTTACGTCCAGTAAAACGTTGTATTAGGCGCTTCCTCACGACACAAACGAACTGTGTCTATGTTAACCAATGCTTTAAGCGATTCAAAAACAGTCGTTAAAAAATCTCACCGTCAAATACTCTCTAATTTGCGGTGCAAGAAACATTGTAGTTATGAGCATTTAACGGAACATTTAGGAAGGAATCTGTCTTGGGGCGCCCCAAGAGGTGCACAAGATTGCACAAAAGATGTTTTTATCTTGATCAACCTTCACCTATAGTCGTCATCAGTATGTTCCAGACATCAACTTGGATTTACATGCGACTAATATACTACTTAGATCTGACCCTAAGCGATTATATTCATATAATCAATTTTATAAGTGTAGTATACATTCGTGTCGCTAAAAACAATGAAATACACTGTGGATGATAAATCCCCAAGCGTCAAGTATATCAGAATGCTATCTAATCTAATGATAAGTTTTTTTTTTGCAGAAAAAAAGAAAACCACGCCTTTTCCTGTTGTTTTGTCCTGTTCCTATTGTTTAACGACAAAATTGTGAAATATCATTAAAAAATGGTAGAAATTTGTGGAACACCTTAGTGTGCATGTTAGGCGTGATAGAGGGGTATAGTAAAAGTAGCCTTATAATCGAATATAACAGAAGTATACAATTGGGAAGGTGCTTTTGTTGCACATTTTTAAAAACGTAGGCTTACAACTAAAGCAGCATCCTGTCAAGCGTAAACCTGCTTTTTTAATCTCGTAGCATATTTTTATTCGCAGGTATACTGTTGCCCCATCCTGTATATGATACATTCTGGAAACGTGCCACCTAAAATTAGATACGATAAAGCTATTATGCGTTGTTAAGTTCATTCTTCTTTGTTAACATCGGATGTGCCACTGATGAACATCTACGATCAGATATCTCTGGGACTTTGAAAACGGGTGATACATTGTATCTTTTGCCAAGTAAAACCGTTAAGAATGCCCTGAAAATACTCTCCAATATAAGCGCCTATACTTAACCTGAAGAGACACAATTTACACACCGCCAGAGAAAAGCCTATTTGATGAAGGCCATTTTGTAAGCACTTGCAAAATGAAGTAAGGTAGTCGGCCTCTTGGCTAGTTTTTAATGTTTAGAATAATGTTCCTCAAAGCAGCTTCGATGGCTTAAGGGAAAATGGTTCATCAAGTCGTTTTCTCGGCAAGTCGTATGCGTCCAATTATCTATTATTCTTTATTTTTAATATTTCACGAAATAGTTATTTTCAGTACGAAGGTTGCCTCCGTAGAACCTGTGTTAGTATATCCTTAAAACCAGATCACACTGGGTGCTTTGAAGGATTCTGCTTTTGACATTTCGAATTTCGCCCAGCCTCAAGCTCTAAACAGGACGATTGAGTTCGCCACCGTCATTAACAGCTGCCCCGTTTTATCTTCGCATTATTCTTTATGGCATTATCTTCGCTACTTTCATAGCTTTGTTTTTTTTCTTTCTTTCTTGAGGTGCCTTATGCTTAAAGCAATTTCTATTCTTTTGCCTTTAACCTCAATTATCATGCCGTTTTTTGCTCTGTTCATCAAAGGCACTTCCTCTCCTTTCGCCGACAGTAATCTTAAGCTACACTGTGTCATTTAGGTAGCTGTTTCAGCCAACGTGTGTCTTACACGAATCTCCAATTCCTTCGCTGTACGCACCCATACATTTCCCGCAAGGTCGCCCATATATATGATCAAATCCATCTACGTTGGCAAGTATGGTACTCGCAAGACTTTGTCGCATGCCAGACTCAAAAGCAAAGATGGTGAGACACCGCGGTCACGGCAAACTCGTCACGTCACTATACTAGTGCTTAGATAGCTTAAAACGACCCATACGATGTCCTGAATAACATTTTGTCTTTTCAGCTGCTCCAAAATTGTCTTCCCAGTCAAACTGTGAAGCGAGCTCTAAACATCCAGACTCTTATAGTTATCGATGCTGTCTAAAACGGTATTGACTATCTGAAAACAGAGCGTTTTTCTCGGCGAAGGCCCAGACACTGGCCTCAAGCATAGCCTTGAGGTTTTTTGCTAAGAATCCTAGTTGGCAAATGGGACGGTATGAGCCATTTTTCTGGTGGCAAACACATCCTGTCCAGCTTTTTAGGATCGTGGGAGCACTTTGCCCTACATGATTTTTGTAGCCACCATAACCTAGGAAACTTTTTAAGCGTGTTTTCATGCCAATTTTAGGAACTTGACATGGCTGTATTCGTTTTTACTGCCTTTTTTTGTTCCCCAACTTGCCGTACCTTATCGATTATCACAAATGGAATATTTTATTCTTCTGTCTCTTCCTCGCAAGGAAAACGATTAAATTCAGTGCGAGTAGAGAACAGGCTTATTATTATTACTATTACTTCCTTTTTCCCCTGTCAGCTGTGTAAATGCCCTTTCATTACTCGTTGTAATCAGCAGCATGAACCGTATCTAGCGGCAATACTTAACGTAAATTTTTCGTAATTATTCGTTATTTATTTATGAGTAATAATAACAATAAGAAGAACAACAACAACAACAACAGGAACACAATTGCCATGCAAGCTTAAAGCAGGTGAAAAAAAAAACTAGTAACACCAGCCTACCTGATTTAGCTGCACGAAGCAGTTGTCCTAAAGGTACATGTTAGGTCGCAGCATACGAATCCGGATATAAGCTAACTAGTAATCTGCACTCTAGCACAGGAATACCCTTTCGAACCCCTATATCAGTTCCAAAAAGTTTAAGCTCAGAGGTAATGACAGTTGTACTTCGATGCCGTCAAAACTCTTCAGAAGCTTGCTGCTTGATAATCCGTCGTGTAATTATAACGGCATTTATCATGTATGAGATAATCTCATTGATTGGGTCATAGGACCAACGGGGTATCATCGCACGTGACGGATCACTGCGTTCCTTTAGATAGACCCTCGCTCAGATCGTATAAAAGTTGGCGCAACTGTTGCCGATTCGTGTCACCTACCCAAGCTGAGTTGAACTGCTAAGGATCAGGTTTACACAAAAAGTCATTTGACTTGAAATATATTTCCGCTATAGATAATATATGATTCAACTTATCAAACTTGAATAAGGTCTTGGAAGTTACCACCCCTTAGTTTGGCTTTTAGATGTCATCATATTTGATTACCATGGTATTACTTATGTCATTGACAACCTATGTCATTTCTAATGGAATTGTCTAGCGAGCTATAACGTAGGCACACGAAAAATGGCAGCAGAAATTTCCACCAAATTATTATTACTATTATTAATGAACGCACGAATCACAGTTACATTGTACACCAGCTACAAATATGCACCGTCTATCTCATCTACTGAAGTAATTTCCTTTCTACCTAGGTCTTTCTGCAGTACTAACGCATAACTCAATGGAATATTGCAGGGGCTACTTCAGCAATAAATTCAAGATCGAAAACGAGCATCTTTTTTATTCCCTATTACTTTCTCTGGTCGTCTGCTAACCTCTGCCCTGCGCCATAACAAAGCTGCTCACAAATATTCAGCCGTAAAGATAAACATAGAGGCTAAGACGAATCGTAGAGAAGCTTACTTCTGCTAGATTAGCGGCCACGTCTGTGTGTGGTGTCCTTAGACCTCTCGTTCTTACAAGATT
Source organism: Varroa destructor (assembly GCF_002443255.2). Classification (NCBI taxonomy): domain Eukaryota; kingdom Metazoa; phylum Arthropoda; class Arachnida; order Mesostigmata; family Varroidae; genus Varroa; species Varroa destructor. Next base: position 40,465,718 of record NW_019211455.1, on the reverse strand, counting down.
TTAACCTAAGACAGCTCGCGCTTTTCTTGTTCCTTTCTTAAAGTCAACCGTCAATCGTGTTGATTTGTATATCCGACTGCTAGTGTTAGAGTAATTATAGCACGAGCACTATAGATGCAGTCTATTATATCTAGATTCCTCTTTTTGTATCCGATCCGTTCGGCCGCAATACAACTTTCTAATCTCTAGCCATTGTGTTTAGGGTATTTGTTCATTTGATGAAATTTCGTTCGTTTTGTACCTGGCGTATCTAAGAAATCGATTTCGGTATTACAGGCTACTAACAACTGATGAATATCGCCAGCCTTCCGCTAATACAGAGTCAAGAAAGGAAATTTCAAATACTGCACGAGGACCCTTGTTCAATAAATAATACACCCGACGAAATCCCATTAGGGACTGTATTAGATAGTTTTGCTGCTCCCAGTTAAACGATGTTTGCGGTCGAATAAAGTACTATTGCTTGCATACGTTCGTCTGCATTGAGTGATTTCGGCAGCTCGGCCAAAGAAAAGTGGCGGCGGCGGTATTGTCCTAAGCACTACCAACTTTTTTTTTCATTTTCAAATCGAGTCATGCGTATAGTGCACTCTTTTTCTGTGATGCACCCGAATGTCTGCGATGGTAATGGCGAGACGCCTGAAATGCATTTTAAAGTAACGTTTCACCGCCCAGGCTTGCTTTGTTGCTTCTTTCGAATGTTGGGCGCGTCCTCTTTTAATCGCAGATGAATAAAGGAAATCATCCCAGAATATTTACAAAGGGTTTGTGAGGCACTGGCCTGACATGAGAGGTTTCGATGCTGGTTTGCCTGGATCAACAGGCCATATTGTATAGGTTCCTGCGCAAAACACCTATGAGAAGATTCAGCGTGACTTTTATCACAAATATTTTCGCTAAAGCTACTTGTTTCATCCTGTTCATTCGTTCCCGTTCCCGTTCCCGTTCCCATTTCCTATGCCGTATTTAAGAAATTAGAACTCCAGTGATTTCATACGCCCGACCAATGCCTATATCCAACATATAATTGCCTCAAAAGTATGTTGCTTCTGACCTTGCTAGAAATCCTTGTAGAACTGTTGTTGTATAATGATCTTTGCAATATACCTGACAAAGGTAAGCGGACTGAACCAGTATCTATAAAGCCGTACTTTAGTATTCAAATGAACGAACTTCACAAGGACACGCAATTGAAACTATGCTGTAGTACGTCCAATTAAAACTAAAAACAACCTTTAGCCTTAAGCTAAAGAAGAAGATAGGAAATTCACTACTAAATAGGCTTGCCGGTATATTGTATAGAGTATTAAGGAGGCCGTAAAACCCTATGGATTTAAACGTTATGACGTGTGTTCTGGAGTCCGTTTCTTTTAGGATACTTCAAAAGGAAACGCAATACACTGGGGTCGTGTGACTATCTGATCGCTTTTTATTATATCTCTACAGGGAGCACGCCAGTTGGTCGTTGTTATGTGAAAAGTAAGGGTTACCATTGTATAACGGTCGAAGGTAAATTAAACAGTGTAGAGCTAGCACGGTTCGACGGTCTAATAATATGAGACTGCACACGAAAGGGCCTACAAGGAATTGACTTATGCATAAAATGTCGTAGTTCGAGGATTGGGAAGGGAAGGGAACGAACAGTAAATCACTTCCTTCTTTAAAAAAAAATGCCTTCTTAACCACTCGTTTATTGACTCGCTCACGCGTAATTCCTGTGACTATTAGGCCCTCGAAACTTTAACCTTTTTAAAGCTCTGACCTTCAGTCCAGTGTGCGTCTCCTTGCAGAGAAGGCTATACGTATGTATTTTTCTATGCGAAAGCGATGCGATGGTTCTCCTATATTCTCGATACTAAATGTTGTATTGCAGAGTGAATTATATTTAATTTACTGATTATTTTTAGCAGTAATAGCAAGCCGAACAAAGAGTATTGTTCGCACTTCATATCGAGGTGACATAATATTTTCTTAATTTAGAAATTCTGTACGAAAAAAAGTGATGTATTTGTATCAAAAATTGTCAATAAGACCCCCTTGTGACATTGTGCAAACACTTCAAAGTGGGTAATCTTCGGCAGTTCTTAATGGAAAAGCGTGGAAAGACAAACGACCCCTAGACTGCTAGAGGAAACCCGCCGAAGAGTTAGATACTTCACACATGTTATACTGACCAATCTTGAACAATCATTTAAAGGCAAGGAAACTCACAGCAAGTACTGTATATAGAATCCGTACTTCGACCAAATGAAGATCTGTTAACAAATGTGTCAAGGAAGTGTTCGCTTACCACAAGCAGTTGAATGTGCATAGGTAACAAAACGTGGACGCACAGGTTCGATGAAAGCAAAATCGTCCGAGCATCACTACGAAATTAAGCAAGAGGTGAGCTTTTTCGACTATCGGAAAGTTGTGCATTAATCGAGCAAGCAGGGCTGATTCTAAGTCTGTTTTCTGAAGAACTGAGAATTTTAGGATCTTTAAAAATGGCGACACGCGTGCATTGATTCTGGCGGAGATTTTTTCGAAGGGTACACTCTTCGAAAAAATGAGATTTATATTAGGGTTTAAACGATTACGTACATATGGGCGTATGCAATTCATCCAGAGCCTAGCTTTCGGCGCTATTTTTGATTTTGTAAAGTCTGCACCATAGCGCTCGTAAAACGCCCCAGTATATATTTGGTATAATAATCAAGGAAATTAAACAAAGCGTACGACTAGGCAAGACTTCGTTGTAGTGGTAAAACAAACAATTCGTAACGATCGGCGCCGCTATAATTGAATCATCTCTTTTCGTAGAAGCAGAACAAGAATTGGTCTTCCTGACGAACCCGAGGAATACATATGAACGTATTCTTCGAGCTTCCGCTAAGATAACCCAACTACACTACTGCGAACCCAAATAAATGAAATTTGTGTCGGCTTTCCGAATGGAGAGAGACAAGTAATTTCGAAAAAAAAATGTATGTCAGGTACTGGATCGGTAATTAGCGTTTTAACGTTCCGCACAACCATTCATATAATGATTTCAGGTTGTTTTGCTCGTTTTTAACCACCAAAATTGTTTAGATTAAAGCATCTGTAGACAAGGACTCGCTTTACAAAAAGAAGACTATCAGCATTTTTATCTTTGGGTTAAACACCGTTTCCATTAAGGATACTTCAATAGCTGTCTCTTTTTCGGTTTGAAACTTTTTTGCATCTATAAGGAAGTTTGGAAGATCTTTTTTGCAGACTGTCTAGCATACCCCACACGTTTTCTTGAGTGGTCCATAGTAAAATCGTAATTGTAAGACAACCACTAATCTTACGAGGCATTTATCTCTTGATATTATTTAGAATCCCCATAGAGCTATGAATGCGTTCCCTTTAATTACTATTTTCTGGGGTATACTAGCATGATCCGAAGCACTTGTCTTGTATAATTCAGGACCCTCGGACCGAAGTTAGGTCATCTCTAACTTAGTCGGGAAATACATTACGCCTATAAGCATAATTATTAATCAATATTATTTTTGAATATGCAATTACAATATAAGTAAGCAGATAAACCAACTCATTCGAATTTGCCAAGGACTCTTTGGTTGTTGTCGTTTTTTGAAGATTACAAATATTTCGCCACGAGTTTGCATTTCAAGGTGAAACCGAATGTTGCGACGCCTTTTAGCAGAGTTAGGGCCGATTAAGAACCCAACTATCGGTCGTCTACTTGTATAGCACTACAAGCGTCGATGACCTTCGTCATGTTGAAACACTTCCTCTGCTGCATGTCTATCTTAAAATGTCTTACATTTAACCGCCAGCCTCTGACAGAATTTCAGCGAGATTGGTAGGCTATTGTTACTGTTTGTCGAACATTTCGATTTAGGATAACTAACTTTCGCGGAAATATCTCTAGATATGAATGTTTACAATGCTAAAGATGTCAATACTAATAAATATGTAGCTATTTATATGATAGTAATGATAAAGCCAAAGTGCCTGGGTCAGCATGCTTTGCCTGTCAGTGTCGAATTTGGTCGCCAGTAAATATACGACTCCGCTAACAGAACTAGAACGCTTTTTCCTCGCTCCTAACGGCATGCCATTAGGTGTTCATTACCTTTAAGAGACCCTGCCGTGTCCTGGAGATAATAATCGCAAGGTATCAACTAATTAGGGGAGACGACCAGTTGGACGCGGGTACTGAATTTGTTATCAAGAGAATTGATGATTATTTTGCTAAACCAGTATAGCCGCATTGCAGAGGCTAAATATATAAAGTAGGTATTTGGTTAACAGTTGTATAGTTATCCACTGCGTTCTCGCAAAGATCTTTTGGGCAAAAACCTAGCTCTGCAGTGAGTCGACGACTTCCAGGGGCTAGGTATGAAAAGCGCGTCACCACGAGGGCGACCGCGCACACTTCATGGCTTTTGTAATAATAAAATCGAAAGAGACTCGAGAATTGAATGTCAAGGGCACTCCAAGCACATGAGAGTCGGCCAAGAAACAGATAGGTATTCTCTATATTTCACTCTATTTTCGAGCTCTCATTGGCTACGGCTGCAAAAAGGGGTACTGAAAATATATAAAAAAAAATCGAAAATTGCAAATGGAATAACTAATACTTTTTTTTTTTAATTTACACAGTGCATACTGCTTTTTTAGTTCCTGCTTTGTAAGCCAACAAAATATGGCGTTTATTGGTATGTGACAAAAGTCAAGGCCCAGTGTCTATACCACTGAGTCTTTTTCTTCCACTGGGCAATGAAGCCATATTATATTATGTGCATGAATATTAAACGGCGTCGGTAGAGAATCTCATGAAATCCATATATATATATATATAGCAGGCTTCTTATTGTATGTTGTTTAGCCTTTTATATATCTTTTTCAGGTAAAATCTCCATTACGCTAGTATTTCTACTTCTTTCTTTTCGAAACTCCCCATCCCCGCTAAATTTATCAGAACACATCCGCCCTAACAAAGATTTAGCCTCACGTCGTCTGCGAAATACTATTTCCATATTTAACACTCTAGATTCTAGTGCTTCCTCATTCTAAGCATGGATGGTTACCACTCTTACCACAAAAGCAATAAACATCTTCGTTTTTTATCGTTACTACTCTACACGTAACTGCAGAAACTTATATTTAAACGATCTTGGTAGTCGTGGCTTTCTACTTTCGTTCTGTCTAGCTGTCACTTTTCTACTGCAAGAATGGAGGCGTATTTTTTAGAACAATCGGGTTCGTTGGTCCTCATGCTTCTGTTTCTCCTGAAGCTATCTGTAACACCTCGCTAGTGGCCATGACGGGTGAAGGCACAGCCCTGCTGGGATTTTTCGATGTGAATTAATCCTGGCAACTATTGCAGAGCCTGGTTAGCAGATAATGATGCTAAAAAAATTCAGGGGGCTTGATTTCGGCGTCCGAAGGAGAGTACCATAATGTTCCGGGATTACATAAATTATTCGTATGTCATAGTGCATGTAGTGTTCTGAAACCCCTTCGCCAAGAAATGCCAGTATTTTCTCAACTTAAATAGTTCAAACCTCTAAGTTGAGAGAGGGGCGTCGGGGATAACGCTGAATAATAGAACTATTGCAAACGACATTATATGAAACATGAAGATAAGTGTAAACGAGCATGACCAGATCAGAGAAATAATGTCTGCTCTTACAGTTGTTTTATTATATATTATTGCTCTTACACGCGGTATTAATTGTAATATTCTTTCTATCGTTGGTCTCCTTCGAAGGCTCATACAGCCAAAGACACCCGCTAAGAAAGCGCTGATAGATCGACCCCGATCCGTCTGCATTCCGGCATATTCCTTTTTCTAATCCACAAAGCATCGACTCATTATAGTCTTTCTGGCAAAATTATTCACTTTCCTTATGATCAACTCATACCTTGCATCATTTCTTTTTTCTTGGAAATGGGATCAATGAAACAGTGGTATGATTACGTAATGATAACAATGGTAATGATTACGAACGTGGCATTTAGGCAAGGCTGTCCGCTTCTGAGTCGATACTGTGGTCAGCGCTTGTTTCTAGAGAAGCTTCAGATGAAAGCAATATTATCTTCATGCCTCGCCGAAATTTTTCGCCGAATTACTGTAGAAAGTTAGTAGTAGGAAATACCCCTATTATTTCTATTCGAGGTGTGTCTGGTGACTTTGGCTCCTTTGAGTGTGGCATTGGGTTTTCCAGGGCGACACCAAAACATACCTTCACCCATGCCGAGACCATGGCTACCCTTTCCACAAAGCTGTTATCACAGTTTAAAAGGAGCCTGTCTGTTGGCCAGGTCTCAAAGGCAGGACACCGAACTGTCTGGTGTTACTTGCTTTTAGAGCTCGAGAGCCGATGGAGTTCGAGAGCTGTTGGAAGTTTGATGGTGCTATACACCGTGCAATAACGTGCTATTGATCACACAGTAGATTTCATTGAATTATTGCTATATGCTGTCAGTGAAGAAATATTTCGCCGCAGGCCTCTAAAGGTCTTGTTGGCTCCCTTTAGGACTGACGCGCAAGTAGCATTCGAACTAAATTGACCCAGCTGTGATTGCATTTGTTATGCGCGGTGTTCAGACGCATTCGGTGTGCGGTAACAACCGACAGAACGACGACGAAGACCAACAATTATATCTGGAAATAGAAGGTAACGATCTGTAACGTGAAGTGTGCTATAACAGTTATTGTTTACATATTGCTTTCTGTCGATGAATATAGCAAGAGGTGAAGGTGGACTTTCGTATTAAACCAAATCGTGGTACGTAAAAGCTGGATCACTCGCCAGTTACGAATACACAGCGTCGCACACCCAAGCAAACGCTCTGCGGATAGCTGTGGGAGATTATCTGTGCTAAAATTTCCCCGAGAATCGATTACTTTTAATTCCATTTCTGGTAAGCTCAATACATGAGTAAAGTATAAACGGGACGTATTTGGTGACTACTAGTCGAATGTGTGGTTGAAAATCTGCCTTTGGGATATAGTTTGATTTCAGTACCAAGCGATATCTGACCGATTAAGGCTATGGCAAGATACAGTGTATTTATAATTGGAATATATGCATTAGAATCAACCTGTATTTTATGATAATTTCTTATGTGACATAAATTGGATTTTGTTAAGCATGAGGTCTGTAGGGGGGAATTGTTAGCTAATTCCTCGATCTAATATTTAGCCATGCAACAAAAGGTAATATCCCATATTTCGAATTCACGAATATATATATAAGGCTGTTTTCTGTAAGACTATATCTGCAATCATCTCATTTCGATAAATTTTTCGTACACGTTATGCGCGAGGATTTATCGTATATTCAGTACGCTTTGCTGTTTCTCAGCACGAATACGTCCTCATTTTTTGCTGTGTGCCATTGCTAAGCTACAACGGCTGGCCACTGAAACGTGGCCTCGACGTTTGAGACAGCCAACAGGACTGTTGAGTAACTCACTGAAATCGAAACGTTTCTGATAAACCATGATGAACCCGTTGTCCTGAGTGAAATGATACCCTACTATGCGGTTCTATTCTCTTCGAGCAGTTTCCAATTTTAAACAGAGGCCTGAAGGAGATCCGTGCGCCATATTGATAAAGATGTGAAGAGAGAAGAGCACTTTGAAGCTCGTGAGGCCTGCCGCAGCGGAATTTGCACTCACTCATATGTAAACCTACTGCACTGTAAAAAAGGACACATTACGTAAAGAAAGTTTATTCTCATTTTTCATTCATAATTCACTGCTTTCCTATCCATGCACTATCAAGCATGCTGTGATTGAGCAGGTAATGCTGGATAGCTCGCGGTTACGTGTTTGCCTATGAAGGTTAGAGACACAAAGCGAGGCAAGGTCTTGGCTCGACACCGGACGTTGATACACGGTCTTTTTCGTTGAAAGAGACCACAGCCGTTTGAAGTGGCAATGCTTGTCTATAGTAGAATGGAGCGTAAGACCCAAAACATCTAGATCTGGATAGCTTACACCTATCTGAAGCTGAGTACGTTTACTGCGAACAAGCGAAAGGGAAAGGGTTACAGAAAACCTGGTGGAAAGAGTTTCTCATATAACCCATTTGAAACCAGTTTCCTAGTCGTGAGTACGGTATCACTGGCAGTAAACATTTGAGCGCTGCGCCAAATATTCAGTAAAATTCTAATAAAAGTAATAAGGTGTTCAGACAACGGATGGTATGTGTACAGTGATCTGATCCGTAAAATTATCGTTGTCTGTCGATTCCCAAACGAGATGTGTACCACCTTCCTATATTGTACATCATTCACGTCGTTCTGCCGCCGTACAATTGTATACTGACCGGTTTCCACATGGCTCATATAACCGAAATGTTCCCCTATGACTGCCCTTCTGCCCTGCTGACTTGTGACCAGCCTGTAGTAGCAAGACAATCGATTGCCTGATCCACGCCCATATAAAATTATCTTGACGATGGAAACGAAACTACATGTGCCTCATGCCATTGCCAGATATCATCAACATCCACAAAAGAAGTATTAAGCAATTTAATGTTTACTTAGCTTAGGAACAAAGATCGTTTCATTCTAGCTGGTAGTAGTCCAGAAGAAGGTATTCGCCGTAAACATTAGTTTGATTCACGCATTCGGCTTTAGTTAGGGTTATATTATCCACGTAAGTCCATCAACTACTTACAACAGGGGTTGAGATAGATAGTGCTGTGTACCTGTGAGGCTTGCTATAAACGTATTATCTTTGTTGCTATGTGTTTATTATGCTGTCAGTCAGGCCCCAACCTGGTGACACGATGCGACACTGCAAACAACGATGAAGGTAAGTTATAGGGGATCGCAGAGTGCTGTAATGAAAAGTTAGGGCTATTCTAGGGGTTCTTTTGGCGATTTTTTTGGTCTCTTTTGATGAAACGGCGAGCTATTGATATCATCGTGCGAGTCCTGCCTCGTATCTACCTACACACAACAGAACGGACGCGTTCGGAGGGTAGGATCAAACGAGGAATCGTTTGGAGTACAAGGGTCAAGAACGATGTGTTTGGCGTCCAGTGCTCTTGACGTCTGCCCATCGCTTCTGCAGTTTTGAATATCTACTGTATAGTACCGTCTGTAATATATGCCACGTGCGGCAGTTTGCTTGCTGCAAGCGGAATCAATCGGCCCGCATACCCAATTGCTTTCCAAGTGTAAGAGAGATCAGAGACTGTTTCATCTGTAGATATTTACATTGCGTCATGCCTATTGCATCCTTGTCGACCCCCGCGTCATTTCGTTAAAGTTCCCCTGACGCTGCTAAATTTCGCTTTTTGTTATAAAAACAAGCGTCAAAAAACAAACAAAAACGCTGCGATAGCGAATATGTATGCGATCACCAGTCGTTGAGGCTGTGAATCTGACTTTTACATGGAAGAGATCGATCAATAGCAGAACGAACTCTCGCAGCTTTATTAAACCACCTCCGCTCGTTTGAGTAATGGAGTTTATGTAGTGTGCAGCATAATGCAAAAACTCGAGCAGACAGCTTTCTTTAGAACAGAGTATAGTAGTTCCACGCGTTCGATACGGTGAAAAGTTACCGACCTAGTCTATATGTGCCTTTAATAGCATCATTGCTTATAAATTTTATCCTCTAAGAAGCTGTACTGGCCTCGGTAACAGCACAGGATAAAGACAAATAATCAAAGCGTCATTTTGCCGCTTTTCTCTCCTCCAGGTTGTTGCTTTTTCATACTAAACCCGCAGAACGCATGTAAGATACGCGCGATCAATGTTTTTATACTTCGGCCAGAAGAAAAATATTCGCTGCACAGAGTCAACATACACCATAAAAAACGTAGCGAAAACAAATCTGTCCGATTTGGGTATCCCGAAATGGCCATGGGTACACGCTGCCTGCGTCTGCTGTTACCTCTCGAGAATCTGAAAGTGATGGCACGTGCAAAGCAATCCAAAAGACCAAGAAAAATACATCTTTGCTTGTCTGTGATGCCGTTCAGGGGCTTAAGAAATTTTAAAACTTGTCGCTAGTGGTAGTCTATGGTCTATGTGGTTTTTGAATAATCTGACGTAATAATCAGACAGCGAGCGCGAGAATTGCGAAAGTCTGTCCAAGCAAAAGGGGCGTAAAACGAAAAGATATAAAGCATTTGTCGTAGATACGAACTGCAGATATTTTTACGGTTTCATACTGCTCGCCTTTGTGATGGGAAGCATGTTAGAGACATGCTCGCGGCATGGAGAAACGTCGACGGCAAGAAATGATTGTAGACTTGTGTAGCAATATTAATTATGACGCATGGCTGAGGAACACATGTCTATGAGATGAATGAAAACGGTGTTTTAGCGCTACAGTATCACGTTGGAATTGTCAAGCTTTCATATTGTTTACTCGTATAGAGTACCTAGGCGTACTGCAGTTTCAGTCACCTAGTTACAACCGATGTTGGCTGCAATACAGGTATAAGGTTTTCTTTCTAAAGATTCAGAAAAGATCTTGCTTCTATTTCTCGAGCGCCCGTCACACACAAATATACGGAAAACGTTGTGACATGTGTTTTTGACGTTACATATATCCAGCAATTTTAATCCATAAATAAGTTTCTTGTTAAAATGTTCTCCTTTATTTTAGCACCAACTAAGAGTTAAATCGAAACTTGCCCCGTGGTTTTGCCACGACCACGCAGTAGCCGTCGTCACTCTTCTGGCCGCCTTTTCCAGTACATGAAAGTGTTATTACTTAAAAGAGATAATCAAGGTATCAGGTAATATCTTCAATTCTATTTCCGGGCTGCAGGCTGGTCTGCGTGTAACACCTTTCATATTCGCACTCGTCATCACCCGGAAGTAAGCGTCAGCTATGCTATTCCAGTTTACTCTGGTTTTATATCGTGGTAAATTGAAAACGATGTTGGTGTTTAAGCTATTTCCTGTGGGCGCTCTATGATGCAACACAGGATCTTCCATCTGCTGTCGCTATAGCACAGTATCTAAGCGGAAGTTTCTGCTCTTCTACTCAGAACCTTCACGGTACATAGCGCTTCTTATGCGAAAGCGACTTGCTCAATATAGGCAATACGAGATTCAGCCGCTCTAACTTACTTCAAAAGCTCATTTCTGCGCAGTGTTTCGTCGAGTAAAACTATCGAAGGCAGCTTACAAGAACATCAAAACGTGTAACTATTTATCTGGCAGCACCTTTAATGACTTTATGTTTGTTGGCAACTTTATCTTTGATAACATATTTGCTTGATCGCACTGGCCTGTAGCGTTATAGGCCCGCCACGGCCTCACTAGTGCTATCTCGAACAGTCAGTGCTCCATATCTAGCTATAATAAAGATTATTACGATATTACATGATAATAAGCTCTATTGCGATGAATGTAACTACGAGGGGAACTCACTCGGACAACAGAGTGTCTCTGCTAAGCTATTTTTGCTAAGTTGGTATCAATATTGTGTCGTGTGGTGAGCCAACCTTTTGTTTCTTGTTACGTGAATAACTTTTACCTCTTTTGGTCCTGTAAAGACCATTAAGGGCTCAATCAAGGCCACTAGGCAGAACTGGTGCAGTTTTTATCTCTACATTTTATAGCATCTCTGCGCCGCGTCAAGTTACGTATCATAATAGTAAACTGTGGAAAGCAGCAATACTAATTAGTTTAACCAAAAAGAACACGCCAGACTTATTTCCGAGAAATAAAGTCTGATATTTTTTGGTTTACATAATGGCCACTCAGGGAAAGTTTACATTGTTATGAAATCTAATCATGCTATAAGATTACTGTTTTAAATGAGATAACGTAGTGATGACGTGTCTACAAACTTTAGGGACCTGCTAGAACGTTTAAATTCGAAACCTGAAAGGCTGATAGGGGCTAGGAGCCGTAATAATGCCTTAACAAATGGTAGTAGGACCGCAGAATCGTTTTCATCGAACACTTCACAGTTGCCTGAACAGCGACATCATAATATTGTACATAGCAACCTTCAATAATTCTAGTGGCTATTTTAGCATTGGTATATTGCTGAATCAGATAATTATTAATATTATTGTTGTCTATTAATGTCCGACTGGTCTATCGAATGGCTGTACAATGCTTAAATCACGCCTCACTTAATACTGAAGTTACGGCTGAAGCGTTGTGCGGTTCAATCCCGTCCTGTCGGAAAGGCCATTCTCTCGAGCTGGCTGTTATTATAGTTCGTAGCTGTGATTTCAAGCAACGTCTTTCGTTCGACGACTATGAGCGTTTGTGTCTGCGCATAACGTATACATGAGGCTTAGATGGTGCGTCGTGAAGTGCTATTCTTGAAGCTCTCGTCCTCGTTGCTTATGGGTTAGCCCACGACACGAATTTTTGCCCCTTCAGCCATTGTTCAAGATGACGAGACACGGCTGAGGGAAGCAATGACTGAGACGGAAGCGCGTCGCGAGCGAAATTGTTTCGGGTCCTCCGATGTACATCGGAGCAGCCGTCGTTTGAAGAAGTTAGCTGCGTTACAGAATAATTGCAGTTCCTAAAACTGTGCTGAAGTAACTCGAAGTAATAATGATGTGTGTATTGAATGCAGCTACTTAGACTTCTCGGGATTTCAAAATGGCCAACTATATCTGGAAACAGTCCGAGATTATCAATAGCTCTGAATAGATATCCATTTCGCTATTAAGTCTAGATGGCTAATAGTGGGTGATCAGCTGTGTTCGGCTTATGCCTCAAAGGGCTGCATAGAAGAAATCCACGTTGCCCATATACCCCCTGCCGGTAACAAACAAGATTTAAAACCTAGCAAACATAATATGTAGCAAGTACATATAAACAAATAAAACATGTTCTGAGCAAGCCTTGCAACATAACCCTTAGGTATAACAAGGGTTTTTTAACTTGGACATTTCCAATTCTAGAGAAAATTAAATATATTTCAGAACTACTTTTCCTCTCGGAGGCCATAAGCCTCGGCAAAGCTACTTATATCTCGCGATGCGCTACTCCATTCAAGCCATTATAAAGAATTTGTTTTTATCTATTGTTTGCTTGTCCTCTTTGCATGAGGTAACGATGTCCACGTATCTGTCTTTCTATCAATTCTTTCTTCAATCTTTCTATCAATTTTTGTGCAGAACTTGCAGGCGTATATGTGTGCGCGTGTAGTATTTAGAACTAGCAAAGGCTGTTACAGCTTAACTGGTTTCCCTCTCCGAGTAGAGTTCAAAACTGGCTGACCCTTCTACGTCCATACCGTACAGTGGCCCAATCGTTTTGTCTGCTTGCTACCTAGATGACTATTTAGTACTTACGACGCCTATGTGGATAACGATAATTTCCAACATTAATTGAATGTTTTGTTTGTTAAGTAACGTGTATCTGAAAATAATAAGAGTAAATTTATAAACAAGTAACTGCCTGACCCTACTACGAATAAGGACGTCTAGCACTTCTACTTGCATTCAAATATTGCGCTTTTCAAGCGGCTTTGTATCATCTTTAATGGGTTTGAAGATTGCAAAGAGGGAAAGCAGACAGAAAATCAATCAATATTCGATCAATTTCGTATGGCCTACAACGACTATCCGATATCAAATTGGTTTCGTACAGATTGTACTCGTATGTGATACGGAAGCCTGTTTTTTTTAGTGCAATGCTGAAAAAATGGAAATATACCTTGATTTATAAAAAAAAAAAAAAAAAAATGCTTGAATGTTGTCGTCAGATCGTTTAACAAAAGGCTACCCTACCTTCCATGAAAGGCTAAATAAAGTCACTTGCCAATCAAGATGTACGTATGTCCTTAGAATCGCAATCTTACTTAATGTCCCATAATGCATACCACTGATTGCTACTTATTTTTTGTTTATGTATTTGCTTAAAATATATACCTTTACAGGGTACCTGACGTTGCTTTGTTAGTTAGCAAAGGTTGAAAAAAAAAACAAATTGTAAATTCTATTCTAATGAGTATTGTATCGTTAGGCAGCGAACGTCGAAATCAGTCTTTAATCTCTAGTGCAAAATGGTGCAAGTACGATTTTTTCCTTGGGAATTCCGGTCTTTGGTTATACAGAACGCAACCTGTCAGACGAAGTATCGAACTTCTAGAAGCAACTATCGTATGGCCCAACAGATTATCCATGGTTTCAATTAGCAAATGTTCCTCTCTCAATTAACTTCTAACCATTGGCTACAGTTGTAAGAAAACGGGCATTGATTCCACTGCAGGCCACCAATGAAACCTTTTAGGCTAATGTTGGACGACAATCTAGCAGTCGCAGGTTTAACTGTTCCCTAGCTACGCTTATTGTTCCATTTGGTCGACTGATCTAAAGGCAAATTAGGCATTTAACTAAGTACAATTCCAGGGGCAAATTCATTTACGCTCACAGATACCATGCGTACTTCTGTGACGACCTAAATTCTATACTTTTTCGGATAAGGCGACACTATTGCTTAATACTCATTAACGTTCATACATGTTGCGACAGCCAACGTTTTCTGAAGCCACAAATGGGATCCATGTGTGGCTGCGTTGATATAAAGCTACCTCAGCCGCATCACGTCCTCTGGCTGGGTAGGAAACCCACACACAGTGACCATTTCATAACAACTACCACTATGGGTAAAACTTTATTTGAGAGAAACCACTTACAAATAGCAGGCCCACTTTGTAACACGATGTTCACCTCGTGCATAAGCCATGCTGGATATCACTAATAGTTAGTGAACAAGCAACTTATAGTCAAATATTAAAAAATTATCAAAAAACAACTAAAATTCATGCTAGCGCATTAAAAAGTGCACATTTTTTATTTATTTTATTTTATTATATATATTATTCTCACATTTATTGTGTACTATTTTTCAATGGTGTGAGCTTTATTGAATATATGTACATAAGTAATAACTTAGAATAAACTCAATGCAACATATGCTTTGGCGATATGCCATTGCGGTGATTTCCCAGAAGGTCAACTAGTAAAATGCATAACTGCGGTTGGCCAGGCATACAAGGTAAACAACTTTATGAGTTGAGCTTCAACCTAATTCAGCTCGTATGAACCGTGCCAGTGCAAGTTCCCTGGTCCTTTACCAGATAGAAGATCGGTTTCACTTAGCCGGTAGAAAGGGCCTACAACTGACATTAGGCGAATAGTTTGGCCTGTTTTCGCTACGTTTAGCGCACGTCGTGCTGCACTGCACGACGCAACACATTCGCGAAAGATGACATCGCATTATTAGTTGTGACGATAGTTGATTTAATAATGCGTGAAGTTGCAGATAGGGGGCATGCCTGCATCCTACTTTGGCTAAAGACAACACCAAAGAGGCAAAATTTCACAGCAAATAATTGCATCGTGTTGAAGAGCATTAATCTAAGTTAATAATTAGCATTGCATGTGAGTTAACTTTAAGTATTGTCGGTGTATCTCGAATTCTAATGGTCCTCACGGTTGCCTCTAGTTGTACAAGTTACTGCTATTGCTGACTTCCTTAAAGCAAATCATTAATAAGACCTCTATGTAATTATTGTTTTAGTGCCAGTTGAACTTTGACCCGTGACGTACGCACTCACAGACAACTTAAACGCTTTGTTTTGCAAAAAAAAATTGTTTGACGATCTTTTGTTCGGTCATTGAAATTTTGCAAGATCGGACGACAATAGCAGACCGCCAGCGTCAAAAAAACCTTAAATAGGCTGATCAAGCATTGACCGATTTGTTTAATACACAAGCGAAAACACACTGAGTTTGCTTTCAAAGAATTAATTATCAAATATACTTAACCATAGGACACACTCAAAGCTAAACAGTGATTCAGTATTTGGAGCTGGATGATTATTTTGCAAAAAGCCTGCCCAGGCTAGATCAGTAGAACAGCGAAAAATGTTTTTACTATCGTAAGGCGGCATTATATAGCGTAGATCAATTTCTTGGCTAATCATATTGGCTAATCATTGAACCTGCTGAACATTTTGCTCACTACGAAAAGCAGGAGGCGGTCGATATCCAACGTGTTATAACGCTAATGCTAGCGTGGAATCTTTCTATCGCTAAGCCTATAGGGTTGGATTTTTGTTTGGGAAATGCAGTGCCATTTACTTTCTACATTTCATACTATTTCTACCATACATCGACATACAACACATAGAGGCAACAATTGCATTCGTCTATTTTAACACATAAATAAACACAATTAGAGGTTACATTTGGTGCTACACAATCAAAATAGCGAAAATATGCCAATCCGGTTATCGTTGGTTTTAGCCAATCGCAAAACGAAGGCCGGTGTCAGATGTACTATCCTATGTAGTCTCGTATATACGGCGTTTATAGAGACCATAGGCGAGCAGTTCAGTAACCACGTTTCCGTGTCCTTGAAGGCCCCGAACCAGCCTCACAGCCCCGAAATCTAATGGGACCGTACCGTCCAGGTGTACCGTTCGCTGCGTCTATGTACAGTAGAAATAGAGAGGATTCTCGGCCGCCTTAAACTGAAAACGTCCGCCCCTCCCGTCGCAATATCTCTGCCTGTACCGCTGCCTGTATTCCTTCTGGTTGCCTATTTGTACCTAGTTGTTCGTTATACTTCTACGTTGTGTCGTGGTATCGACATTGAGAGGGTAATGATTTAGGCGTAGACTAACTTCCCTGGTCGTAAATGGGCTCTGTGGTGTGAAAAGAGTAATGTTCGTGTTTCAAATCGAGGCATAGAGAATCGGAACTTGCCGGAAGTTGTTGAAAGGCATGGGGCATCGGTATCAGCTATGAAGATTCGTTGGCGCCTCTCCAGCAGAACCTTTTTCTTATTGCTGGACATCGCTTTGAGCTGACTTTCCTTTTCAGAACTGCTAGGCTTCTCTCTAGGATCGGATATTGAAATTTAAACGGCAATTCATCCTACGCCCAGAGGTCCGCTATGGGCGGTTGGCAACCCGGAAAAGCCATACAGATACGAGTAAACATCGCTTATCTTTTTGCTTGCCTTTCTTGACTTTTTGCTTGCCACGCCCAAATATTCAGGGCTAATCTGCATTTGCCTACCAGATAAATTGACAGCTTTTATCATTGGCAGCAGTAGCATTCATAATGACAGTGGAAAAGTAAATAAACAAACGATTTGACGCATCTACCGAGTGCCGAAGATTCCGATGACGTTGAAGCCAATGTTATCTCGTAGAAGGCTGGCCTGCATCTTTGCTTTTGAAAAAAGAAATGCGACTACGTTCCGTGTTGTATCAACGTATATACATGGCTGCATTTGCAGTAACAAAAGAATGCCGAAGAGTCTGTCGTTGCCGGCTTTTATCCCCATGAATGATAACGCTGAGGCCATTGCTGCTTATGCATTGCAACGAAGAACAGTCACGCTAGGATCATCCTGGCTAGTCTGACTGGCTTGATGTAGTACCAACTAATGAAAGAGAGAAGAATATAAATGCTTTACCTATACTGGACAAAGAACATCACACGCTTAGGCCGAGCTTAGCGATTTAAACGGTGATTCTGGAGATTGGTTGAAACTATGGTGTTTGCTACTGTGTATCTTCTCTAATCTAAAGAGAGCTACGAGGAGCCGCTGAAACCGTGTACGTAGAGCTTGCTGAGTTCACATTCAAGTGTTTTGGAGCCGGTCTGAGAAGATGAGTAAATCTTATTAGCATAGGAACATGCATTTTAGTAGAGCAGGGGATAGACGGATAGAGAGTTTCTAGCGTTCGCATATGATGGGCTTGGCTACTGCTGCTGTTTATATTGTTGCCAATAAAACTTCACCAGAAGTGAAGCGTGGTGTTTGGTTTGCTCATGGATATCGAGTATCTGGTCATATCTTATTATCAACGGATATTTTGAAGTTGTTCTTTCATTCAGTCAGCGAATAAGCGTTGGATAGTACGATCTGTATGGAACTTTGTATGCTCCACATTGGAAAGAACTGAATTGTCTACGCATCGATACATTTCTAAGCATCGAGTCAATATTTTTTTTATTCCAGGGATATATATATATGGAATAAAAAAAAAACCAATCGGCATGGCCGTAAAACGAAGTACCAGGCTTCGAATCTAGATTATTATAGCAGGCAAAAAAAATACTCACCGCATATATATATAACTTCCACGGAACTTTGTCGTCATGGTTTGTTCAATAAATCACTTAAGTTTGCATTATTCGTTGCCGAAATAGGTTGCCTAATCTGTATCAGCTGTTTAGGCTCCATAGCGTCTAATCGAACCAAGTCAGTCCCTCCAATTTGATCATTGTCTGCTATTGATGTCTCCACAAAAGCTATTCTCCTGCTATGATTAGTCATCCTGTTCTGTCCTTTTCTAAGAATGATAGATAAAACCATTATGGTACTGGGTACCACTCAGCCAACGGTGCCAGCTCTCAAAAGTGGTAATTAGCGCCTCGTCAATGCAGTAGAAAGCGGCTGTGAATAGGTAATCAGCTCTGATCCAGCTTTAGTTGTTCAGCTCTTCCAAGCTTTATCTATTACGCGCGTCGAAATGACAGCGAAACGTCTAACAGAGATCTTTTTTTTTTCGCTCAGCCCAGCATCTCTGGGGAAATCTTGGCAGACACCAGACGCCACGACTTACTTAAACCCAATGCGCTTCAATAAACCTGGCAACGTTGCGAGCCTTCGATGCACTCGAACCTTGCTGGCTTTACGCGAAAGACAGCTCCTAGATAAGCCTTTACATACAGTATATTATGGTGCTTCCCTCCACCTATCTCCTCTAAATAGTCCGTGTCTTTTTCTATCTCCAGACGTACGGTTCTGTTAGAGAAATCTAGCATGTTCGCTGGGATTTCCCGTTGGGAAATGTCGCACGAGCATAACGTGAAAGTGAACAAAAAAGTACATACGCCATCATTTTCAGCGATGTTTCCCAAATCGAGAAGCTTATCAAAGATGATTTCGAGTCTCGAGAAATTAGGCTTTGGAGTCCGCGAAAGCTTTTGTTGCAGGGTTTCTGTTAACTAGAGAAAGAGGAAGGGCACATGTAATCGAATATAGGGTTCAAAGCTCCAGCGTCTCCCACAACGTAAACAATTATCTTGCTTACGTACGGTTTTTGTAAAAGGTAAAAACGTTCCACATTACTGATTGATCGGCCCCTACACGTAGCAATCGATGGTTGTTCAAAGATAAACATTGGAGGACATGCGACATTAACATCGGGCTATCTTCTGTCATATGGTAGATGTGATGTGACTAATGTTGTTTGCGTACTTTATTTTATTAGTAATACTCATCGGTTCGTTTCTAACAACCAATTGGCATGGCCGTAAAACGAAGTACCAGGCTTCGAATCTAGATTATTATAGCAGGCAAAAAAAAAATACTCACCGCATCGCAAAATGCCCTAACGAACAGGTACGGGAGAAGCGTTTACTGTAGATATGTCGTTACATTTGTGTTACGTTTGTTGTTGTTGTTGTTTACGTGCGCAGTTACGTGTTGGATCAACAAAAGCAACAATAATCGGTGTTGACTCAGCTAGCTGGCTAAGATAACTAGGCATGTATTTTACTACTAATCCTTATGTGGGCAATCTTTCTTTTCATTCTGACACTCTCAGACTGAAAGCCGAGTTGAGACGAGAAGGTGCCATTTAGCTTGATTCTAACTATTTCTAGTACCAGCAACTGTCCGTGTGTCGAAAAGCATAAATGTTTACAGGAGTCACGTATATATGTTGGGCGGAACGCTGCTGAGTCTGCGAGCACTAGACTTAGCGTCACAGTAGAGTGTTCGTTTAAATAACAAACAGACTCTGAGCTTTTGTATCTTGGTAATATTAGCGTTCAGTCAGCCTGAGCTTGTTAAGGCCTTTAGGCCAAGATCAAACCTGAGGTAGGCAACACTTTTCCATACGATAGGACAAACAACGTGGCAATGGACCCGTGCAAAGTATAATAACATATGATTTAAGAATTGAGCCCGCTTAAGGTTGAACTATATGTATAAAAATTTTCATCGAGGATTTAAAGTTTCGTAGTGAAGCCTTAATTAGGACTTGAGAGCTTTATCCTGCATTCGTTATTGATATTAATGGCTACGCAGGGTGTGCCACCCTGAGGCAATGTTGCATTCGACGAAGATGATGCGTTGTTAGCCGATTTATTCAATAGCATTGACGTGGAGAAGACCAGATATCATTACAGCCACACACATATATTTCAATTACTTTGAAGGTTATGACTAAAAAAAATATTTTCCGGACTCTTGAATAGCCTGGAATTAACTCCACACAATAGATTCTAGTGTATGAGAAAAAACGGAGCCGTTTTGCCAAAAAAAAATTATTGATCAAATATAGTCATGGAATAAAATACCATTTCTGCGACTTGGTACAATCTATATTTTCTCATAATACGAACTCGCTCTCAATTCAGTTCTTCTATACATAGGTTGTTAGCGCATTGTGTCTTAGCCGTTTTGCGATATATTCATTTAGTCAAAATGACCAAAAGCTTATGACTAACTGTTGTACCCCTCACTTACCTCGAATCGTTAAATTAGTGCTAAAATGTTATGGCCTTCATGAAGCTTTCCCCCGTGTAGATCTATAAATAACAACGTCATTGTTGTGATCAGCTTACATAATATATGCAAAGTTGATGAATATGTACTGTCCGTTACTTTCAGGCCGGTAAGCGTTTAGGTCTCGGAAAAGTTCTCAACCTTACAAGGTCTTTTTGCAGTTATATTTTGCAACAGGCGATTCGGCTAACAGATAGTGTATAGCACATATCGATTAGGATTTGTCTTCGATATTTAACGTATTCATATACTGCCGTTCAAATTCCGCGATCAGTGTTACCCGCTGAAGCTATCTCCCTAAATTATGTGCTGCTACTCCTCACAGAGTCATATTAAGCTAGGTAAGAACAGAACGAATATAAATTGAAAAAAATAACATTTTCCACTTCCAGCGAAACCACCAAACATGACCCCGTGCAAAACCCTAGCACCTTTTGTTGGCATCTCACTGTTTCTGTTTTGTCGGCCATGACGTGCTTTCCCGCGGAAGAAACAAGATAATTAGTTACCAAGTTAATTGAGTTCAGTAAAAACACTTACAGTAAGTGCTCTGAAAATAGGGTATAAGCGTCCCCTGGCAGCGTAATCCATTACCAAATCAAACACCGACTCCATTTTGCTGAAACCCCCAGGGTAAATTTCGTTGGGGGTTTGAGTAAAGCCAAACAAACGCGAACGTAAATATATATTTTCATCTCTGCTGTACTTCGTATGAATGATGTCAAAAAACACAATTGTATATATTTATCTGTTTCAAATTAAAGAGTAGGTATTACACACTTTCTTGGCAGCATTAATAACATTGGTAAAAACGGCCAAAGCAACACCGCTTAAGGGTAATCGTTCATACAAAAGCTGAGTAGGACCACCGTCGAATACGGAGTTTTCAACCACATCGAATTGATACGGTAAAAAGGCCAGATTGCGATCGATACATATTACTGCCGTAAGCTCTCGTCGTGGCCTAAAACGGTAATGACAAATAGTAGGACAGTGCTTTTGAGGAATAAGTTGGCCAAAAAGTAAAGATGTTTTTTTGCTCATTTTTACTTATAGTAATGTTTGGAGTGGATGAATCTCATTTTACGAAACAACTATTTTTTCATTACTCGCCACTTGGATAACAGATAGATTCCTTGACGAATTCATTTAGCAGGCATCCACTGATCGATTCATTTTCGGAGTTCTATTTCTTGTTTTGAATTGCTATCCTTCTGAGCCGATGTAGCGTGAAATAAAGCTATGAGCCCGAAACAACAGGTTCCTATTTCAGGCCTTTCTGAACCTTCCAATTCGCCAAAGTCACATGAGATTCAATATTATCATGCAAGAAAAGCCCCTAAAGTTGTGCTTGGTATGTTTAAAACTTTACTGTGAATTCGTTGACTCGGTTTAATGAGTTTTGGATCGAGCCATGGTATGTATTTACTCTTCCATTGTGTTCAAAAAGCGCTTCCTAGAGATCTTTGAAACGTTCAGGTCACATTTTTAACCAATAGAGTCTGTACTGCATCGTCACTCTGTTGAAGTCGCTCCGGGCATCTTTTCGAATGAAATCTCTAGTTTGAGGGGACTGAAATCAGTTTCCGTCAAACGATATCAGATACAACTAGTTTCCCGTATACAATCCTCTTTAATTAAGTTACTTAAGTTCTCTTAGTAGGAAAACATATAAGAGTCTATAAGTCAAGTATATGGTGGAAAAGGTCCTCTGTTTTAATCGTAGTGAGACAGGAACTCCAACAAATTAAGAACTAATAACAAGATTTAAATATTGCCGAACTTGTCTTTGATCAAGCCAATTCGCCAATTTGACCAAGGCTCTTCGCGGGTTTGCTTAAAAACAGAATATAAATAGGTGAAAACCGAAAACAGAGAAAAAAAACTATACAAATAAAAGGTTTAAAAATGTAGAAAAATGCATAGGCCTGGTATTACCATGGACAATATGCAAACCGCCCAACATTAATAACAGCTCACGCAACGTGTGAGGGGGCACCTGCATACAGGAACTCTGCGTCCCTCTTCGAACGTAGATGACATCAAGGCATGTATATAAAACTCCTGCGGGTGGATATGTCTCTTGCTTGAGATTAAGTATATTTCATGTATGCGCTCTTATAGTGTCCTGCGACATGACGACCCTTTCAAAAATGATCGAACACAGATTAGATGCAGGATCGCTGACAGATCGATAAGTTGATGCCTGAACACGAACAACGGACTAGAGTGACATATCCCAAGGCAGGCGGCTTACTTGTCGTATGGGTCTAATGAACTTGTAAGATCAAACATGCCCTGCTTATGTACAGATAGTTTGAAGATATTTTGACGGTGTTGATGACTGGTGAAGCCCGCCAACGTTAGAGCGCTGCGTTGTAAAAAAAATTTTCCACAGAGAACGCACCCTTAGAAAGTCCTATTCTGCACGATATACAAAAGGCAGACGATGATGTCTAAACATAACCGTAGAACAGGCGCTCACTCTACATGGCTTCAGTCGATTCGAAGATAATGTGTGGCTGCAGTTTAGAAAGAAACTTTTTCTGCATTGATATCGATCTTTAGATCGTGCTAACTTTATAGACAATGATGTTATTTTGAGTTCATTAACTGCTTAAAGCTGTCTTAATGACTCGATAAATCTATTTTCAACAACGTAATAGATAAACCAATCCCGTTTTCGCTTTTTTTTTTTTTAAATTTTGTTTGTTCAGACGGAACTAAGTAACTAGCTTCAGTGCAACCTTTGTAAAGAAGGTTATTAATTTCGGTTTCATAAACTGTGCAAAATTATTGTTGCATACAAGCCTTATTATTTTTGTTTGAAACACTACGAAAAAAAACATTTCTTTTCATATGAGCATCATCGGATGTTAAAAGCAATCTCCCATGAACGTAGTCATGAAATAACAAGTAATAGGATTAAAATCTTTGGGGAAAATAAAGCAAATTTAAGTTTCCAGTATATTTATATTATATCGAATATATCGTATATTTACGTTAAATATACGTCAATGCGGTGCATTGAAGAGTTCAAGAAGATAGCCGATGGCCTGTCATGAATGTTGCATACTCAGATACTTATCTGCGCATACTGACAAAGCAAAAATCAATCAGATCAGCTTCTCTGACAGGGTCAATCTTTTCCTCCTACCTTTCAAATTTTTCTTTAGAATATATAATCAACGCTTAGGAAAAAATCTACTTTCATAGCTTCCACTATCGATAAATTCAGTATGACAAAATTTATCTTATTGACACTTGACTACACAGCACTGAATGGTTTGTTTAGGGTCAAACATACGGCAGTGTGAGTTGACTGATAAGTAGCACACAATACAGCGAAAAGTTGAAAAAATGTTGAGCGACATTCAACTTACGGAGAATGAAGATGACAAAAAAGAAGGTCATTGAAGGGGCAAAACAAAATCTGGCCCTTTACCTCACATCAAACAATTTCTCAACAGGGTCTCTATTGTGGCAAAATAACATATTTCTAAACACCATTAAACGTTCCAAGACGTAATCAATCGTTCTATCCATTAAACAATTCAGTCTGGTGAGTTGTTGAGGTGGTGGTTGAGCAGCAATGGCAGCCTACATTACTATTCTGCGCAAGTGGCCATAAATGAACACATCGTACCTAAATATATATATATACCAAATATTCGGTCATAAACTCGACGTAACCAATTTTGGTCATCATTTACTAATTACACCGACGCTGACAGACGCAGCTTGTGGCAGTAAGTGAAGTCAAGACTGAACCTCTGATAACCCCATAGAAACTGATAACAAAACCTAATAACGATAATAGTTTATTTTTTTATACTCCAACTGTAACTAGCGGCATGGCCTCGTATAGAAATCAACCTCGGTCGTAGCCAGCTCCTCGACATTTATCGTGAAAGCCTCTATTCATTCAGAGAAAAATTGTCTTGTTTGAGATAATTGACTTTATCCTAATCATGTTCGTTTCGACATAGCCTATCGAACGCTATTCAGGACTAGATATTAGAGTACTAAATGAGGAGGTCACATTCTCAAGGACTTTGACCTATGCCAATCGCATTGATTGAAGGCACTGTAAATTAGCTAAAACAAAAACAGCATGCACTGACGTGTCGGTTTTATCTCTGATTTAAGTGGTAGATGTCGAGCTGTCTCGAACTTCAGATGGCTCGCCTGCGATGAGTCTCGGTGCGGCCTATTATCATCCTTCTGTCCTACCAAGGAGGCTATTATTAGATGCGATAGTAAACTCTAGGTAGCAGGTAGGTCCTTTTCTTTAGTTAGAGTGACATACCACTGTTAAGAAGGACGGTTTGCTTGCCAATGAATTGATTACCACCTGAGGCGATTAAAACGGCAGTATAGGTATAATATCGCCTGTAACCTAGAGACGAAGCACAATAACTACATGCAGTATATACTTGGGAACTGTTGTGAGCACCAATACAACAGTCCACGAACACTTCTCTTTAACATTACGTCCACCAGCTGCTAAAATCCTGTTTTACGCGTAGAACCAGGTTTCTCATCTTTCGCTCGTGATTTTCGGACCGGCTTAATGAAGCAGGGTGGAACTGTAGCAGGAGACGTGTATATCACAGTTTTTTAAACGTAGCACCCCTAACGATGAAAAATAAATTTGCGTGACCCGTTTTTCCTTGCCCCCCTGTAACTAACTAACTAACCCCGGCAAGGAATAGGTCGATGAAATGTGTAGCTGCCTAGAAAAACGTGGTCAGATTTAATTTTACTATCTCATCCGAGTTTATTGTGTCCATCGGTAAGACGTGCCAGGTTTGTGGAGCTTAAGAGATGGTAAAAAATCAAATTGGGTCTGTAGAAAAAGGATCTGATTGGCTAATCAAACTAATCTACTATAAGATGCGGACTAATAATTTGTTTCTTGCTAGACCGACCGAGCGGGACAGGTGTCCCTTTACGATAATCATGAACATGTTAAAATTTATTTTTATTATAATTTATTTTTTTTATTTTTGAATTTATGGTGAAGGTACCTCGTATTTGAAAAAATGCCTATTTTGGTTAGATTTTATTAAATTCGGAGTGAACCGTATGAGAGTGGTGGGTGAGTACTAGATTTAGGTGAGATAAAACAATTATCATGATAAAATACATGCAAGTGGTTCCGTTGGAGGGAAGGCGTCTAGCTCCAATTAATTATTCTGCCATTTTTGTACACGAGATACATTGATTGACTTTTATTTTCGTACAAACTGTGTAGGATGTATCGTTGGCAGAGCTTGTCTGCTTCGATTGGGCAATGTTTTTCCACTTTCTGAAATGATTTTTTCTGTAGTGTTTTCGCTGTCCTCGTCTTTACCGAAGTGGATGTTAGGTTCTATAATCCAATAATTCGATAGATTGGAGTTTTGCAGATTTTAGTTTTCGTTAGCTCGACAATTTACTGATAGTTCGATTGGGTAAATCATTATTTTGGTTGGGCATAGAATTTGAAAATATCGGAGTGTATCATGGCAACGAAAATTAAAGAAAGCGTGGGGGCTAAGCTTGCTTCGCGTATAGAATAATGCAACTCTGGCTTGCAGTGTCTGACAGTAATCATTCTGCAGCTACATTAAAGAGCTGCCGACATTTTATCCGCACGTTAAATATTGAAGCTTGTCTGTCGTGTGGTAGATACGGCCTTTGCGAGTTTTTCTCTGGACGGCAAATCTGTCAGCAGAACCCTGGCGGGGTTGGTAGTGGCAGGAGGTATTCGGCGCCACACGGCGAAGCTGCCTTTTCTTTTGTCGCATCCACATTGAGGACCGTTTAGAATTCTCGTCCATTCTTCACGCATCGGATCTAACACATTCTGGTCGTCCCTGAGGTTTCCACTTTCCCACTTTAATACAACCCTGTTACGTCAAAATAGGACGTGTTAGGGCCGAGCCCGGGGCACTGAATTACACCAGTCAGATTCGCTTTCTCTATTACCTTCTGACTTTTATCCAACGCTATTGGTCTTATCGCGCTAGTGAACGCCAGCAGGATTTTTCGTACAGCTCTGAATGTATTGTATGTTGCCGTTACGATCCAGCAGATTGCGGCTTATACAGATGATATACATAGTATTACACGCGAAGCATCACTGCCGGAAATATCCGGCACAGGATAGACGGTAACCTGTATCCAATTCAGAACGATTCTAGCAAACGCCAAGAGCCAGTACGGTGGCAATAATATACGTTACAAGAGTTGTCGCAACGTAACAGTATTATGCAGTACATTGTCTCTGAGTCTATGAGACGAATGGGTCATGTTAGTGCAAAGTGAGTAAAGGGGTTTCGACAAACAATGACGATAGATGACTATCCGGGAAGCAAATAAGCCTTAGGTTGACAATTGTAGCTGTCAGCTTGAATGAAATTCATATTGTCAATCAAAAAAAGCTAGTCATCAATAGACAACACAGACTTAGATGTGCGCTTCATCATTGTTTAATAATTTAGTGTTCTCTATTTAGCATGCGTTTCTTTTAGCTTGCGTAAATCATACACACATTGTCAAGAATACATTCTGCCATCGAGAATCTTTTACTAACATAGTAGAATATGTAGAATACATACGATGTATAACATGTAGAATTTACTGTTTTACGGTATCGTCAGAGGTATCGGCAGTATCATCGGTCTTTGTTTCGGACAAACAGAAGGGGGCCGAGGATTGCATCGCATCCAGCAGTTGGCACGCAATTTATTCTACTTCTTCCATATTCTTTGGAAGTCAATGCGAGATAACAGATAGATATCTTTTGTAGAGAGAAAAACCCGGTAATAGTACGCAATAAATACTTCTAGAATTTCTATCATAAGCTTTGTGCAGTCGAACGTGCGAAGGAATACTAACAAAATGTAGACAAGGTCGCAAATCGAGCTTCCCGCCTCGTGATAACATGCTATGTCTCTCTGCCTCCACGGTTACCTGATCGTGGTTAATGTTCTAAAATCAATTTCCGTTTACCTCTGAAAGTGACCCGTGCCCAGCTGCCCTTACAAAGGCACGATATATATAGCCCTAATTTTTGGCTATAAAGGCAATCAGAAATTGCTATTCATTATGCTACAGCGGAAACTTCAATAAAATATACGAATTTAAAAACAGGTGTGGACCAGAGCGCCTTCTAAGGATGTGCACTGTTTGGGAACAGCCTTCGTCTGATAGTAGACATTATCACTGAATTTATTGTAAATGACCGTGGAATACAGGAAAGTTTACTATTACGGAAAACGGCGCCAACTTTGTGAGGTGCGATAAATATGAGTGGAAGGCCGATTATGCCTAAAATAGATTCTTTAAAAATAGCATTGTACGGTAGAGGTCACATTGAGAATTTTCAACAGCGGAAAGGACCAATCTTAAGCTGCCAGAGAGAACCTCGTGGGGCCCACTTCTTACCCTACTAGAAATCTGGATGCCCCTTCATACGAAGGTCCGGACTACATAATAATCTGCCAGGGGCAAAATGTAAAATGTATCCTCATTGAAAACGTACTAATAACGAACGATTATACAATCACCATTATGAATCAGCGTGACGTTTGCATAGGTGATCACGCAATGACGACGACGCCACCTAATGCTTGTTCCTGGGAGATTCTTTAATGCCAATGCTTCGTCGTAAATTACCGCAGTAAAAGTAAGACGAACCATGAACCATGGCCGATTCTGATTTGTTTGATTCAGATAATGTCCAGATTTACATTTGGAATGCAAACGCGCCTCACTATAAATTGCGTTTGCCAGTCATTTTTCTCTTTTCTCCGCAATTATATTCATTGTGTATCATACGGCAGAGATAAGTATCTTAATTAAGTTAGACAGGGGCTGTCGCTTATCGAAGGTTACCAACCATACGCAAAGGACTAAGTTTCATGTTTTACAGGTAATTTATCAGATTTACGATTAGATGTATATGTGTATATTAGGAGAACTTTAACGGTCAACAAGGCACAAAGGCTGAGAGATCACAGGTAGACGTTCAATAAGCTTGTTCGTCCTGGGAAAAATGCTACGTCCAGATTCTACATACATTTATTTACGTTGTTTTTTTCCTATTGAATCAACAAATCACCATTAGCCGTTGCTAAGCCACTGCCAGTAACTAAGATCTGATTTCTCTAAAAATTATGTACACGGCACACGCTTCAACAAATTCATGTCATACGTAGATTATGCTAATGAAACAAAATTGTTTTTTTTTTCTACTGAACATTCTGACATTACTGAACATTTTTTACTGAGGTGCTCAAAAATTCTCCATTGATTATCGGAAGAAAGTTATCGATATTCCACCTGAAATAGGGTAAAGCGGTGAGTAATCACGGAGAAATCATAAACAAGTTGTTAGCACGGGGCAATTGTTATGAACGCGACAATGTTTGCCTGCGCAAAAGGATACTTGACTGAAAAATAACAGAACCGTATTGTTTTCAGAATTCAGATTTGAAAGAATATACATAGCTATAGAATTGTCATGCGATGATTTACTCGTAATTGACATTGGTTGAATTCATTATAAATTTTTGACCTCTAACACAATTATTAGGACATCCAGCTATTGCTCTTAGTTAGATTTTTACAAATCATACAATTTATATGATGCGAGCTATTGTAATTATCCTTTACTCAGTATTATATTATCAGCAGCAGATATTCATACGATTTAAATTAATCCAATCAGTATTATCAATAAGTTTGTGATAGTTGTCTACGCCTCTATTGAGATAAAAATTTACGTCGATAATTCAACCCCAGCATGAATGAGCGTACCCCTTCAAAGCCTCTCATTAGGTAGCCTCTCAGTATAAACTAATCAATAGAGAAGTTCCTTTCCAGCACTCCGGCGTACTTGATCCCCTTTGACGATGCTATTTGTCCTTCAACAGTCGTATCTGCCTCAATTCCGGTAACCTGATTTTGCCAATGGTCGTATGCGCATCTCTTTCGAATATATGTGATAACAGTACGACTTTTTAATTGTGGCACTCCTGTAAAATATTCCAAAACTTTTCATGAGCACCTTATATATGAAGACTAACTAACAAGCTTCTCGAGGAGATATTAAATAGCTTTGTTACTTGCGCGATCTCGGCAATCTGAAGCCGCTCTGAAGCGATCTGTGTATACGTATGACTTACGATCGCCCCAAGGTATACTTTCAAGTTATTCAGCGTTGCCGCAGGACACGTTGAGGATGTCTTTCTCCGTTACTTTCCTATTACCAATCACTTACCCATACGAAGGTTGTATGTCACGTCTAATGCAATTCAATCGCCCGGCTTGGGCATATACATTGAGTTTACTGTAGATAGAAAAGTTTACCTTGGTAATACAGGGGTTTGTTTTGTGGAAGTTACTATATCCAAAATTTGTCGCAAGCAAATGCCATAGGAACTGAAGGCAGTGCGACGACGTGCCGATAGTTTCATTGTGTTTGGTCAAAAAGCCACTTCCAGCTAAACAAGTATCGGGTTTTGTCAATGTTAGTTTTGGATTTCTTTCTGTTGTAGTCGACGAGCCTTATTTTAGATATAGTGCACTCTAAAAGATTAGAAGTTAGCTAACCGATACAAGGACCTTGAAGGTTCAACAAAATAAGCGATACGGAATGACAAAGACAAATTAAAGCGATATCTGCAAATACAGAGAGTGCTAACCCCCTTGATCATGTGTAGGGGAAGCGATGACGGGAAATAATTTTCGGACCGCATTAGTTGGAACCAGGCAGCCTCAGATCATCGGAACGAAATAACAAATGAGGCCAGATAAACCTATTTTCTAACGAGATGAATAAGAAAAGGCCATAACAGTAAACCACCGCGAAGGACTGGATATGAGAATTAATGTCGACAATTAAGTCATTAACTCAGACAGTGATACAAGTAAGATTGCCTATGACACCGTTGACGGGTCACTAATGGGGTGGGGCCCCATGGGGTCTGTCGGAAGTAACCTGAAGTAGTCTAGCCTGCAGCTGTAATAACGACAATACTAATAATTTAAGCAAAACTAAAATTTGAATAACATTTTCATATGTGGTGTGTGCTACGGCAAATCTCACATATTCTGACAAATCTATGTGCTTCAGCCAATAAGCACTACCAAGGGTAATATACCGTTGCCTATTTCATAGTATTACAAAGTAAATCAGTTCTAGATTTTTTGTGACAGAAAGGTTAAAGGGCTGTCTATTTGTCGGTAGTACATGAGTAGACACTTCATACGGACGTCTAATCTTCACGTAAAGCTTGACCATGAACCAATCGCGAACGTACACCCAAAGTACTCGGAAGATACTTAGATAAGTCCAGCCCAAAATTCAACCCACTTCAATAAGGGAGAGTCCTTGACGCTATGCTGAAGGAGTGATCCCAAGGACGTCAAAGGGAGTTGGTAGAAAGAGTCGATGTTGGTTGTATCTGGAGATAAGCTTGATTTTTTTCTCCATTTATTCCAGCAATTGCAAAAGTCATCAGTGGTTGCGAAATATGAAATATTTCTATATTTTAATGTCAGACATTTGCTTCTGTTGATGTCTGCGTTAATGTTAAATGAGTGGCGTTTCTCGGGTCTGCGAAGTCAGGTGTACTTTTCAAAAAGTTTATCCTCAAATTCACGAATAACTTTCGCGAGTAAGACGGTACTGGTATATGTAGACTCGCTGCAGTATTAGTCAAAGAATTTGACGCATTTAGATTTCGAGCTTCTAGAAGGCCAAAAATTTAGGAAGTACAAAAAGGTTCAAAAGGTCGGAGTATTAACTGTTAAGACCCATCAGAGCGAGCTGAGCAATTATTATAATTAGTAATATAAAATTTTCTATTTGAAAAAACTGCTAATTTCTGCATCGAAATTTCGAGATTAGCAGGAATGTTTTTTATACTATTTTGGTAAATTTTCTGTTGTCCCAATTTCATTCCTATTGTAAGTCATACCCTCGGCTCAGCCGAAAGCTTTCTTCCACTATCTTCAAGTCACGTTACGGCTAGCAAACGCATGGAGCGTCTATCTCAGGCGACCAAGGAAGTGTAAAAATCTCCCTAGGAGCTTTTCTGGTACATTGCGTTGCGGGGCGGGTAATAGCTGATTTTCGCTCATTTTCTGAACACAAGAATCTTGTTTCAGCTACTATGTGGTTGTTTTGCTTTGATCTTAGAAATGATTGGCGTGTTCTCAATGCCAGGAATAGCGGATGAATGCATCAAGGTTACAAGGACCCGGGTCCCAGTTCTGCTCCAACACCCTGTTCGTTAATAGATATATAAATATTACACATCTAAAAGCTTTAGCATATTCGATAGATCCCCTGAATTAGCTTAAAATATTGTGTGTCTTGTATAATAAACCTACAGCAGGTTTACTCGTCCCGTCCTCGTCGTACGTGTGGCTTTTATGCTCAGCCCACTACAACGTCAACGGTTTGGTCAAATAATTTCAAATCTCGGTTCATTCTACCTTTTGTCCTATTTACATTAAGGTAAAGTTTATTATTCCATAGCCTAAACCCAGGTAAGCGTGTTACTTTCAATGTGGTTTGTGCTACAATCGACCAAAAAAATCAACAAAAAAATGTAGAAATAAAGATCCATAGCCTATAACAGGAATTTCATTCCGCTAATTATCACCTATTAGGTAAACGGTACGTGGCATGTTGAACAAAATTGTGCGGCAGTATATATAGTAATGGTTTCATGTTCTGTTTAATTTGTCGTTGACTTCTGGCCGATCCATGACATTACCCTGGTGGGGAATAAGAGCTGACTTTGTGGCAATTCACGAAATAAACTTTGTGATACCGCTGGCTAAACGGAACTGTATGACTTACTGTCCAGTGTTAATGAACATTTTATTATATCTAATTAGAATGGCGTTATGGGTAGTGGTAGTACGAGGTCTTGTTGGTACCACTCTTCCACTATCAGCGCCATATTCGTAATGTTAAAAATGAGGACGTATTGACGATACAATCGATTGCCAATTTGTCTACCTTGTTGTACGGAGAGGGAACCGCTTTTTATAAGAAGGACACTTAACTTATGCCATTCAACGTTCAGAAGCTAAGTCGTGCTGATTTAGTAAGTTGACGGGCTGATCAATTTTCCACTCATTTTTCGGTAAAGATCAGAGCATATTCGTTCTTAATTATCCATATTGTTCTTACTGTGTTTCATTCCATACTGTGTTTACCAAAATAGAAGAACGTCAACTAAAATGCAACCTGCTATGAAGAGACTTATGCTGGCTAATTACTTTTTGCTTGATAAGATGCTTCTTCTATTAAAAAAAAAAACAAATACTAACTATATTAGTGGTACACTTTAATAGCGTTCATAACATACTTCTATTTGTTTTTGTCCCTTTCACCTTGTTAGGCTGATCCTCCGGATTTATTTTTTGTGTCAGCTCGAACTGCCTTCTCCACTCCTAAAAGTGTCCTTGAGTGCCTTCTGCATGAGTTTAATACGCCCCAACCATTTATATATACTTTAAGGGGTTGGTTTATACTGTGGCGCCCTCCAACCTCAAGAGAGCTACCTGACGCACTAAAACCGTTTAAAGTTTTGCGGAAGCTGGGTTTAACTTGAACCGATCTTAGAATGCACTTTGTGTGATAGAAATAATTGCAAAAATCGAACATCAGGCGTATGTAGATTTGTGGATTTATAGTATATTACTATTATCGCCACTTTTATTAACAATATTACCTGTATTTTTAATTCTATTAATTCCCTACAATTATATTCTCGTTTACTCTTCAATTACCTATTATATCAGTGTTACAATAACGGATACATCAATGGATATCATTATGAAAAATAATATAATTATCCTGTTAAAAATGCCCTTTTTCGTACATAATTTCCCGATAACTTAACAGTGTAGACAACATATCCATTGGTCATGCTACTACCGATTCACTCGTATTCAGTGGATGTTATGTCGAGCTTCTAAAACAAGAGCAGTTCTCAGTGAAAATATGCCTGGCCTAACACGCAATAATACTGAACGTAAGCCGACACATGATATCAGGGTCCGGTGCCTCAACCAGACTCAGATATACAAAGGCCCATTTCGTCCTATGTGAAAATTGGTAGACGCCAACCTTTAATACAGACAACTAGAAAATGTCAAGGTCAGAGGTCTCTATCTGTACGTACGCCTGCGACTGTTATGAAAGGACCGATTTAGAACTTAATATCCTTTTCTTGTCTACAAATAGAGCTTTCGCTGGAGTAATTGCACCTTTTTAAAAGTATGCTTTTTATAAGTTGCGTTTTAAACGCCGTACACCTGTAGTGATTTTTATTTATAACAGGTTATAGCAGGCTTGTAATATCTCGTGTATAAATTTCCACAATTTTTGATTGTCCCAATAAGACAGATTTGCTGTTAGAGACAAAAACGACATGAATCTGCGCTGTCTTTGGGTATCAGCTTCCATAAACAGACTGCTCGAGAGCCTTAGGTAAGACTTAGATTTTTACTTAAGTGATTACCCATCTGTTATCGATATTAACTATTGTTGTGGCAAAAGTTTTATCGACCCATTTTAGAGGGCAAACAGCAAATACCTGGACCCTCTTGATGAGAGAGAGTCAAATGCGTTCATTCTACTCATAGACGAGCTGTCCTCCATTTCCACGCATGAACGCCTAGAAAAACATTTATCAGTATTTTTTAAACAATTGTATTTTCACTTGTCTCTCACTGGTATTACTCTTTTTATCCGAAATAGCCGCCGAAGAAATTCGATAATGTTCCACTGAATACCGTGGGTTTAAAAAACACTGCTACCTTAGTGAATAAAACGTTTTTGATAGATAAAGGACTTTTCTAGAAGATACCGGTCTGTTAGCAAATTTCATGCAACGATCCATATCTCCGAATGACACCTCATGAGTTCGATCATGAAAGCGCGGTGGCAATGTTCTTCAAGGAACAGCGCGGGTGTTTCGATGTGGAGTGGCAAAGTTCCAGGCGGTGTATGTTCTTACATCAACGACAAAGCTACATGTATTTGGTATCGCTTTTAGCGGGCTCGAACCCTCTGTTCATCGTGGAACAAACAAGCGGCAGGAAGCAACAAAAAAACTCTGCGAATATTTATAAAGTGACAACATGGAGAACGTCCGTGAAGTTGGGAGAAGTATTCTACACGCGGCACACCAGAAGAACGTATAACTCATGGAGCACTGTAAATGCAGATGTTCTTCTTTTTGATAACAAAATGCAAAGGCTAATTAGCTCTATTCATACGAAATGCTTACATCGATATGTTGATATGATTACACACTATTTGTGACCTTGTCATTTTGGGGGAAATCCATTTTTACATAGTCCAAGTTGGCGGATTGTCGTATTAATAGATTTTTTTTTTTATTAAATCACAATCGTCAACAAAGCAGTGCTCTATCAGTTTCTGACTATCTAGTGAAGAGAAGTGTCACATGGCGGGAAACGTCTTGCACAGCAGTTATTATAACATTGTTATTACATATTATTGATGAGGAAAGAACATTTTTCCTCGCATAATCATCCAGTTGAATTTACGATAGATCACAAAACTGGTTTCTTGAACTTTCTGTGATGAGCATTTGTTTCATAAATAATCAAATAAAAATAAGCACTGCGGATAGAAGTTTATATCATTACCATATATATAGAATCTTGAATCTCTACATATACCGTACATTACAAAAATAGTCTGCTTTCTAAATGAGGTATATTCTCCTGAAGCTTATATGCAACGTCAACCTCACGTCTAGGTCCCAAAATTTTCTGGTAGCATCATAGAATTCGACGATCCTAGTTGGTAGGGTAGTCGTCACCAACTACTATTTCCCACAATTTCTATAATCCTACAACAAAAACTACAATTTCCAGAAATTCAGAGCAGAAATGATGACATATGTTTGATGCAAGTGCTATATCGTTAGTGGCAAAGTCTGTTAAACACTAAAAACATTATCTTTACATGATATTTCGTGCTTAAGTTTAAACGTTTACAGAAGCACTATTGGCGTCTGATTCGCTTTGCAGGATAACAGTAAGTAGATGCTTTGTATGAAACCTTCTGGTGCAGTTTAGTGAAGTAGGGAAACAATCAGAGACGAAATTATTTCTAATAGTGTAAAAAAAATTGATATTCCGGAGGAATGAACGTTTTGGGAGTCCTTCTTTAAATAAAGTTTTAATGGTAACTGATTCGACTAGTTGCAGTTTTACTACGTATGCGGAAATCTGACGAACTCAAAGAAAAATTCGAACTGGCCATAAGCCTAAGGACCCAAAAGTCCATGTGCCTAAAAAAAAGGTAGCGTAAATAATTTAACAAAGAACTGAATGTTAGAATAATCATTGTAACACATAGAGTCGACTCGGTAAACGATAGGTACCTTGTTTCCAAAACAGCCTCTAATAGAATATGATATAAACAAATTTTTATTGCTAGCCTATGAAGGTTATATCACACAAAGAGAAGCCACTCGCTTCTGGTAAATAAGAGTAGTTGTATTGTTCACCTCAGTAATCGAGCTCCTCTAGGAAAAACGACGTCCTTAGGTTACCTGGCCTCATGAGAGGCCTCAAGTGTATTTTGATAGCAATTCGGCTACTACACAGATTACTATTATTACGAGGACTCTAGGACTCGATTTATATATATGGGTATATATGGGATTTATATATATGAATATATATGGGTCTAAGCACAACAGATTCTTTGGTCACTGACTTTAGGCCCAAATTTGTTTTGGATACCTTCAAGTGTTGTTTGTTTTAAATAAAAACGTCATATTTACGATCAGTGTCCGCTGACTACAGGTATATATAAGAAACTGACCTTTATGACAACGAATTGGCGAGCCACCATTAGCGTATTGAACATACTGCAATTGAATTTCAGATTGTGAGGATAAAATAGTTCAGATAAAGAAGATCAAACGATATTCATCGCAAGTGTATCAATAAGAGTATTGATAGAGATTACCAAAACTATACATTTTACGATTAAGTTACCACTTAACACTTGAGTCGGTTAAGTCAATTTGCGGAGATTCTTTTCCATTAAGAGCGTCGCTAGTATCGTACAGTTTGGCACTATGGGTACATAATGTACGAACAATGCCTTTAAGGGGCAGATCCTTCAAATTAAAAACTTGACAACTACATAGGATCCTTGCAGCGCGCCTGGCGGACACTCGATCGGTAAACTCTACTCGTCCATTTGCTTAGCGGTTATGTAACTAGGATACGGTGTCCTTATAAATTAAAACAAAATCATATGATATTTTTATTAGCCGTGAGTGACAAGCTAGCGAAAGCAAAAGTTTATGGTTCATTTATATCTCTTTATTTTTATGTTGTTATTATGCTTATCAGCCTCGTAATATGCTCATGAGCCGCTATAAAATTATGCAAGAATTATTATTGAAGATACGTGATGTTCTGACTTGCGTAACGAAATTTACTAACAGCAACCACTTAAGCTAAAATTGCTGAAGTTAAGCGAAGTAATGAGGCAAAATGTTTACCTTCAATAAATCCACATAGTAAGTTCAGAGTTATCACGGTCCATTGCAAAATGGTGTTCTCTGTCGTAGAACGCTGCACCTATGAGTCTTTCTCTAAATGTTGCACTTGCAAACTGATTAAAAAAACTACGAAGGCAGAATAGACTCCGCCGAACCTAGACCTTATTTGTTGGGGCTTGAACCCTTTTATTCACAATGAACGAAACTGGCTAGTAGACTACCCCCGACGCCTTTGCACAAGTACCCACAACCTCTACTTAACGATAGACGTTTTTTGTAATGTGGTGAGGAGATCCGGGGGAACCCTAAATCGGTTGAGGGCAAACAGTTTATTACAATCCACTAATTTTATAACGACACAAAATATAGTGGTGCTCATGTCTGTCACTATGTGCTATGGCCTTCTCAGACGATACCACAAAGCCACAGGGTCTGGTTCATTCTGTGCCAGCCAGGATTGCCTTTTCGACACTGCAATCTTTCAGGCCAGTTTGAAGTAGGTTGACCCTGATGAGATCATGGCGAGGTTATCAGGACACCGTGGCGAAGTCTTCATATTAGAACTGACTAGGAAAACAAACAGAAGTCGAGATTAACGAGGAAAGAAAGAATTGCGGGAAATATTTTGGGCATACACATAACCAGTACAGGACGGCACATCGGTATTACGGGCAGTGGCATGCTTGTGCTACTATGGCGAGGCACAGAACCTCTCAATATCGAGCTCAACGTATTGAAAGAGGATGTTCAATGTCGTTCCAAGGTCCCGATCCCGAGTCAGATGAAATGAAACCATTAAAAAAAATAATAAAGAAGTAATTGAGTTATGTAATCGGACATGGGTAAATAGCGTACGAGATAGCTTAAGATAGAAAACTATCGTAGCTTAAGTTACTCCAGCAAACTAATGCATTGAAGGCAAAAATTATATGCGTTACAGTTACGTATAGCAGATAGAAATTAATTTTTTATACGTGTAGCTCACCTTACACGAAAGATATCAACAGAAGTAGCAAAAATATTTTACTAATACATTATGCAGCTAACGAAAGACAATCGTAATGTACTCGAACTAAAAATTGTACGCTATTCGTTGAATAGCGTGTGAATATCGCTGGTTCAGATATTCTGAAAAAAATGTAAAAAAACGTACATTTTATAGTTAGTGTAAATAAGTGTAGCTAAAAATAGACAGACGTTTGACGAAGACAAAAGGTCTTCGTCAGAATAAAAGCTGAACTGAAGCGCAGTCAGTGAAGATCTACTTCACTGCGCGATTACTTCATGTCGTAGCGGAACCGATCATCACTGAGTGCTTGCAAACGATATGTTGAAATATATAATGCTGTATGCGTCCTTTATATCTGCCTGCCTATAAAGACATTTAATTTTATTCAGTACTATAACCGCTATCCTGGTCAGCCTTACGCAGGAAACTTATCATGTATTCAATCGCTTTGGTCCTATATAACTGCCTAACCTTATTAAGCCAGGGTAAAATATTGGACCCGAACCTGGCATCAAATACAGAATGTTATAAAACGTCAGAAGCCGATGCCCTGAACATATGTCCGCCTAAATTGATAAACGACCTTTGTGCTGACTATGTCGGTTATATACGAACGTTTCTATGCGAAACTAAGAGATCTCCATGCGCCGACGTGAACGGGATAGCGTCAGTTCAATTGACGATGTGGTTTAATCCAGATAATCCCAATGAATTCAGGTGATAGGAAATCCGTACCCGGATTTTGCACTTCAACGAGCCTGAGGCAGCCAAAAAGAAAAAAAACAGTTAAGTGAACCTCGTAGTACTGGCAAATAAACATTGAGAAACTACTGCGATGTTTGCCGTGTTTCACGCGCCTTATGACCTCCAAAAAAACACAGAGAAACTTGTACTCACAACTGAATTATTGTCCAAATCATCAACAAAGGAATAGCGTTTCCTCTAAACACGGCTCTACGTTTGGCGCTCTAAACCCCCTAGTCGCACACTGCAAGAGAAAGAAAAAAAAAATGTATTTAGCTGCTATACAAACAGCGAAAAATGAACGCGAATTGTTTTCTTTCGCCTTTTTAGGTATCAAATTAACATGTCCTAAAACGTTAACACTAATCGTTATGTTATCGCCTTGGACAGATCTGTCACTTGCAAGCCTCTCGTGTGCTGTGTCTGTGTGACCATGAAGACAATCAAGCCTAACCCTAACGTCTTTAAGTATTTCCTCAAGTAAGACCATCATAATTAATATTGTAGACAGCGATACATGTGTAGAGTCGTGCGTTGTTTCCTCGGTTCGGAAAGCGCCATCGACATCGACCGACCGACTGACTGACCGGCAGTCGCACAATCGAATCCCTGCCTGATTTGGGACCGTTTACTCCGAAGTCGGTTATCATCGATAGGCCTTCGGCTCATCGTTGTGAGATTTAGTGCGTGATATGTAGGCTGGAATGTTAGCTGGACGAAATCAAAATAGCACATGAGGTTCTTGTTCTGTCGAGGGAATGTATTCTGTCAGGCCATCCAGCTTTAGCCAAGGTATATGTCAGACAAGAGCGATTATCTTGCCACATGCTCTTACAAGAGTATGAAGATTGCTCTTCCTCTCGAATAAGGCAGCTCTGCTTAATTTAAACCTCCAATATCCCATTATGGTCGACGCATCGGAATGATCGAAGCTAGCCTTTTCAGATGCACTGTCTAGTCATCCCTTTGTTACGTCATCGTTGTAAGTAAAAGCCTTTACGAGTCGAAGAAATCCAGCTGCTGTGTGGAATAAAGGGCCGCGATGCGAGTCACTTGTTTAATAAAAGGCAATGTCAGAATGCTGAAGTGGTATAAGCCATAGTGCATTGAGTTGTGGATGTAGCAGAGCTAAATATTGGCTGTGTATCGCAAAGGATACCTGTGTCCGTGCAGAGTTTTCAAAGGTAGGGATTGAATCCTTAATGTACCGCCGTAACAGAAGCATGTAATGTTCGTTTTTTTTTATGTCTAAATCTTTTACGTCAGTTATCACAACGTCCGCCGACCTAGCTGGTTAGTTGGCGACGACAATCTATCAACCAATTTGAAGTGCGAACGATCATTTACATCGGCAAAAATCGTAATTTTTCCATACAATAAATATACAAAAAATAACTTTTTTTTTTTTTTTTTTTATAATTACAATAATAAATACATTGAAACTCAGGCTATTAGTCAAATCGCTGATTAAAGACATTGCTTTATCCATGTATTGCGACAAAAGACAGTTTACCCCATCTTGTGCAGTACAAATATTAGAAAAGGATAGTATTTTCCATTAACATATGAGGCTGTTAACGACCTTCTTGTTTTCGAATCATGCAAGCTCTTCGTATCATAATAGGAAATATTGCCATTAAACAGTACTAGCAGCTGTACTGGATATATCACCACGATTATTATTATAAGAATCATTAGAGTTACCCTAAGTGATACGCGCGAATCGGTAACGTTTGAAAAAAACGCAAGGTCCTCATTATCAATACTCGTAAAACGCATAAAAATAAAAAATCAATTGTGTAAACGCCACATATTCAACATATGTATCACGCACATGTCAGATTTACATAATACAGGCTACAAAATACTCCAGTGTCGAAGCGTTACGAGCTCGATTACTTCAAGTCCAAAGGCAAACCTCTAATTAATCGCACAGGCGATTTTGCTCTGTTGTCATGTTCGACTGCTGAGTCACGGACCGCCTGATTAAGCTAGCTGATCATGAGGTTTTCTTGATAAAAGGCTACTTATAAAATTTAGGTTGCGTCCCGTACATGTATATTACTGACTCTAGAGGGTAGACCCATTTTTAAGGTGCAAATTTTCCAAGCTTTTATGTGTATATGCACAAATGTATATAATATAATCGACTGAGTTTGTTGTTAAAAAGGAGATAATCGAATATAGAAAACCTATACTGAAGGCCGCATTCAGCGATATATGAGCAAATCTGAAAAGGAAACTCCAACTGAATTCAGATAGCCGGCCTTCGTGTCGCTAAATCCCCCCAAAGATCACATGATGAAAGAGCTCCTATATAAAACCAAGCTTATTTGTAAATACACATACGTGTTCATTACGCTAATAACTCAGGTTACATAGCGTATCGTTTTAGCATTAATTTCTTAACACCTCCTTATGCTGTGGGTTGTCTGCGTCTTTTTTCAGTAACGCCTTTTTCTCTCGCTATTTTGCTTGCGTTTTACAGACATCGTCGGATCTATATACTGGAAGCGGTGAATCGACAGGCGGAACGGAGCCCCAGACCATGTAGAACTGCGACCCATGTCAGCACAGATTTACATACATATGTACGCACCCTGACGAACCGTTGTAATCTATTGCATGTTAGCTGAGCGATCAGAGCTGAAGAGAAGAAAGACGCCGGTTCAATTCGTGCACTGCTACCTGTAATTGAACTTTTTTGGCTAAAGCGCACGGACCCAACCGTCCTGTAAGGTTAGGCTTGCTTCGATCCAGTCCCTTATCCTACATGATCGATTTTCACCCCCCGAAAATGATAGTGTTTGGCTGATCGTCACGTTTACATTAGTCCTCTCTACTAAGTAACCGATAAATTGACGCGGATGCTGGTCTTAGCGGTAACCAGCTCTTGTCGCCAGTTTCCGGATTCAGGTATCGAGAGGAAACCCTGCAACGTAGAAACTATCAATATCAAAACAGATGTCCTCTGATTTGTGGTGAAAGCGGCTTATCGCTGCATACTCAGCAAAAAAGAATTTTTTGCTACTGCAAGTAAAGGACCGCGCAAGTAATTAGCATGCTAAAAATTCTCAGCTTGTAAAGCGGAAAAAGCTTCTAAAAAAAACAAGAAAAAATACAGCTAAATAGTACACTGAGGACCTGGCGGCACTGTTTATGGTTCTTAACAGAGGAAGCAGTCACATTCCTCCCGCTTAATTTACCGAAATTAATAGTACTGGGAAGTAACATCGAACAAAAAATTCATTTTTTGATATTCCCGTCTCCGAGCATACGCGGGCAGGCCGACTTTCTGTCTTATATACATTCACACACACGTACGCGTGCGAAACACGTAAAGAAAACATGAGTCGTCACTTCCGAATGACGTCCTCCACGGAGACGGAATACGATACGGGAGACTTCCCGCCGCCGTACCAAGCCAGGCAGTTCTCTGGCGCTGACGACTGCTATGACGAGGAAGAAATGGTTTCACCTCCTGAATGTCTTGGAAGTGGGCGTGATAGTGGCAACAGTCCTTCCCGAGATTTCTATGCGCTATCACCTACAGGCCATCCACAGCACTCACAGCATCAGCATTTACCTTCAGCTTCATCGCTGCGCACTCCAGACCGAGAGACCGAGAATCACCTGTCCAGCTATGCTAGTCCGAATCTACCGCCTTCGGAAGCTTTTCAGCCCTACAACGCCATACGGCGACCTCGCTCAGCCAGTATACCGTTCGTATTAGATAGTGGCCACGACGGTCGGCCAACGTCATCTGCATCGCACCGCGTTGACCGCACACTAACTGAACAAGATTCAGATGCGGCGCCAATGAACTGTTACGTTACACATGAGCTCCGTGAAGACCGGGAGAGGGAACGTGACAGAAATAGTAGAGAAGTGGACCCCGATTATCGAACCTTTGAAAGTCGCGATGGCAGCGATCGAGGCGGTATTGATGATTCCCGAGGTGATGAAGGAATGGCCCTCGCCGCATGCCCTTACGCTGTCCCACACACTGTGGACAGCCCTGATTCCCCGTCGGGTCGGGTTTGCCGACCAAGGTCTAGGACTCTCGAGGGCCTCTTCGCCAGCCGCCACAATCGCTCACAGTCGTACCGTAGTAGCTCTGCTCGTTCGGAGACGTCTGACGCTTACGACGATTTCGGGACCGAGTTCTTTCGTCCGCGCGTGTCAACGATGCCCTCATCTGGGAATGAGTCCAGCCCGCAGGGCGATGAAGGACAGTTTTACGTGGCGAGAAACTTTCAACACAACGAAAAAGGCGAGATCGTCAACCGTGGCGATTGCTATCGGGAAGGTTCACGAAGCAATACGTCGGTCTGCTCAAGCTCATCGAACAAATCGTCGCCGATTGGGGTCGTA
The DNA here is from genome assembly GCF_002443255.2 of Varroa destructor. Lineage (NCBI taxonomy): Eukaryota > Metazoa > Arthropoda > Arachnida > Mesostigmata > Varroidae > Varroa > Varroa destructor. Next base: position 40,422,489 of record NW_019211455.1, on the reverse strand, counting down.
GCAGGAGAAGGAAAACCACCGCTTCGGGTTATCATGCTCGGAGGTGTAGGCGTAGGGAAGTCGTCTCTGGTCGCGCAGTTCATGTCGTCTGAATTTGTCAATTCTGATGACTACTCATGTGGTAAGTAATTAGGTTCTGTTGACATTTGAGCTATTTAAAATTAGCCCGAAACGTCACAGACGCTCTCTCAATATGCGTCATAATAGTAGCTTAGAAGTACCTATATATGGCATAAATGATCTATTTTGTGACAGCGAATTCTTAAGGCAAAGCAGGGACGGCTTCATTTCGCCAGTGAAGTATTTTCTAAGGGATAAATTAGTGTTATCACCACGCATGTGAAGTTAATGGTCGAGTAACTTAATCATATGCTGACATCTCAATAGCAAAGGTAAAAATACGTTTGAGGTCATATTTTTCCACCGACTTTATATACTATTATGGCTACGCATTGTTTTCTTTCGTTAGTAAAATTACGGATTATTTTCAATTAAATATAAAATTCAATGTATAGCATCTGAAAATGGTGAATGTTAAAGGAAAAAATGCATTATAACGTTTACCATATTGAGGACTTCTTATATGCTTTTTCCGGTGACCTATGCTGGTTGCTGGCGCAAAGCCGCCCCTGCTCGATTTTGTATCTTCTAGCTGAACATAAAAAAACAATTTACAAATCGCTGGACATGACTGGTCATGCGACTGTCCACGTAAAACGACAGTTTTATGTGTTTTCCACCAGGGAAACTCGTTTAGTTGTCGAAGTTCAGACAACACAATGCTACTACCTAGCAATTCTAGTTATAGAACACGTAATAACAATATCCGATAAACGCGTGGATCAATTAAACCCTTCTTTACGCAGAAAAAAAATAAGAATTAATTAAGCCTCTCTCAAAAAAGTTTCGCGATGTCGTATTTGTGTCCACTGAATGTGTATTTTAACTATTTAGGCGTTGCGTCGACATTTGCCTATCTACTTCAAGTTAAAACTGTTTCTACGAATGGCGGGAATTTTTAGGCGGAAAAAAATGCGGTGAAATAGAACAGCTGTTCATCTGATATTGAACTGATAGAATCTTTTTTATATGGAAAAAAAACGCTGTTGTACCTATTTAATAGTGACCGTGTAAAAATTATGTTGCAAAGTTTAAGATAATATAATTTAAAACTTTTAGCATAATATAATCAATACCTAAATCATACTAGGAAAGGAAAGCTTTTTTCTTCTCTTTAAATTTTTACCTTTATTTTTCTACTAATTATAGGTAGAAAGCCATGACAACCCTGAGACTACTTCGTATGATAGTTTCCCTTGACACCTACGCGTCCGACTTAATGTTTGAATTTTAATGGCCTGGATAAACTGGGTTATGGTCGCGTAAAACTAATCAAATTGCCTAATTATACCATGCGCTCTTGATAAAAAATCACGATGCGCCTTAATAATGACAACACATAATGGTCACTAAAAACGAGAAATTGTAAGCTTCGTTGTTTAGTGCGATAAAGACAGAATATTCTAGTTGGCTTCATTATGAATTGAGGACAATCTGTCGGCAATCATGAACCTCATCATGAATAATTCTAACATTTATCGGCTTCATACAAATCCCCTATGGCGTATGAATGCCGCTTACACTCGATATGGGAACAACGGTTTCGTCTACAAAGCTTACCTTGCTTCTATTATAAATTGCTACAGGCAGTTGAATTAAAAGGTTAACGGTATTTCTGCCGCTCCAGGGTAAACAGCGCCGAACGTACCGTCGCTGGCCTTTATCACAACCTCACGCGACGTCAGCCAAAACGCTGATTTAGATTTCTGTTTACTAGGGCACACTTGCTGAAGTAGTCGCACTCGTAGTTGAGATGAAACTTCATTAGAGCAAATCATAGGTAAGCACAAGGACAAAGGTTATGAGCTACTTTTTAGGACATTACCAGGTCACGATCCAACAGAATCGTCTCGACGTTCGTTGATTACTATTGTTCTAGTGAATCAAACGTCTACTACTTTCTACCACGTTCTACTTGTCGTGAAACTTAGCGCCGTTTGTCTGCAGACATAGCGATAATCGGAGATAACACTTAAAATAGACGTAACAAACGACCTGAACTGAAAAAGGGTTCGTAGTTAGGAGCTGTACATTTGTTTTAGTATCAGCGGTTACTAGCGATTTTATCTACAACACCGTTGTTAGTTGCCGCAATAAAATCGTTCTCGTCAGTGTATCTTCATGTAGAATTGGTATTGCTAGTACGTTAGTACGACGGAAATCAAGAGAACTGTAGATCAACTTTCATATAGAGGCTATTTGCTGGAGTATTCCCAAGACTAACATTTGATAGCTGAAGGGCAGCTTTTAGTGTACATGATTGAATTAAAGCAGAGTCTTCACTTACATCTCTAGGCCAGTTATTGTAAACACAACGAACGGATGGACCAGTGCCTAGATTAGAGTAAACAACGTTATGTACTAGGTGCGCGATCAATCATATGCAACTACCGCAAGGTGGCCTTCGAGATATAATGTACACGTGGTTGTTCAGAGGTAGTGGTCTACCTAGAATCATCTCACAAACAATACATCGGTGGAACCTTGTACACCTGCAAACAATGCAGTTCGGGAACAAACGTCTGGCGATAATGGAAATTTTCCACCTAATATACGAAAGTGACATTTTTGGTGCGTAGGTGTAAGTGTATGTTCGTGAACTAAACGGGTTTGAAATTTTCGTATATAGATTTGAACACTTATTTATTTAGAAGTGAGCTTCCCGTCGAAATCTGGTGACTATATGGCACACACCAACATAGCAAACCGATATGGTCACTCCAATATGGTTCAGATTCTCGTATGTCCTAAAAAACCCTATAAGGTCCTTAAGTTGTTTGCTTACTTATACGCCTTACCACCGCTTTTTTCTTTTCGTCAATATAATATGTTAAATAAAGCTGGAAAGCCAGCTTCCGGTAGAATTTTTCCACATACAGAATTGCCAGTTCGTATATATATATATATATATATATATATATATATATATAGAGTGGCAAGGAAACAGTATTTCACAACTTTTCCAAATCGTCCTCAGATGAAACGTGCTATAATGGTTATAATGTTACTATTAGCCATATACATATATGTCTCTTTCATTTGCGACGTGACAAAAGATGAAACAAAATAACGGACGATAATCAGCTTGGGCTGAAACACATTACGCTAACATGATTTGTCCCATATTAATTCGCGATGCGACAAAAGGTACCAAATATAGGCCTAACTGTGGTGCCTGCAAGGAAAATAAATCTATTTATATATACTATACGCGACAACTATCCTGATACCCTATGCAAATCACACGACGTACAAAAAAACCTACTCCATCGTGTCCTATGATCCTTGAAGCATTTGGACCTAAATATTCTGCTATTCGGTATGGAGCCGGATATTGGCGGAGCATTGTTCACTCAAAAACTATCACTTGGCATTCAAACACGTATTGCGCGCTGTTTTTTTTTTTACCACAGATAACATAGTAAATGTTCTTGTTAATATTAATGTAAATATCCATTAAAATATGAGCATGTATGTATACGTGCCTACGTATGAGGAGAGCAGTAACCGACGCTTTTGTCATAACTAACTAAGCCAGAAAGGACATTTACTTCAATGATAGCTTCTGGTGATAGCTGACTTAGATTTTTTTACTTTCAGTATTCCCTAAATCTTCAGCCGCTATTGAAAAAAACAACGTTTCATATACAAACTTTTATCTAATAGCGTATTGTCATTACCCTTAATCGGCCAGCTGTTTTATGTTAAATCAACGTGAGTAACGTAAAAGTGACGTCCGTGAGAACTTGTTCGACACTATTGAACAGAAATACGGAACTCAATCTAAATCATTCTGTTAGATCTATTTTATTTATGTAGCAAAGGCATTTTTTGACGTATTAATGTCTAGTTCGGGCTACATTTTAATAGCACAAAAATGATAATAAAACGAAAAGTCTTCGCCATTTTCAAGATGATGGCGCATCGCAGGCCGCACAAACGAGATGCGGCATCATCTATCAACCGCTTTCGGGCCTATCACTGAGTTCTAAAATTTATTATCTGCAAAAAGGGCCTGTTGTTTTTTTCTTATTTCTCCCAGCAGATGTGACCATTCTAGCGAAGGGCGAAGTCGCGTTGCGTCATCTATATCACTTTATACAGCTGTGATATAACTTATTTAAAGTTACGCCGAATGCGAGTTAACTTTCTAATTCCAAAGCCGCAATACCTAAAGCTCCTCGATTTGATTACTTATAATACTATAAATGTATTTTTGTTGGTCTACTGCGTTCGTACGTTACGTGACTTACAATTTTGTCTGAAAAGTTCTAGTTCTTACAACAAAGCTAACGAAAAATAGATCAAAAATATCAGCGAAACAGCGGTTGTTGCTTGTCACGAGCTGAATTAGGGCCATATGCGTAGGTTTTAATATGACGGTATCGCTGGGACGCCTGAGACAAATATAAGAAATGAACCAGAAGACGGAACACTAGAAAACTAATTACGATCTGTCACGGTCGTATGAAATCTACTATTTTAACGACACTGAAACCATGACTAAATTTAATCACTCTAAATTTCTTTCAGAAACTAACCCGACCCAGAACGAACAAATAACTCGCATTGTCGTAATTAACAATTAATAAACTTGACTAGAATTTTCGTAGACGGGAGGCAAGGAGCAGTAGTTAATATAAAACCCCTCCTGAGTTATACACGAAAATGAGCCTTCCAAATGTAGTTAATAGTCCTATATCGAATTTTAGTTATAACCTTTACAATTTAATCGCAATTTTTATGTGGACAAGTAGTAAGGAGTCGTCTAAAAGGTAAAGATCTACTGGACGTTTCTATATAATAAAAAGGGATGGTCGCCACCAGAAATCGGTGCATGTTAGGTCGGCGCGCTGTAAACTAAATGATCCTGAAGATAATGACGCGTCATTAAAAATAGGTCGTACGTTGTCTGACCCAACGGTACTGCTTGAATAAGTTACCCAATAGAATTCTGCCCACTTGCGAGTTCAGTTCTCTGCTGTGTAATTGGGAATACAAAAATAAGAAGAATCTTTGGGGTGCAATAAAAACTGCCGCTGAGTCTATGGTTCTATTCATCCATATTCCAAAAGGGTCCAATCACAATCGGGTTAAAATTCCCCCAAGCTTGACCTAGTTTAGTTTTAGTCGGCGTTTGTTGGTACAATGAATCTCTTCCGAACGCCAAGCGAATTTCGGCGACTGTCTAAATCTACAAACAAAATGCCCTTTCGAGGACGACGAAGCCTTAGGGCACGGACCACGTAATTCTTTTCGATAATATGCGCATTAATGGTGTATCAGGTCGCTGACCTTTACAGCTGTCTCCGGGTTGGAATAGATTAACGTTAGATTGCCCAACTATGGCATTTGATTGAGAATTACAAATTGCGGAAAAATTGTGCGGAGACTGCAAGTTTACAGTACCTGCAATGCCGTGGGAACTTTTTATGTCTTTCGTACGAGCCACTCTGGGAGCACTTTTTGTTATCATCGCAGCGTCCCGATAATCCTGATGATAGGATGATTTCGTAGATTCGGCAACTATTACACACACAACATGTAGGATCTGCTACACTGATTAGAAGCTAGAAGATCTTTGCTAGTAGTTTGCTTTCCGCTATAGACAGGATCTGCATATAAGTCGCGCGAATGTCATCGCTACAGCCGTAAATAGGACTAGAAAGGTCGTTTTAGTCAGGAAACAGCCTTGCGATAATTGACGTCGCTGTTAAGAGCTGAGCTCAAGCGTTGGTGACGCTCGCCGACGTTATCACCCTTATGACGTATACCGAAATGAGGCAGAGCTATACTTTTAGCTAGGTTAGTCAAATCTGTATATACAGGGCAGTTCAGAGGTCTCTGAGTGGTTTAAAAAAATCGTTGTAAAATAGCGGAAGATACGCAAATAATTGCTACAAATAGAAAGATTCAGCTGTGCAACATATATTCAATAAAGACACCTTGTTATGTCTACTGTATCCTTGTACTACTATGTGACTATGGTACTATGTACCATCATATGTATATAGAGTATGATAGTTACAACAATGACGACTGTCATCATTAAAGTGATTTTATCGATTAATATTAAGGAACAATCAAGTACGCTTAGGAATGGTGCTGGCGCCTTACAAATCTATGCTATACCACTTGAGTTAAATCAATCATTTGTGTGTCTTCTGTTATTTTAAAATTACAACTGTCTAAACACTTTATAGATATTTACTATGTAGGTGATAGATGAAGAACGAAATATAGACCACGGCCCAGATAGACATCAGCAACTTGCTGGGTTGTTGTATTAGGTCATGTACTTGAATTTATTTGTAAGCCGCATTGTGATTTTTCGATCATTCTGTATAACTCTCCAAGAGCATAGGCACGACTTATCGGTGCCTCAATATAGTACTCTGAGCACGCTTTATTCAAATTGTACGTACGACTATTGTAGCTAAACCTTAGACGCTCCTTATACGTAAAATGAATTGTTTTTATTCGGTGAACGTTGAACATTAGCTATACTTCCACTTGGCCCAGTGAAACCTGCCTGGAGACGACTTGACTAACAATACACACCAATAACAAGCAGAACTCGTATCACTTTATACGGCTTCGTAAACTAAATGTGTCCGCTCAGCTGAAGCCATACATTGATGATTCACAAAAAAAAAGCCAGGAAAAAGTGCCCGGTCCGTCGTCTTTTCTTATTTCCTACGTTCCGACTACGCTTATGCCTCGGATATTGGAAAGTGTCAGTATATAAGCTATGCTATACTAGTTGATATATGCAGCCATCTTGCGAGGGTTATCATGAACGGAAATGTGTTTAGTAACGGTACAACTAATCTGACTCACGGCAAAATACACAAAGGAATTAATCCCAAACGTCAACCACAGCCAACACTTCACTAGCAACAAGACAGGTTCATAAAAACGCCTTCAGGGAATTATCTTTGTTTACCCTTTAATTGATTTATTTCATGGCTTTACGAAAGCTTTGCGCCTTGGGATATGATAGACAAAGAGTCAATCATCAATTCTGTAGGACAAAAACTTTTTTTCTAGCTATAAGAGCCGCTTAGTTTTTTGCTATCATCGAAATTAACTCAGTGAACCGTGTCCTGTATACTCTTAGCTGAAAAATCCTTCCTGGAAAAGAGGCGAGTTAAGCTATTTGCCTCATAGCAATAGATCATCTTCCTCTATCAAGGAATACTACTCCAAAGAAAGAATTTTAACAGAGAATATTTTGTGACATAGAATCACCGCTTCTCGTCCTTAAAACCTCAACCTTAACAGCAAGAGTTTGGATAACAGTAATCATAATTATAAAGTAACTGATAATTCGTCATGGAGCTTATAGTACAAAGGATGACGCAAAACAGAATCTTGGCGAGGCAAGCGTACACGAACCGCTTGGTATTTATTCCGACTCTCGGTTCGAGGCAGTTACGCCCAACATGGAAATAACAGGTTTAATTAATTAGCTTAAAATAAAAGATCAACCCCCAGCATGCGTTCTGCCGGTCGCTTTTAATCCGTACTGCATAAACTACTCAGTAATAACTCAATCTCGGCCTATATTGTAAGCGAATTCGAAAGCCTGACCTTTTCAAACGAGCGATCTATGCATGCATGGTGTTTAATCTGCGGTAAACGTCAGATCAGTTTCAAGCTTTCGTAGACTGATCGCCTAGATCAGCCCGTTTTATAAAATTTGGACTCTCTACAATTTCAGTAACGAGCACTATATCGTTTTCAACGGATATGGTGCTATTCTACCCAAAAGGTTGAACACTATGAAAAAAGGCAACGAAACTGATTCGCTTGATGGTGTTGTATCGCACTTAGGAATACAGTTTGGTTGAAAAAAATTGTCGTCTCTTAGCTGACTATTACGTTTGAAGATCGGAAAGGTGGTGCAAAGTTCCTTAGCACTCTAGCAATTTTCCCAGGAGGCAAGTGATTTGATCCATCTGAAAATTACTGGATACATGCTTTAACAATATATATATATATATATATATATATATAGGCACCTGTGAATCTTTGTCAACAGCAGCTTGAAAAAAGCCACTTCATATAACAGAGAAAAGGATTATTTGCCCCACATGTCATAACAGTTATTTATGTTATAAGCACATAGCGCCTACGATGTGTAAACTTTTTAATTAATCATTTTAAGGCTAGCGACTGCTGGGTCATCAAGCGACTCGGCTTTTGAACTAGACACAGGAGCCTGCAATGAAGCTTACGCCTTCAACTCACGCCTCGAGGATAATTGTTCCCTGGGAACTGCCCAACCCGGCAGTTAGTCTAAAGTAATAGAAAAATGCCATAGTCGCTTGAACTGTGCTTGCGGGTATCCATACGGCTCTGTTTTATTTCCACATCGCACAAAGCACTTCTTTCATCAGCCACGTCTTTAGAACCTTAAATAGACTTTCATGAATGGCATTCACACATTTACTGCGGGTCTTCCCGACCGCCTGATTCCATCATTCGTGAATCGACCGGAGTTTGCCCGTAGAGATTTTTGAAATGCAAACCCCAGCGCGAATTCAAAAGACGTTTGATGCGTTCGTCCATATATCATCGACTAATACCACATACCGTATTTACGCCTCAAGCTATACAGACCGAAAAACCGTCATATCAAGCGGCTGCGTTAAAGGTGCTGTAATAGGAAGCACTACTACGTAATAAATATTGACTGTCCCTTCTATGTAATAGCCTCTCACTATTATTATTAGCTTAAAGTATAGTCAAGGTAGACTTTCTGTCAGTAAGTTTTAACTTCGAGTGGGACAAGTAAAGACCAATCTTCTAACTGAACTGAAATCGCCGTTCACATGAAGTGTCTCTCGAGGTTTCCCGGTACCCCAGGACGACCATAAACGGCCATTCCTATGCATTACGTGCAAAGACATCCAGCTGCATCTCAACGAAGTACTGTGACAAGAGGTGTGATTGCTACAGTTAATAATCTTCATTGTATGCTCGTTGTGGCGGTGTATTTTATTTAAACTTTCGAAGTACTCTTCCTGCAGCCATTTTCCTACGAAACATTTTCTCTATAGAACTCCCTATAGTATTTCAAGGATGTTTTTCCTGTATATGAACTAAGTATTTTATGTCTGCATTGGTCGTTAGGCCACTGAAACTTGAAAACATAGTCAGATCCTTAACAATTGGTTATTTTCTCCCCTCTTTGAGATAGTTCAGTGGGTCGACCCGCAGGCCGTATACACTCATAGCCAGCCTTCTTCGTTTCATATATTCAGTGTTTTCGTTGCCATTTTTAGCCTTCGGATTCCTGCGTGGACTACTCTTCGAACTCTTTTCAAGGTTTTCATTGCTACGAGCTCTCAAGGCCGATATCGGAGCATCTGCCAATTTCGCATTGGCCTTTCAATAACTCGTAGGACGGAAGTAAAATTCCACTAAATATAGGGAAAATAGATTTTCTTCAGAGAGGCCACCTTCGACAGTCGAACTAGAGTGAATCGCTATGCGTTTACGACTCTCTTAAGCTAACAGTCGGTAACGCTCATCAAAGACCGATGATTACTCATCATTTCATCTAACATTTTCGACCAGTAGCTATTGTCACATACAAGACAAATGTTAAAAGAAAGGGACGAAAAAATCATCATAGAACTGCGAATCGAAGTTAGCACTCGCGAAGAAAAACAACAGACGGATACTAGAACATTATGACGCGCCAGCGAGGGTGCCAGGCCTCTGCTATAGGAAAGGCAACACTTAAGTTTATTGAAAAATAAACATATTTGAGAGTAGTAATAATCTTTTGTGATTCTTTTTCTTAAGTTTAGTAATTGCTTTTATGTTGAAATTTTATCACACGGCGTATTTATCAAGTTTGATTTTTATGCAAAAACTAGATACTACAGCTGTATCTGTAGTCTAGGCGCGGAAATCAAAGTGGCGTAAGCATGCTTGCAAGCAAATTAAGTAAGTTGTTTAATATATATATATAGCTAGAGATTCGTTCGTAGAACACTGACATAACTGGTATACAATTATGGCGAGAGTCTATGAAGGTTTTATCCGGGCAAACCACTCGAGTAAATAGCAATGGCAATTTGCGTTTCAGAAGAGGATGAAATTCATCCGGTGTCGGTCATTGTGGATGATGATGAGTTCAATCTTTTATTTATCGATCACCCAATCTCTCAGGACCTCACTGTAAGTACATATATATTTCCGTTTCTCTAAAAAAAAAAATTTATTATTTTATGAAGCAATAGCCAATGATCGCGCAGTGAGTTTAACAGATTGCTTCATAAAATAATAAATTCAGTGCACAGTTCTCGCGATATTATCTATCACAAAATTAGATACATCACTCTAACAAACGCTGACATAAAAGATTATGAGGACTCATATCAAACAGCGCACAATATCGTGAGCCACTGCAACTTTTATTGCGTCCTTCAAGCTTTTAGCCATGATACCCGCCGTGACACGGAGGACTTGTTTGGTTTTTCCATCTATCTCAAAAATGGTGAAGTTTACGAAAAAAAGGCATAAAAACATAATGTCGAAAGAAGCTCAAAATGCGCTTCTAAGGGTGTTTTTCATTTGGTTTTGAATGGGATCGGTTTCGAATTTTTTTTATAAAAAAAAAAAAAAATTCCAAGATGCCTTAGTCTATAACTACATTAATTTTAAGCTAAATATGCTTTTAGATTTTTCCTCGAAATGGATAGTTTACAACAAATTTGTATCCACGACCTTACCTAAAACACTGTTTTACCTGCAGCATCTCTACTGTAGTCGCATTCGGTAATGCTTCCCCTAGTCAACTACACAGCAATAGATTGTTGGAGATGTTGAAATAACTATTTGTGCAATCTAGATTGAAAATTGATAATGCTGATATTGGATATTGTTTGTATGTCAAACAACCATACTATAGTAATTTCCATTCCGTTAGAGGAGAAATATTTTACAAATATGTAAGCGTTCGGTAATTGTGTAATTTTTTTTCTATATTTTTGAAAAATCTACAATTGCTTTAACATTCATAACGTTTTTAGTAACGTTTTTTTTATCGAACGGCTTCCATAGCACGATTCGAGTTATAGACAAAACGTAACTTACTGAATATACTGTTTATGAAAGAAACATCCAAATAACACAAGTAAACGTTTCGATTCAACATAGGAAAATTTATCGAATCCAAATGTAGCGAGTCTTATGATAAATCAAATTAGGGTCAAATAATCAAAAAATATCGATTTAAGAAAAAAATGTTTTTTTTTTACTTGCAGTAAGCGTTTCTTATACGGCAACCTTGCCATTCGCTAGACGAACGTATCTTCGGAGACTTAGCTGTGCCGAGAATCGTGGTTTATAAAAAGTGCACCTGCGAAGAAGGCCTTTTCTGTAAGCCTAGCATATTCCAATGTAGCGAAGTAGGCGCGTTTCTTTTTTTCTTAACTTTCTTTCCCTCAATTACAAACTTTTAACAAACAAACAAAAAACCAATATCGTGTTTGGGGATATTTTGTTGAGAACTCACATCTTCACTCTCTTGTAAACGAAGGAGATGATAATTCGTTTATAAACCAGTAGACTCAGAGTCCATAGCCACAGCTAGGGACAATGGAACTGTGTATTTGGACAAGAGTTGCATCGTTTGGCGCCTATGAGTATGACATTACTTTTCATATGCCTACAAATAAACACGTGAAGCGTGTTTTTTGCAAGCGAAAGGTATAACCAATTGCTCCTCAATTGAGTGGACTGAGCCGCTATAATCTATATAAATGTGACAAGCATTACACAGCTTCGTGTGGTCCTTTCTAGATCTCATTGTCAAAGACGTTCGTCCAGTTCGGCCTCACGTTTTCCATGCCTAATACTCTATCCAAATTTTATAACAGATTTAGCGCTATAGTTATGAAGTGGCTTTGTTTTCGTTTACGTGACGCTTACGTCGGGATCATTTTCAATTTCCCTTGGTAATTCTCACGCGAATTTTCTGTCTTTTTGAGAATCTATAGATTCTGTTTGCCAAATAAACCTCATCTATTTAGTGTATGCTAGCGACCCAATTCAGTCCGTAGCGAGGTTCCGTTGCGTCGACAGTTTATTCGTCTCACATCTATGTCCTATAGTCAATTAATAATTCACTCTGGCAGATGTCAGACGGGTTAAGTCTCCACTTAAAACTTCAACTCCACCAGATGAATCTGTAACACGTAATATAGAGAAAAGTTAATTAGCCCTAATAAACTTTATTGGGTATCGGTTACACTCATGTATCGTTTTAGCTCAACAGTCACATAATTGGAGATATAAAGCTTATATATATAATATAACTAATAAATAACTTAAGAAAGGTTTTCTTAGCGAACCAGGAATGAGTTCACTCCTAAACAACATTTGAGTATACTCGACATAATAAGTTATGTCTTTTGAATAACGGCGATTATATGAACGTATCCTATGGTGCGTCTTAAATATTGAAAATTCACACACACAGTTTCTTAAATTTCTCATTTGGTAGGGTTCATTGACGCTACACTTAGGGTTATTTCTAATTGAATGGCTTCTAACCCGCAGTCAATTCTTTCAGCTCAGGCCATAGGATAGGACCAGCGCCGGCGGTCAAGTGTATTACCCGGTGAATAAATTCAGCCATTCGATTTTTACGTCCTTGCATTTTAACGCGGTGACGCTTACGCGTCTTTTTCCTTCTAAAAAATATTTTCACTACAATTTAGGGATTGCCGCGGCTGTATCCTACAAGCACATAGACCTATATAGGGTTCGCCTAGGGAAAATTTACAAACTTTCTTGCAATTTTTTGCAAAAGAGTAGTAATTTAATCGAAAGCTTCAATAGGAGTTGTGGCGGGTAGTAATAAAACCGTTTATCCTGCGAATGTAACATTCCATCCTTATGTAAAATTAAATTAAGCGGTTTGATATTGTGAAGGTTTTTTGCTAGTTATCATCTATTTATTATATTAATGAGAAATTCTTCCATAACGGCTTGGTTCATTTTTCTCCTGTAGAAGTAATGACACTCCTAGTGGCTACGCCTACATTAGAATATATATCTATCACATCCAGTCAAGCATACACGTATATATCACATATATGTAGCAAAAACAACCAAACAATTCACAAAATCAAGAGCAGAGCTTATCTAAGACAACATGTTATTTTCTCATGATTATTTATTTGTTTGTTTGTTTTATTGTTACCTTATACTATACTTTATCTTCCATTACACATTTGAACTCGAATGTAGTTTTCAGACAGGCTGTTCTTTGCGGTTTTGGATATATATATATATATTAGCTTTTTAGTGAGTACTCGTAGGTTGGGGAAGCGCCATTACAATGTTGCACCAAAAAACCTTTTTTGATATATACTAAGGTGACAAATTTGAAAAGTTTCTCGTACCCTATAAGCATTTTTGTACCTTCGCCTCTCCTAAGCAGATTCATCGACATGGAATTTTCCAACTTTTCAGGATCCTAGCGCTCCTGATGATAACGGCAGTGGAGCAGCTGCCTATTTGATTGTGTTTTCGGTTACGGACGCCTCTTCTTTCGAGACGGCGGAAAACCTTCTTAAAAAGCTTCGCGCACGAGGAGATATTCAAAATCGAGCGGTAATACTCGTAGCAAACAAAAGCGAGCTAGTACGCTCCAGAGAGGTGTCTGAAAGTCGTAAGTACCTTAAACTGTTTCTTCGTTTTAACTCTTCGAAGGTACCACCGTAGTTCCATGTTTTGTTGGCTTCGGTACATTGAAAAGGATAATTTTTCCCTGAGCAATATGTACAGCTAATATAAATCTAAATACAGCTGACTAAGGTGACTTAGGTGTGCCAAAGGAACTGCAATAGCGTGCTACAGACGTTGTATAGAGTGGTACCCATAGCGTTTGGACACAATTTAATAGAAAAGGAGAAGGGTCTCAAGCGGTCATCGGTCTGAAGAGATTAGACACGTCCTATCCGTAAACTTTTTCAGGAATCCAATAATCGTGATCGGAAAAGAGGTACTTTAGTAGAAGACATAGAGCAAAGTAGTTCTCCAAACTAACACGAAGGATCATTTCTTTCTAGTGCTGTCGACTGGTCTTAACTTCAACATATTTCTAACGTATACGATATAACTGGAGAGACATTTTGCCGACGTATTTTTTTTCATTAGAAGAAAAATACTTTTGGAAATCTAGTATGCACAGCTCAATTAGTGTCTTCACTACATATAGAAAAAAATGAAGAAACCTCCTTCCTTACGGAGGAATAACACCCTTCCAGAGCTTGACTTGCGACACGTGTCAGCATTCAGCAAAAGCTTCATTAATAGCAAGCTAGATCGCTATTCACTTCTTTAAATAAACGAAACCCATTCGTTTTTGGAGTCCTCATTTGTCAGGATCCGGTGCTAACTGGTGGATTTCTGTCTCGTGACGTACGAACTTCGAATGTACACATGGCTGAAAGCGACGGCCATTCGTCCATAGGCAAGCTGTGACAATACCCTGCGTAAGACAAAGCTAAATTTGATTAACCTCAGGTGATTCCAGAGTGAGCTATGTGACTCTAGCCAGGCCTGGCATGGCTCACCTTTCAACTCCACCACCCTCCAATTCCCACCGCCGGAATATATCGTCAAAGCCCCATTTATAGTTTTGTGTCCAAGCAATCTTAACCCTCCAGCAGAAGGTCGTCCGCAACGTTGCGTCATTTTTCTATGCTGAAGCAAGCTTTCGACGTTCCCGTCTACACGCTAATTTCACTGGGGGTTCAGTGCAATTTTTGCTGCCATGGCTTAAGTAGCAGGGGCGTTATTGCAGTAGCGCAGCATATATAACAAAACAATACACCGCCTGCCACGTTTTGCGTAAACGTGTAGTCAACCTAACGGCGGCTACAAAACACTTTGGTAGACTGCGAGGAACCAGGCAGATAGTCGAGGCATCAGGAGGAGATAATTTTTCAAACGAACATTTACAGGATCCTGTTCAAGCCGATAATGCGGGTGGGTTTGGGTGACAAAGTTGGCTATTTCTTCTCATTGAAAGGAGTTCTGCGGAGCTAAGCTTATCCGTAGGCCTATGTTCCGTAGGCCACATCGATCGGCAAAGGAAACAATGACTCCTGGTGGCGAAGCAGGGCACTTTTTAAAAACGAATGGTCACAGTTGTGATCAGAGAATGGCATCGGTCATTATACAAGGAACGTAGGCGCGAATCGCGTTTTGGTCCCTGTATATATGTTGAGGGACCAGGGCGACTTTTACGTCATGGAACGTTGAAAGTTTTTGCTATGAATAACATCGGTTGTCGATCTGGTAGTCAACACAGAGGTAACTATACCCTTCGGGATAAGCTAGTCATGCCACTCAATCAGAAGGATAAAGACCCATTGTGGAGCGAAGTATAACGTGCAGTGAAGTCATATTGCCTAACAGATTTCATCAATTATTTTAAATGCGACCTTTGGCGCAGAGGAGAGGATGAGAAAGGCGTATAGTGTTTTACACTGCACTCCACCCGCTTTTTGTCGAGTTCCTCCATCGAATCAACCATAAGAATAATGCTAATACATCTAACTCATATGGACCCAATTTGCCTCGAATTTTTAATTTTTTTCTGCTAGAAATGTATCCATAGACAAAAAAGTATTTATCGTTTTTTCCAGATTACTAAACAACAACAATTGAGCGGGCATTGTGACCCTTTGCGACAAGACCAGCTTTGTAATTTTTTCCGCCATATCGCGTTTTTGTGTTGATATAATCCAGTAATCTTTGAGGTACCTGGTTCCTAACTCGGTTTGAGTTTACGGTTTGAGGAGACAATGTGCTGAATAACATTCCATGCAGCCATTCTTTCGCAAGGTACGGTTTCTGCGGAATCTATTTGCGTATAGCCTGTTATCGATTTAGACAGATTAGAAGTGCATCCACCGTTAGTGCAAGGTGTATTCCTACCTTTGTGCCAGTTGTAAACAAGCTGAGCTACAAGATCTACGAATATCATCTGGTCCCAGTGAATCTCTCATGCAGTGTTCCAAAGGAACAGTTATTAGTGACCCACTCGTCTTATACCAATCACCAACGCTTAATGTGAAAGAGCACGATCCCTCGTAGTGGTAAGCAGACTTGACAAAACTTTGGTGCCGCACACTCAATGAGAAAACGTGTTCAGTCCGGCGTACCGTTATGGACCACGTTCCAAAAAAAGAAAGCTTTTTTTCTTCGGATTTCGGCAGTCTATATGCAGATCGTTTCTGCACTGCAATTCGTACGGATTGGGTCGACGTCGACAACTGTCAGAGAAACGCGGCCATCTTTCTTTCTAAGTAGGATTTTGTAGCAGTCCGAATGGTAGTTAACAGATGATGTGAGCCTATTGCATACCGCCCTTTCGATAAAATACATGTATGTATATAGTGGCATACTTTGCCCTATTTCAGCGTACTGGCTATGTGTTTTTCTGACGAAAACACTGCAACGGGACTCAAGTGCTATTTCAACGAAGTGCATATCAATGATAAAAATACAGAGAAGTGTTCCTGTTAGAGTTTATAGCAGCTATACAATGTTCGTTGTAGTTTGTCCGTCACACCAACAGTGGAAAATGTACGCTATGTTTCTATAACGGCACTGTCTCGAACTTATTATCGAAACTTACACTTCTACGAATTTTGGGTGTCGGAAAGAAAACCGTCTACGTCATGGACAGTATCCGTAATTATCGAGCCATAATGTATAAGTATAGTTTTCCTTCTTAATCAAAATGTGTTGCAGATCAAATCGGACATCTTTTCTAACGAAATGGTCAAAAATCGAAACGGGTAGTTTTCTAATCAAATTGGCTACCTTTCAAACACGATCCAAATCTTAGATCGATAAAGTGTCAGTGTGTTTTACGTTACTTATTACAATTTGTCGCCAATTACTCTAAGAACACTGTGAACTCTAGAGAAAGCCCAATGAAATGTAATAACATACTTAAGATTGTTCAACTACTAAGCGAGTGGAAGCATATGTTCTATCCATAGTGGTTTACTTCAGGAAGAATATCGAAGACCTGTTGCATTCTTATGTAGGTTGACTCCTCCCAGTGGGTCCTATTCTTTACCTTAAACTAAACACGGCATTATTATTACTAAAACCAAATCTTTCCTCGTTAGCCGTTCGGTCTGACGGATGGCCTCTAGCATGAAATGAATCACAATCGGATCATTGCTACAACTACTGCACGTTTCTACTTTATCGTCGCGTTAGCATATGCTCGTTATTCCTGCGAGTATTGCAGAGGCCAAAGATTTGGCTTGCCGATACGAGTGTAAATTCTCCGAGATTTCGGCGAGCCTCAAGCATAATGTCGATGAACTGCTCGTCGGACTCGTTACACAGATCAAGCTAAAGGCCAAGCAGGCGCGGGACGCCGCCCGTGACAGCAGCAAAAAGGAATCTGGTCAGACCGGTCACGGCCATGGGCACGGCAAGCGAAGACACTCGAAGACGTCAATGTTCTTGGGCAATCGTACCAGGTAGGTATTTATAGATATTCATCTGCTATAATAGCCTACGGTGTTATAACCTACGGCCCTGCTATAGGTCACAATACAGAATAAAACTTTCCAAGCCAACTCTCATAGAAATACATCTTAAACTGATGGCTACTTCATGGCATGGAGAAGAATGATGAGATTCAACGTGCTAATGCCGTTGCGGATGCGCAATTCTTTGTTGACGTCTTGCTGCCCGTCGAATCACTAATTTACCCAATTAGCAGAAGTAGTCATTTGCGTTGTTTTTACCGAATAAATGGTACGGCTTCAATAAACATTATGACGATCAGTCGTAGCGATATCGAGCTAGGAACGACAACATAATAATGGTCCTATCTGAAGAAAGCAGTCCATGATTCTAGTAACACTAGCGGTTAAACTGCGAAAAATACCATACAGCCTGTGCAGACGGATTTGTAATAATAGCTATTGCTTTTAAAGATAGACTAGTTTTCATAGATAGGGTTTGGACGCAAATATGTATCTTTAGATACCCAGGACTCGTTTTTGCGACTAGCTACAGCCAGCCGCAGATTTACAGAAGCAGCCGACCAACAGAAATCGATCCTCGATTTCCAGCCTTAAAGCCCGCAGGATCGGTATCTCGAAAATTTATTTGAGAGATCGTATTGAATATTTTACCACAGTTTCGTTGAGGTGAGTTACTTACCCCTTCGCCCCGCTCAACGTATAATCGTGATGGTAATACAGATAGCAAATGTGTGTTTTATTTACTAGCTGTCACGGGGACGTGGCCGTCCTTCGAAGCCAAAATAGCTGGAGGAGCATTATCGTGATTAGAATCCACACAGCTTTTCAGCTATAATCTATATTATATTACTGCTATTACCAACTCTGCCTCTACAAACATATAGTCATTCTTTACGAGAGTGATGTATCTCCACCATATGGCATGATGATGGTTTATGTACAGCAATTTTATTCAGATGAAAAATGTGCTCGTTCAACATCATTATATACCTCGGCACAAGTGCCGGCGATCAACGTAGCCATCAAAGGTGTTTCGAACTGTTTTATCCTTCAGGGCCAAGAGCTCGTGTTTAGCTAGACGTCTTCACCGATTGTAATAAAAAAATAGAAAAGATACTTATGAGATCTTGTAATGTAAGGCTATCCGGACATTTTTGCTAGAGGAAATGTGGTTCGACCACAAAATGCAGTACATAATCGAATACACTAAAGGATCTTGCAGGCATAGAGGACATCAGATGGTAGTGCTAGCAAAAAACAAATAATTCCATCATCAAAGTATGGGCCGTTTCGAACTCTACCGTCGATTCTAGTCTCGTACAAGGTAAGGACATAGTCGTAAAAATATTCGCTGAATAAATCCGAAAAAAACACTACTTAGGCCAAGCCATTAGGACAAAGTTTCGCAAGGAATCATCACCGCACTGCCATTCTTCCAAAATGCCTGACGACGATAAAACTTACTAAACATGCTGTCCAGACACTTTTTTCTGCTCAGCCTAGATAGCAGACAATGCAAATATCCCGCTGTCCATGCCTATACAACGCGTGCTTAACAAATTATATTATCTGTTTTTTACAGCATAATCGGCGCTTTTATTAGTAACTCCAGTTTCCAGGATGATTATAATCCGGGAACCCGGGAAACAGTACTATTTAGAACCCTTCTGACTTACTTTGTTTCCAAATCCTGAGGACGTTGCAAACCGACACCAGGTGTTTTTTTACGCGAAGGATCGGCTCAGGCTTAAAGAATGTAAATTGAGGACTTTCCTCGATCAAAGTAGAATCATCCACCAAACGTGTAGTATTAAATCGCGTTATGCTAAAATGTTATTTTACAATCAGTGTCAACGCTGCGGTGAGTCAACATTACTTATTTAACAATGTATTAAGCTGTAACCGGCGAGTTCGAGGGACTTGGAAACTTAATAACTTTTTAATTACGCATCGCTGGACGACGAGATTCGGCTGGTAAATACCCAATATTCTAAAAGAAAGCTGGTTGAGTTTACTCTAGGAAAAGTGAGTTCAGAAGGGGAAACAGCCTCGATATTCAATGCTTGGTGGTCAAATTTTTGTTCCTCGCACGCAATAGCGCTGCACAAATTAATCGAAGACCGATGAAAATATAAGCAATGCAGATTACGTAAGTGGTACAAACGTTTTAGAAACGAAAATTAGAGTACAGAAGGCCAGCGAGGAAGTAACTAGACGTCGGGGCCTTAGGGCATTGTCACAATTGAGGAGGCTTTTCATGAAAACAGTGCCTGATCAACAAAGAACTCGCATAGAGTACACGGCCGCTAGCTGGACAGATATAAACGAATAGAATGACGTTGTTCCCGAAGAAAATCGAATTCGGTTGATGAACAGTTGTTCAACCGTGCAGTCTGATCACTCGATGAAAACACTAGAACTCATCGCCATGTTTCAATTACTTCCTGAATCAACCAAAACAATATCACCTTTTACTTCAATCCTCTAATTCTCCTAAGTTAAGTAAGTGTGATTACGGAACTTTTCATGCCCGAAAGAGCGACTGGTGGACAAGCATATCCCGCTCTCAGCTTACTTTGAAAAGCCATGGATAGAAAAATTACTCGTGAAGATACGAATGATCGGTCTGTGGCTGTTCAGAAGCGCTGGGAAAAGTATCTGAAAAATAAAGAAGAGCATCTCTAACACTTATTACATCATCACTCTAACTCAGTTGGCTCAAACTTCCTTTGATTATTATCTATTTTTAAAGGTTAAACAGCTTGATATTATCCGCAGCCAATCATCACTACGGCACACACAATAATCATGCGACTATTTTTAGCGATATTCGGCAGCGACTCGATGTATTGGGAGACGTATCGTGGAACGTATGCTAAAAGATCTTGAGCTAACGATGTTTTTCGTAAAGTGTACCAGAGGCTGAAGTCGAGTTCCAGCTATGACTGAAGCACATACAATCAGCTATGTTAGTAGTTAATTCCAAAATGTACAATAAAACGAAGCCTGCACCGTTCGAAAACAATCTCCACTCATCTTGCTTGTTACGTATGTCGTTATCCAAAAATGTTTCTTTCTGATTAGTTTTGATGTTTGTATCACTTTGTTTTTCTATCAGTACATCCGAGCAGAGGAGGATCAACTTTTGTGGGGGGCGTCACCATATATGCTTATTACGTATATTACATAATAGGGAAATTCCTATAAGAGATTTCGCTGTAAAATGGCAACGTATATGAAAGTAAGGCACATAGAGATACTATTACATGGACCCATTTACAAGCGCAAGAGCACCTAAAAGGATCAGTCAGCTCCTAAAACGGAATGATACCGGCCGCAAGATCCCTCTCTACGTTGGCAGAGACAGTTTGACTCGTCACCCACGTATCATGACAACTTAATCCTAATTGAAAGCATTTTTCAGCTCCTCAAACCAGCTGTTCTTTGACGGCTCTCGCATCGTGTGGATTCCAACTGTGCACGCTCCATTTCTAGCGAAATATCTATGGTCGAGGAATAGTCTGATAGAATTGCGTCCTTTATGAAGACGTAACGTGGTGAAATTAATGGAAAGAGAAAAAAAAGCGAGTAGAGAAAGAGATGATTAGGGCGTAAAAAATACTCTCGGCCTTTTTATGGTGATAAACCTCAATGTGGCTATCTGACTGGCTGACCACGGACGAGGCTACGTCGGCTGGATTACAAACTTCCGAACGGTTTTCGCAGCCAATTACGCGTTTTAATTCGTCGACCTCATTTGCCGAAGCTGAAAACAATGAGGTCTGTTCTTCTGCGACGAGACGTTCGTATCTCAACGATTCGAATAAGTCCCATCTCGGATTCTAGCCGGGGTAGAAACCGATGCCGGGAAACTTGCTGAGGCAGGCTAAGAACGGGGTAATATAAAGATGCGAAGAACTAAAATGAAGATACAGAGCGGAATTAGGGTAATCTGACGTGAGGACATTCAGGAGTGAAGATAGATCCAAACAGCCCGCCTTTCAATGCTGTTTTTGCAAAGCAAATATAAACTTTTTCGAACAAAATACAAACGACTAAGTCAAATATATGTAGATGGCTGGCAACGCTTCTTTGGATACTGACGATAAATGGACCTCTGGGCTGAACAGCGGTGAAAAAGTTAAACCTAACTATACCTCTTTTGGAACATAATTTGTTTCACGAGCCTTTAATTGGTGTTTTTTTGTTTGGATTAGTTTGTCGTGGATGGAATCCTTAGATGTCCTCGCAATGTTGCAATGGGAGGGTATGTATTGAATTAGAGGCGCACTAATCCGAAAGGTTTGTTAAATGTTTTTTATTCAATATTTAATTTATTTCGTTTCTAAATGATAACTGTGTAGTTCTACTGTAGTAAAAGTGTTCTTCTTGTTTTTAGGGAAAAAAAACTTATAAATTGCATTAAAAACCGCAAGGAAGGCAATGGATCCGCCTTGTGCGGAGCCCTATGATTTGCATTACCATGTCAGATGCACCTGTTCAGCTAAAAATTGGACATGTCGCAAGAGCTTTTACGTACTCCAAGAGATTTTGCTCGACGTGCCGACCTAATCGAGGTGTTTGCATGAGACTTTTACAGAAACTTTCTAAACAGCTACTCTATTTGCGTATTGTGCAATTTTCTGTGTACGGCAGCATGATAGAGCAGTATTGAAAGTTAAATACTAAAGAAACAAAAACTGCTAGTGCAAAAAGTAGAGGCTTGCTCTAATAAAAAAGGTGAAATATATGTTTTGTTTGCCGCTTTATATGCACCATGCATTGAAGATGCGGCTCTCCTGCAGACATCGAGCTAAAAGCAGCGGACGACCCAATATGATATGATCTCAAAAGGGTAATGTGTATCCTGTCTTTCTTTTCTTTTCTAATTTTAAATGACGAAAAAAAGGCGTACCTAAACCAGGTTGATCAGATCACGCTCGAATGGGGCTTTTTGCCAACCCTATTACCGTTTGACCTGGACTGGACACAGCGGACACAGCGACGAAACATAACAAGGCCGAAACCACTTAGCCTACGAAACTGTTTTGCCATGGAGTACACATAAACGTTTCGTCTTCGCCCACCATTGTAGATTCTTTAGTCACGACCAGGAAGATCCAGTTCAGTTTTCTGTAAAGAGTTCTGCGACTCTATCTGTTTGGGGCAAAACATATAATTTTATACTACGGTTATCAAGAAGCGGTGAAATATATTGGGTCAAGAGGCGCACTGATGTTCCGTCAATGAAATGCCCGGAAGATGAGCTGTATCAAGAAGGCAACAATTAAATAGGGCTGGAAAATAAATAAATTGAAATAATAACTACAATTTGAAAATATGCCGTTGCTTTACCTCTGTCTCTATTGCGTTCTATAATAGTTCTTCAAATACGACACATACCATCTAGTTGACTAATATAGCTTACGATTACGCTCGATTACAGAGCCCATCTCATTTGAATAGCGGGTAAATCCTTGCTTCGTAAAAAAATTGCTGAAGATTAGATTAGATAAATTAAAAGCACGCATTTCTTATATGAACATAGCAGAAGCCAAAATTAAAAGTTATGGGCCCATAACATCGTTGAAGAACTTGCTAGACAGAAAATGTCTGCTATTGCCCCACTAGGATACTTTTATACATTTTCATTATCTACCACAGATACATATGGAGCTAACGTGAAAGGCGTTTAGTATTATCTAGATATAGCATCTCTCACTGCTCTGGTGATGGTTTGAGAAAAGCCACCTTAGGCATGACAGCCACAAAGCTAACTTCACCCGGCACGAGTTTTCTAGGCACGTTAAAGCGCGTGATCAGCGCAGCTGGTCAAGGCCTAATTTATGCATTAGTAAGTAATAAAGCGAAAGCCTTTTTATTTATTATCGAGTATTTACCATCTTTGAGGTTCCGACATGTCGTTCCGATGACCGAGCGTAACATAGACTGTGGTCAGTGTTTGTCTCGATTTGGGTTAGTTTGTTCTGACTGACCTTCCTTCGGCTTGACTCGATATCTTAATGAATAACTTAATGAAGTTGTAGTTGCGGCGACCAAAATACTAACATGGTTTACATGATGACATCAGATATAATTCAGTAATCCGAAAACTGCTGCATCCATTCAAATCCGAAATGGCCATCCTCACAAACCCTGATGAAGAGGGCGCCATGCTAGCAAAATCCAACTTTCCGGCTGTGTAACGCGTACGTTTAAGCGACTGAATTCCAATGGCTAACAACAAATTGTTTGGGGAACAGTGGTGAAGGAAGGTCTATTCAGTTGGACAGACGTCCGTCGGCTCTGCGTGGGATGGGCGAAACAGTTCGACAGGTCAAGCTGTTCGGAGGCGTGCAAATGCAGTTGAAAGACGCAAATTAGTACTGAACACATAAAAGCGCCCATTTCTCTATCTGAATATACAGGTCTGGACGGGCAGCAGGACGTATCCAGGATCATTTTCCTTTCATACCTACCTTTATTTCCCGCCGTCTCCCAATGCTTGTGACGATATTGATAGCTAACCCTTTTCTCGTGTGTTCATATTCTGTTCTGTTTGTACGCTGATCTTGCAGGTGTTTCTTCGAAAAACTGTTTGGCCAACGCGAACATATTAAGAGCCGTTCGTGCGACAATCTTCAAGAACTGTAAATACGTACGGCGAGTAGGCGTGTGTGTGTGTTTGTGTGTCTGTGTGTGGGTGTAAATCGAACATGGCGGACCCTTGCTTCTGGTTAGTATTATGCTTTCTTAAAAATCTTGGTAAAAATCCTGATATAGATATTAGTGGTAAATTTTGAAGTATTTTTTTTTTCGATATTTAGTATACTCTCCTCGCGTAGTGCCATCCAAAGTAGAATTAACATATAGTCAGAAGAAGTCAAAGTAAAATAGAACTGGACTATTCGGAACAAGCGGCACCTAAACGGGAATTAGTTCCAGTAAAATTGGATATATAATTTTTAATCGAAATAGTGTAATTGTCCACGTGTGACGTTGCGTAAATCACAGGATTAACAGGCTCTGACAGGACAAATCTCGCTGTCATTTATAGTTCAAAGATCACCGCAAGATCCGTCTTACGACTTGGAACATTTATCCCATGATTCGACACTGCTATGGGCAAAAACAAAGCCTACTACCCGTTGGATATTGGCCTCTCGATTTCGCTCTAAGAAAATCAATTCTACCTACTTTGGCATTGTTATCGCGGAATTGTTTTGAAATTATATTAGAGAATTGTATTTTTTATAATCTTCTTATTGATCGTATCATAGATTTAACATGATGTGTTAGAAGCGTTCCCGTTTTCTTTCGCGCGATAGTTCTGGTTCCTTCGGGACACGTCTAGATCGACAATTTTAACATTTGATAGCGATTTATATCCCGCTATAAATATGTTTATTCATCACCCATAAATAAACATATTTATAGCGAATGGTATCATTTACATTATTACACAGCATGTAATTTATCCCCTTCTCTATAGCCATGGATTTTAGATGATTTACCGGAGAAAGAACTTGAAAATCAGAAACAATTTCATAAACGTACACGGATAGGTTCTAGTGCAAAAGTTATTCGCGTATGAAATGACTGTTTGACACTTGATTGTCAAAAAAAAAAAAAAAAGATTGCTAAACACATTGTTGTATTAACTTAAGATTTGGCAAAAGATCTGCTATTCAGTATTGGCAGGGAGTATGTCGCCAAATGTTTGAGGACTGCACATGGCCCTTTGCCTGTCTGGGAAAAGATCTAAGTGAAAAGCACAAGAGATTTGTGCGATTAGTGCGCCTTTTATCCTGATTCCACTCATCACGAGTGAGCACTTGCAGAACTTTTCGGAGCTTTCATAAACTTTGCTAAGGGTCTATTGTTCGAAACATAATATGCCGCCCTTGGTGGTTACTGCCCCATTAGATGGTGGTTACTTCTGGCTCAGTTTTGTTAAAATTTGATGGGAAGCGATTATGACTTTAGTAGATAATTCTTCGTGCGATTCTTCCAGTGCCCATCTAGGTAAATAGAAAACGTTCTAGTACAATTATTTGTGTCAATATAATTAGATGCCTAATTAGATTTTCTAATATATTTGTTTTTCAGCCAACTGTCGGCCTGAAGTAGCTCGCAATTTCCGACTCTGAAACCTCTTCGGATTCTACTACGAAAACCGTGATCCGTAATCATGAAATCTCCGTTTGTATACTTACGGCTTCATTTTCTTATTGTTTAATAAGAAAGATCTCCGTACGTACGCCGATGTCTAGATCCAAACACTCAACGTACGCAAAGCTAACTTATATATATTACTGTCTTGATCATCGTCGGGACTTCTATACAAAATTTGTCGATACCTTTTTCACATTTACTGGAACCGTTTTTAAGAGGCAAATTCAAGGGGCCTTGTTCGAAACCTCGATATATGTTGCTAACTAATGCCAATTCATAACGCCTCCTTTTATTTTACTGGAATTAGCGATTAATTCCTTTGGCATTACTGGGGGGGCCATACTCAAGAACAAGATTAAGTCGACGAAGCGTTCATGATAATGGACCTTAGCTTCGTGCGGCTGACTTGATCAAGCGAACTGATCTGGCTAACGGCTATAATTCTAGGCACGCACGTTTCCATTAGGGAGTCGCTGGTCCAGCTAAATGGAGGCTAGGCAACTGCACAGCAGCGATCACAGGCGCTTTTGTGCGAACAGGACAGAAGATCCCAGGCGACTTTTGACGGCCGCTGTTGAGCGACCCCTGTTGAGGACAAACACGAAGCATCGTGTATCCGTAGCAATGTCTGTAACTGCTTGAGAGACGAGTACAGAAAGCTACAGCAGCACTTTAGAAAGGAACGGAGACTAAGTTGGTTCGAGGGGTGAAAATCCAGCATGATAATGCGTTTTACAATGGCCGAAAACTATCGATCGGATGGCTGCAGCCTATTCGCAATGGACTGTAAAACAGTATAGATTTCATCTTCGCTACGGCAGAGAATCGCCGTTTATCTGGAGAAAGGGACGGATGCTTCTCTAACAAGGCGCTTAGAAGCCAACACGAGAATCAAAGCTAAAACGTCTGGGGAATGATCACGTGAATATGATAGAGAAATGGCCAAAGTCAAGGAAATACTATAGTATAAGCGCACGATTAGAAAAACATCGAGATGAAGGTGATCGAAGCTAGCAGGTTGAGTCGTGGCATACGTTTGGAACTAAATAAAACTATGTTATCTGCTATCGTTGATGGTGGTGATGATATAAGTTCGACCCATTAGTGCGGATGTAATGGGCGGAGAAATGAAAATAGCTGACGAAGAATGCTGAAATTCGAAGAAGGTGTCCAATATTCGTATGTTTACAGTTGTTTCGGCGGGAAAACACAAGCAAGAAAGTCTCTCATCGTTGTGGTCATCAATTGTCTCATGAACCCTCTCATCTCAAATCATGACAAAGAATATTTGAATATCCGGAGAAAAATATCTCTTCTAATCATCGAACGAATTATACGGTGCCGATAAACCGCTACTGAAACGATAAACATTTCAGAAATAAAGGGAAATCGTAGCGACGAAATTGTAATATCCGTAGCAGCACCGTTATTACTGTTTAATGAGAAAACTATTGCCAAAAAAGAATCATTCGGCCCCGTAAGGTTAGTTACGCTACAAGCTTGCCACCATACCTCGCCAGCCCAGCCCCACATATCAGCATCATTATCACTATGATTATTTGTACTATATAATGGTACAGCCAGACATATACATAACACATTTCGTAACATCACACAAGATGGCGCGCGCTTCACACAGTTACAAGCAGGTATCAAATTAAATACGCCACTATATAGAAATTCTAATGACAATTATAGGAAAAATGAACTTAACTTGTTTACTCACAACAGTTGACAGAGCAAGGGTGAGAAATAGTTACTAATTATAGACTCGTATATTTATCGGTATTCTTATTAGTATAATGCTATTATATATATATATATATATATATATATATATATTGTTGTAGAGGAGATACTGATTATGTGTTAATAAGGTAGCAGCGAAACGAGAGTACCTTCTAATGGTGGCTGATCGTCTCAAAGCACCACACATTTAAGAGGAAAGAAGACAAACAATCGATGTAGTGTCGTTTGAACGTTATGGATTACTTCAATGCCAGCGTAACGTAGTCATCGTGCACACTTCTTACGCCTTCAATCCTCGTGGGGCACCACTTTACTTCAGCTTCATTTTTAACTAAGCAGACGGCGCAATGTATGCATAAGCTGTTGCGGAGTCGTCTTTACTTTTAGCTAGAGAAATAAACGCCTTCAACGGGAAGAGAATCATAAAAGAATCTCTCCTATACGTACAACTCGTATAAAATCGTTCTATTATCGCAGAATATATGCCAGATATATAAGGTAACAGATAACATTCCTTGTTTTCAATCAGCCTGTTTTGTAACGCCTGAGCTATGTGAGTAAACCCTGGGATTTTACTCTACGATATTAACATCAAACAAAGCTCGCCTCCATTACAAGGTTCAGTAGTGGTCGATCTCGTTCGACTTTTCTGAGGTTTCTCTAACAGATCCATAAAGCAGCGTAGTAATGATACCCCATGGTAAAGTATGTATTAACGCTGAATTCGAATGGGCGATAACTTTATGCTTATCGTTAGCATGACAACGCACTCAAGAGGAAAAAGGTTTTTGACCTTCGACTGATAGTCAGCTTCTATTTCCAGCATGTCAGATCAACCCGGATTTTATATGCGAGGTATTACTACTGAAGCCATCCGGCAGGGGGATCACGACATCTACTCTAGTGCCCTGAGACTGCGGAGAGTCTACGCCGATATGGAAGCCATGTTTTTGTCCATCGGTTGTTGGTTATAGGGTCTGTCGATTGCTAAAATATGGGCCCACGATGTATGTTGTCCTTATGGGAAAAGGGACTTGTTATTTGTTGAAAGGATTACGACCGCGGTCGAACAGTTTTACAGCGAGAATCGGTCTTCTTGGCCGCTGTGTATAACCGGATGTGAAGATAAATAGATGCACATTGGCCATTCAGTCCACGCCATCTCTATACCCTCCACCAGGATTGTCAGTGTAATAAAATTTGGGAAATTTGAACAATCGATTCGAGCAAATAGATAGCCCTTTCAAGCGAGGCTGAGTACTTCCAAAAGTTCTCTCTGTATAGGAACTTAGTGTTGCTGATATAGTTTGCGGTTAAACTTCGCTGAAACGGAAGTTGACAACGCATCATGCTGTGTGCGTTCAGATCGTTTCGAGGAAGTGGAAAAGAGCACAAGGGAGAATAATTCTATTCACAAAATAATAGGCTATATTATAGAGCTATTCGTAAACTTGTAATGGACAACTTAATATCAGCAGTGATGGAACCGATGATTCTATGTATACATTGTTGCAAACACAACATCGTTAACAACAACAACAACAACAAAGCAGACGATGGTCTATTTATCTAACAAGTTCCTCAGAGATACGCGACAAGTACTCACAAAAAAGACTGAGGTCCATTAAATCAACTAACAATAAAGTTCACTATCTACTTAGGTAAATGAAGTTGTTATTATTTATGGATCCATAGTAATATTGTTTCTTGGTTGCTGGTATCAGATTGGAAGCGAATCGATAATTCGGAATTCACTTGGCTGTTTGTTCCAAATTATCAAGTTTTATTTGGAAAATGAAATTAACTGTCAATCAAGCCGTTGACTTCCGTAAAATCAATAGAAAAATAAGCTTGTCTATTCACACGAGCTGTGTGACAAGGTTGTCACATAGATAGTCTTTTCTATCATTACACAATGTTTACAATATACACAACATGTCTACAGACATAGACATCCTTTTTCAGATTCTGCTTAACAATGAAGATTGATTTTTTGTTTTTTTTTTGCAGCAAATAGGTGTACTCAAAGATAAGCAAAGATAAAGGTCGAGATCGATCAAGTTTAATAAAATAACAGGCTAGATATCAGCATTTGTTTTATAATAGAAAAGCATAAACATCCGTCTCACGTCGATGGCCATATGACCTGAATTTTTCTTGTGAGGCGCTACGCAAAATCTCCTGTCGAGTGTCAGTTTCCCCACAAGTGAAGCTTTGCGAAGTCTGGCTCTGTGATGAATGACTGATTATATTAAGCAGGATGGCGAGCGACGGTCACGACTTCAGAGCTGTACTGTTTCAATTCGCGCCCGCCAAAAAAACTAATTCGAAATTGTCCTTCTATAGCGCAAAAGCTACTCTTATCTTATGACAACACCTCTTTTGTGCGTCACTCCAAGAGTGCAACCCTTCCCTCTTACTACAAATCTATTTAACATTCGGCAACCTTACAAGCTATGCTCTTTATCATTGACTACAAAGCATCTAAACTGGGTTGAAAACAACTCTAACTCCGTATGCTTTATGCGAAGTTTTTGCTTGCCTAGAAGAAACTATGCTGAAAAACCATACATCTGGAAAATATCGCTTTTATGCTAAAAAAAAAACTTTTCCTGAAACTTGTTCCTGTTGTTATCTTCCCAGGTTGAGCTGGACCAACTAATCGGTTCTAATTCTAATAGGACCAAGTAAGCGAAAGGTAGGCCGAGCAGCAGCGATCTAGATACGTACTATACATTTTGAACACTACTTGGGAGATATCGGTTCACGAACTGCACAAGGACCAACAACAATCAGTCTCCCTGTCTGATCTTTTTTGGTATCTACTCACTGCTGAACTGTTTAAGGAATATGAAATCTCCCCACAAATGTGTAACAAAAAAACCATATGAGAAAAAAAAAGAGATAAGTTACAGCCTTTTTACAATGAGTTTACTATCCAGTCGGGTTGCAATGACTCAATAACGCGAAAGCACCAGCCCTCGCAAATGGGTCCTTCCGTAGAACTCTATGATAAAAATGAGTGTACTCGACATAGGAATTACTACAAATGAGGGGATCATTTGTTACACTAATTTCTTCTTTCTTAAATGTGTAATAAGTAATTTTACTTTATCTCTGGAAGGAAGCTTTCCAAGGCACATGCCATCAAAGCGTCCAGCTTGAACAGGCTAACTGATTGGAATTTCAGGACTTTGAAACAAAAAGGCTAAAAAAAAAGTTATTTGATGTTCAGAACCTTAGTTGACCCTATGATTTTCGCAAACTCTTGTCTATAAAAAGGCCGTCTTTTTTTATTTGCGCATCTTCTAAGAGATTCAAATTGGAAATTTAAAATGTTCCCTGGCTCTATTGACAAGTTCATGGCGAATCGTTGATTTTGACAGTTCAAGACCCCATGCGTCGGCACCAGCAGTCGTTACACAAAAATATTATTAATGTTGAATATTTATATTGAAAATATGTCAGTTAATGATATAGCTACCAATTAGTCCAAACCGCTTAAGTACTAAGTTCAGTAATTTTCAAGGAGCTTTAAGTTCAAAAACATTTTATTAAGTTTTTCATTTCACAACGACGACAGACGATTCTTCTGACTTTTTGTAGGGCCAAATACACTTCTGCCCTGCCATTGCACCGCACCGCACCGCACTAAGCTTTCCAACGACGTATAACAACTAAGTAAATAGCTTATTTTGAACTGGTCAATTGCTCACCGGAGGACAGAACCATGAAGAGTTTACACAGAGAACAGACGCGTCCGCATGGCGTGAAGCTCTAATTTCTTATTTCATCCGACGTAGATTTGGCTAATTCTCTGAAATCACTGTGCAGACATCAGCTTCGTATGCTGTCAACCAAAACAACTTTAAGACCTCGTAGCAGAAAGTGAAATTTCTTATAAACCTCAAATTCCTCAATTATTTATCTCACGTAAGGCAGTTACAGCATAGGACGGGGATAATCGTTGCATTTTAGCTACGATGATTTCCCTAACGCTGCATTAACCGATATTTGGAAGACTTGACCCTCTAGCGCAGCGAATCGCAGTGGATAGTATTTTTACTTAGTTGTTAAATATCAGACTTTGATCCTTGGTAGTTTGCGCCAAAGATTCAGCCTACAGGAATCGTGTGGATCTATTATAGATTCTATGATGATTTTCAATTTGAATAGTTCAACTCTCCCATTTTCTTTATCTTTTCCTTTTATTTTTACGCATTTGTACAGTGATCAATTGTTACCAACTAGAGAACATTAGATATTTCTGTAGATTCATCTACTCATTGTACCAGCATCTGTTACTAAGGTATTTATGCTTGAAATTAAGTATGGAATCATGACGCCGATTCAAAATTGGTCTCAAGACCAGAGTCGTAACTTGAAACAAACCTCTAAATAAGTATGGCTTTATCGATGGATATGGTTGTAGTATTCAATACATAGTCTATGACAAGTGTTGTACAGATACATAGGCAACTTTCTTCAATTTATCAGTAATCATGTATGTCAAATTTTTCTAACAGTTATCGAGTCTTGGATGGTACTGGGGCAAATGGCAGAGTACCAGAAATAATTTTTTCCGAGCAGGTGATTTATTCGAATGGTGAAGGTAACAGAGGGCTTCAACTACAGCGAAATTGCCTTGGTGCGTCCTTGAACAGAGCAATTTCAATAGCCTATGAAGCCTAGCAAAAAGTCATATACCACTGGAATAAATTCAGCTACTAGTACGAATTTATGTTAGATCTGATAGTCCTGTTTCAAAGTTAGAATCTGTGTTTCCGAAAACGCATTAACAGTGTTGACCTTTTCGACACCCATCTCGAGCGGGGTCACATTTTGTTGGTTCCATAAATTGCCGAGGCTTCGTAAGTGAAACAGTTCTTTCAGCGGTTTTTTTTGAGTCAAAAGACATAATCTAGGTAGTGAATTATTTTATTCGAGAACTAGCGACATTTGACAATCCATGTTCATGCTAGATGGTATGAACTCGTCCTACGCAAATCTGTTGTTAGTACTTCATGAAGCCCTTGAATAGAAGATCTTTTAGGTTCTGTTTGTTGTCTGTTGGCATTGATACGAAATGGCATTTAATGGTTTCCAAATACCTTTTTACGCTGTACAAATCCGCTTTGACGAATTGATGAGTTTTTCTGTAGTCGAAGTTATTACGATGATTAAATGTTTCAAAAGACAAATCAACTTAGTTAATTCATTTTGTTGTAAAAGAACAGCAGAAGTTGATTTCAGACTATCCGCCCTACCCGGAAAAGCCATACTCCATTTTGGACAGCCTTTACGGAATCTTCCTAGAAGAAGCGTTCTTAATTCATCCGATCCTGAAATAGTTCGAGTTGGTCCGCTGGAAACCTTAGCTAATGGTCAACGGATCAACCACTTACTTACCCATTAAATATGTAATATAATATAACAACCTTTTCAAAAAATGTGTTTACTTTATTAAAGTATCTATTGTCTCTTTTACTGATATATTCGACAAGCATTGCTAAGATTAATGTCGATAACATATTGCTTAGCAATAACATTATTCTGAGTTTATAATTCTAAAAGACCAATCGGCTTGAGAGAGAAGAACTATAATAGATAGGATGCACGTTGACATTACCTATTTCCCTAAAACTGACCAGTATTATGGGGTTGATTCTTCAAGGTTTACAGCTCGTACCTTCATAAACCGTGCGATGCTTAATGCTGAGATTTCACACGGTTCTTCATGTCGAGTAGTCGATATCTCTGTGGATGTGTTCTAATATAGCCAACAGCTTTAAACAGATACACTGTGCTTATACGATTACATCTTTTTTGAATAGCTAATCTGTCGGTTATTCTCAACTTCTCGTGCCCTAAAGCAGGTCCGCTAGCTTCCATTATAACTTGCAGTATTCATAGCCAGGGGGTAGGACACGCGATCAGGTGCTACGCAATTGATAAATGAGACTCGACACCGCCGAAACGTTACGATCTGTTTGTTGGTAGAGGCGGGTGTAAATGCGCCGGACAAACACAAAAAGGAACTGACCTACTCCTGAGGTAGGATTCCAGCTAGAACTGAGAGAACTGAGTAGTGAGCGTACCTGGACCTTATTGAACACCAGGATCGTCTTATGGAAGCAATTGGACATTTCCACTGTCCTATGGGTAACTTCGCTTCGAATGCATAAAATAAAGGATACTGTTTATTGTAAATTCGTATTGATTTGATAAAAAGGTTTGTGCGTTAAGCGAACTAAAATAAATAGGGTAAAAATGTCCCAACGTGTGTGTATGCCATGGGAAGCATTTTTGTGGTAGTCTTGATGAAACCCTAGAAGATTTCTTTCAGCACGTACAATTGCCATTGTCTTTGGAGCATCGTATATCCGCGTGTATTGGCGTTACTATTGCTACCGGTGTTGTTGAGGTGATAATGAACAATGAGATGTACCAGCTACGTCACACAATACGACGTCACTCTCTGCCCTTCGACAGCTATATACAGAGGGGGGAAAAAGAAATAACAGAACAAATATTTTGAACAAATTAAGGTACGTGACTATGAAACCCTATTCGAGCTTGATGCCTAGTGATTTCCCTAGATAAAAGTTGGAGCCCTAGGGTTTGACTGATTTTTTCTTCGATGGAATTTTTTCTTCAATCCCGCTAGGTGTTGTCATCTAGCCACGCATTCTAGCATAGCTAGAAATTAATTCTAGTCGCACATGTCAGGCGCGAAATTTTCGGTTTCAGCGTGCCTCTACGACGTGCATTAACTTGAAACGTTTTCATACCTTTTGAATGTTTCAATAAAATTCGTTAATTTACATGTGTTCACATGTATACTTGGCTGTCCTTTCTATTATTCAAATTGAAACGCCGAGATTCAACTAATCTCACACTAATTACATAAATATATTCTTCTGGGTCTCGTAAACTAGGAGCAAAAATGTGGATCAACATGTGTTGTAGCGACAATCAAACAGGATCCAAATCGGAAGCAACATTTAAGGCAGTGTCATCCTGTGTCCTGCAGGCTATCTTAAGAGACAGAGGTAATCGATTTTTACGTGCCTGGGCAGGAGGAGCTTGCTGACGGCCTTCTCGCGTTGCTCAACTGTGACATGTGGGGACGCCTACAAGTGAAATGTCAACGGCCGATAACGAAACACCCTTGTAACGAAAAGAAAGTTCACATTATCGTAAAAAAATTTAGGTCTCTTCTATTAACTACGAACTACACAACTTCTAGCTGAATCTAATCGATTTTTCCAAGCTTAACACTATCAAGTTGCCAGTACTTGAAGTTAAGGCATTAAAAGCGACTCCTTATACAGGTCCGCCAACATATATTCCTGTGCTGGCCAATCGGTAGGCCAAAACATTGCGTCGACATTTTGCATCTCAGTAATGTTGTTCACCTTCTCAGTCAATGTCCTCGAATTTAATTCCCATTTAAGACTCAGCGATCTTTTCAAGTTTGATTTAAGTTGATAATTTCAGCTTATTGCGCAGCTACGGTCGATCAACGTAGCCATCATTGCGCTCCCAACCCGAAATACTATTCGAACTTAGCATCCATTGTTGCCACTAATAACATTACTCATTATCGATAAGGGGTTTCATCCCTGATGGAAGTTCTAAAAAATGTAATTTCAGGTGTTTCCATAGTTGGTACGCTTATGACGGGTATTTATCGGACGCTAAACGCACCCATGGATTCTCATTTTAGCTATTGATTTAACAGAATTGCAAGAGTTATCATTAGTTCATCATTTGCGAATTTCTATGATCTTTCCCATAGTGGCACAGGCACAGTTCGTGTAGTCTTCATTGTAATGGACGTATATACCGATGATATTGGGGCAATGATAATAGTACCGTTCATAGCTAAACAAATATAAAAAGCAATGCTACCCTTACCGCTCACTAATAATAAACTAAATTCAACGGCAGAGTGCCTTTGTTCAAATAGTAAGTTTTTTTTTTTAATGGCTTCAGTATTTGAACATTGACCACTTATCGAAAGTAGATTTTTTGAGAATTGTTTGCCCGTTGTTTGCCCAGACGCCTATGCCCGCACAACTTCCTCGAATCACGACAACGTCTATCTCTACTCGGTTAAAACACTTCACTTGATTTCTATGCCTGGGAGGGTCTTGCGTTCTGGATCGGCTTGAGCGCATATTCCCTAGGCCGAGCGGTGCTGCTAGGCTAATTATACGCACAGTTTCAGGCACTACAACGAAGGACAAGAATACAATCGACCACAATCTTTAATTATTCATAGAGACGGGACGGCAAAAAATAGCTCTAATTGATAGCTAGCTTCTTCCCCTCTGCTAAGTATTTTTCGGCTAACTTTCTTGCGTAGTCAGTTCCCATAATAAACATACGTCCACTGACTGGCCTATCATAAGTTATGTGATTAGGACATTCATTGGAACACTACTGTTGAGAAAAAAAATGCCAAAATCCTTGTAACTTATCTGATGAAGCCAAAAGAGACGATGATAGCCAAAAGATAACGTTAACGACAGCTGGTTGTAGCAGTATCATCGTCGCTCAGCTACGGCTGGATCCGATGGCGTTTTTAGTTTCTATTGGAAGGATCTTGTCGTCTGCTGTGTAGCACAGGCGGCACCTTTACATGTCAAAGGCACAAATTCCTCACACTGGAACGTCAAAGGCTGAGACATAATTACGAGCGTTGGCAGCCGCCATGATAAGATGTATGGCGTACACCTGCCTACGTGCAAGGCAGGAAGCGTGTGATCAGCTCATGTCCCAGGCCGAGAATCCGGCCGCCAAAGCTATCGACGATGCGTCAAACGTGCCCGTTGGCAGAGTGGGAACCGGATATGAAAGTACGACGAGTACCGGAAGAACCGACAAAGATCGATCACACGAAAGAGGGCGTATGCCATTAAAATGTGTAATTTGCCAATTAGAGAGAGATAAACTTGTGACCAGTTGTGAAGAAAGCGATCGGAAAGAGGGACATATAGCTGCTCGATAATTTTTCTGTTTTGTTTCAACTTTCACGTGGCTTTCAAGTAAGCCGGAACTTATATTTATTCGTATGTACGCTTAGATAAATATGAAACTAAAGTTGAGTTAGTATTTGTTATAATATCTAACTTTATACGATTAGTATTATTATTCTGATTCGTAAAGATGTACCTATAGCTTTTTTGAAACAAGACGTACTCTTGGAAAACAAAAAGTAAAAGCTCAGCTATTTGCAAAACAAATTTGATTAAATGTGACGCTATATACTCTATTGAGCATTTTGATAAGATGACATACATGTTACGTTTTATGAGAATTTGAGTAATACTCTTACGTACGTCGGATAGCACAGGGACAAAACCTATTGGAATTGGAATCAAGTGTGGGCCCCAATCCCAACGGTCGGATTTCATCCATTACTCATTAATTCTCAGTTCTTCTCTTAGGCAATGTCCCGAAGCCGCCACCTAGAGCTAAGTTTGCTCGACTAGTTGGGTCAATCTGAGATACCCGATGGACGAATGGAAATATCTACTACAGTTAAATTGGCTAGATTTCAGATAAATTGCAGATTTTACAACTTAGCACTGTATCTATGGGCTTCATTTATGTTTGCTTGTTTCGTTGAAGTCTGCTAATTTATCGATGGTTAAAGCCTTTACTGACCATATACATATATACATAACGGAATGATGTAACATTGACTCTAGGCTTGAAATTAAAATCCACAAATATATTGTCGTTTATCCAGAACTTCACCGAAAAGCGATCTTCGGATCGTTTAACATAGTCGTGAAGCGTGTAAAATTGTCCGCTGTCCTTATTAAATTGTTAGAAATTTCATTTAAAGCTTCTGGAAGCATCTGTGTATTGTAGTTTACGACTTACGCTCTATGGCCAACCAGAAAATTTACGCTTAAACGAAATGGTAATCTACTCAGAACAAACGTCTGCTTGATGCCATCGTAGCACTTACGTAACGTTTATCACACTAACCAACATAAATTCCTTTTTTTTTGCTGATACGTTTTTCTCAATGTTATTACTTTGTTGAAGGAAGCCTTTTCTGTTCGGTGTTCATTACGTACAACTGCTGGATTTTCCTCCACTTATTTAGATTACTTATCGAGTAAACACGTGAAGCTTTGACGTTTATCACCTAACTTGGCGTTTATATCGGTCGAGCATTTGAGATTGAATACGTGGCATTTATTATACATTAATATACGAGCTAAAAGTAAATGATCGATGTACACACACGTTATAGACTATTTTCTTTTGTAACTGAGACTAACTTTGATGATCTCCTGTAACATTTTCCCTTAAAGATCCATTCTGGCTTGTAGCAGTAATAGGTGCAGTTACTCTGCAATTCTCAGACGTTAAATAGTCTATTTGGGATCAATTCTAAAATCAAAGTAGGCACTAAGTTGCTAAATAGAACGCGTTTGGATAGGGTCACTGAAAATATCCATTTATAGTCATATGATTTTGTAATACTTTATATCGTCCCTATTTATTGGCAATGTTATCGCGCTATATCAGTGGCGGAACACATATGTGAAGCGTATCTCCATATGTATGAAGATCAACCGTTTAATAGAAGTGTTTGTTACTATTACATTATCATTTTGGTCAATTGTTACTGTCGATTGGTCGGACATCGATAGTAATCCTCATTATATCGAGTTCAATAATTATATACAATGTTTTTGTACACACGGACACGGTCACTGGCATGTGAAAGTGTGTAACACTGTGACGATATACATAGATTTGTTCTTTTCATATGTCTGTATGATAAAAAAAAAAAAACAAAGGCATACGCGTGCTCATTCCAATAATAACATCGTAGGGGGCCGGTGTGAAACTATAATATATAATATCAGGCAAATATCAACTGATCAGCAATTTTTTGTTTTTCATTCTTTGTGCGAGAACTTCGCAACAGACGAATAATCTAGATTATTATTATGTAAATGAATATTTTACGCTTTTATCAAGTTCAATCGGCCGCCTTTGGCTGCCAGTCACAATGTCACCCGACTTCGATCTAACCTATGTACACTACGAATGAAGCTAACAAAGATTATAACCTATGAGGACGCACCGTCGCGCACCCTGATAACTTTTTCTGTCGCGGAATGCCTACTCTGTCAACGATACTCCCTCGTCTGGCCAAAAAAAAATTGAGTTAGCTTATATAGCGAATCACTGTATATTATAGAAACATGACATCGTTTCAGTGTCAGGAGCACTTCACTCTCATCCCTATCGAGACTTCGAAATATATATATATATAGCAATATTTTTTTAATGCTTGCATTTCTGGCTTCGAAACTCTACGAAAACGCAACGAAATTCTAATAAACATCTGTTTCGGACAACTGGTGGCCTTAGGCAATATGGCGGAAATCATATCAAACTATAAAGAGTGCCGTCTCCTAATTATTATTTAAGAATCGCATGCTTTTTTGCCCACCATGTTTTTCATCCCTGTTCGTGATGCGATTGAGAAAGGACGACTTTCATGAAAGTGGTTTCTGCTTGAACACAGCCGTCGAATCGGGAAATGTCGAATTCTTAATCCCCTGTTTCAGCTTCGGTGGTCATTACTGCTGTAGCCCCTATTAACAACGAAGTTTTAATGCGGTTTTTGTCGCTTTAAACCTGGTCAAATTCCACTATGTTATCTTTACCATTGTTGTTTACATCCTACAAGCATCATCGTTTAACTTCTCAAATAGCGGAGCTACGAACTCAACCTAAATTTTCCCCCTTGCTTCACGTACCGCGATCCGCTGTTCTTCTGAACTTAACAAATCCTAAGGATCATAAGTTCGTAAAATCAGAAACTTTAGGACACACTCAGTCGTCTCTACAAGCCATGTACAGGAAGTGGCTTTAGCCGCTATGATAATATAAAAGCCCGAGCTATCCGCCCTTTGAACTTAAGCTGCTCAATGTACTTTTTCACCTCCTTTTGGGCTCGAATTCGGAAAGGTTTTTCGAGGTTGACTAATCGTCGCTAATCCTCAGCAATGCCGGGCCTACCCCGCAATCGGGGCCGAATCCTTGATCGAGATGATGAGGGCGACGAATATCAGGCAGACGAAGGACAAAGTTGGCCATTGAGGATTCGCCGAATCTCTAATGAACGTCGGGACGCCGATATTGAATTTCGATCGCAACATAGCTTTAAACTGTCCATCCTTTGTCTTGTGTGTTCTGCAGCGTTTTTTGTCTACTTTGGGCTGTCGATTTTCACATGGGACTCCATACTGGCTAAACCCGATGAGCAAGGGATGGCCAGGCTTCGTCAACTATGGAAAAATGTCGACAAATCCCTGTGAGTACTATCGTTGTGAGCTTCTAAAACTAGTCTATTATGCTGGCACTTTCAAGTTTTACAACGTTTATTTATTTTCAATAGTTTAATAATAATTTCAAAATTGCAAAATAGATGTAGATGTTCGTTTCGTTTTAAGCGTTATACGCAATAACGTCGTCGCTTAAGAGCTATTTATAACGTCGTGGGGGCATCTTATGTCACAGCTTGATCTTATTGGACGTTAAGAAAAAAGCCTGTATACGCGTCTGTATATAGACAAAAAAATTTATATGGCTTCGAAATATATTCTCAGCAAGCCGTGTGAATAAAGCGAGCTATTGGAAAACTATTAACATGAGTAGGAATTCGGCCTCTGGATCAGTTAATCTACTGAACATACATGAAGCAGGCCAGCACCTAACTACAAAGAGCATATGTTTTCTCTATTAACGTTGACTTGAATAGGCCACCAGTAAAGAAGTTCAAACGGTTCAGCCATTATCTTCTCCATCACCCTGCGATACATGACAACTACTGTAGTGACCTCACCTCAGTCGTTTGCGAAACTTTCTTGGCCATGATGCCAGAAAACGTGAGCTATCAGGATTTCCTTGTAAATCCCGACCATTGGGTTGATGATTTTCCGTATAGTAACCGTATAGAAGTGTCTGTTAATGAATGGCAGCCGATGATTGAGCCTTTGAAAATTGTCAACCTTCAGTACAATTTCACCGCAGACGATCTTTCCGAAATTGCATCATGTGAGAGTGCAGTTCGTGCAGTACGAAGAATGGACGGAAGTAAGTTTAAACGGGTTATAGGAAAGGACGAGCTGGTCCTTACTATGGAATCTGCGAAGCTTATCGCCCTGGGTGCGTGCAGGTTGGTATAGGTTTTCAGGGCATTCATTCTGCTATAGTAACTATTACTACATATGCTTCAAGTTATGTATGTTTAAGATAACAGGCCGTGGACATTTTTGGTATTTTTTTTTTTTGGATTTATTGAATAAAGTTCGGGTAACGTCTGTTTGCTGATTGCGCTAATAATTACAGTGTGTTTTAGCAAATTCCCCCCTATGTCGCCGTAGTTGTGTCCTCACAGGTATAGCGTCACTGTAATTCAATGAATCCATAATTTGATCGCAACTAATTCCGTTTTGTTGCATCCGTTATCTCAATTTAGTTATAACTCCTTTTATAATACGGTCCAGCAAACCTAAGGCGCATAGGGAACTACAGAGTCTACTCCCGAGACGAATTGATCTCTTACAGACATAACCAGCTTTTCTAATTGGACTTCTTTCTGCCAATGGCTTGAAAAGAAAAGATAGACCCTCAAGAGGGTGTCCTCCTTCCCAACGTAATGCATAACATAGGTTCACGTTTGGTTCATTCTATATTGTTCCGTGTCAGTTCTATAGAGTGATCAACAAAGACATCCGGTTGTATTTTGTTAACACCTTCCGGTATAGGTAGTTTGACCGATACATCGTAGGCGAAACTTTACAGTGTTTATCTCAAGACGGTCTCGTCGTTATTCGTAGCCAACGCCATCCTCTGTTATGACGTAAGTAGTGCGCCTAAAATATAGGGATGTCCGCTTCGGTTCTGGCATGTTCAAAATCGCATTTTAGTTTATCTTCAAGGAATAGCAAAACAGAGACCGTTGGATTGGCGCATTTTTCTGAGCATTTTCCAAGGCCTACTGTGTAGCCAAGACGAGAGAGTTGATTGACTCTCCCCAAATCGGCAGTGGTTTTTTACAAGCGTTCATTTTTCTTATTTCACTAATGGAGTCGTTATTTATTGCACTAAGGAGACAATGTGACCTCTCTGATCAGGTTTCAGTATAAGTATCAATCCTACATTTTTCTCCCTTTCGAAAAGTAACTTTCCATGGAAAAGTTTAGTGGCCAATTCTAGGAAAGTTAGCGGATGGTTGGCTTGTCAGTACTTTACAACGTCCAGTGATATCTCATGTAGCCCTTATGCTTTCTCCGTTGTTCTGACTCAACCGGTGCGTCTAAGATGTCCCAGCTCTCAGCATCTGCACGTGGAAATTCGATTTTCTTACAGACTTGCCCAGCTAACTACATTTAAGAAACGAGCCGATCTGCTCTGGCAAATTTGCATGATCGGGTGTGGAACTCCCGTCGGAATACACGGGACCATCGATTGGGCAATAATCTGTGACGTCTTCCTTTTCATGTCACCCGATCTGCGAGCGCTTCATAAATGTAATTACTTCCCCGAAGCAGCTACCAAATGCGACAAAGTACAAACGCATGCGTTAGACTGGTGCGGCCTCAGCCTGCAGCTAGAGGAGGCAGACGAGTACCCTAAGGATTTGAAGCCTACGATGAGTGAGGTATACATTGCAGATATAACAGACACAACAGGACCGGTGCCCACCACTGACAAGATGAGTTCAACAGGAGGCCAGGTGAGGGAAACAGGATCTATGACGACCATTGGCAGTACGAGCGCAACAGGATTGCCGCCTACCATTGGCAAGATGATCACAACAGAACGGATGAGCAAGCCGAAAAAACGAATAGTTGGGAAGCCCTCGACAAAAAGGGAAGCAAAGATAATAAATCAGATAAGCTGAGTCAATAAAAAACTATAGATTCGGAAACCAATTTACAATATACGAGGTGAAAAATGCTACACGAAAACTATATCCGAAAACACGAATTAGCTGTTGAAAAATGCTACACGAAAACTATATCCGAAAACACGAATTAGCTGTTGAAAAATGCTACACGAAAACTATATCCGAAAACACAAATTAGCTGTTTTGCCTCCGTCATCATGTATATACTGCAATAGGAATCGCAAACGCGTATGAAGGCAGCCACTCTATGAAGAGCAAGAAGTGTAGATACAACCAATTTACGAGTGATTTTTGCCTATTGTAACCGAATAACTATATGTATTCATAAAGAGCTTATTGTTGGCAATATACTAACATTGTAGGTATGTTGATTCTACCAATGCCTACCCAGCTCAATGATATGCAAATTAACTTCGGTGAATTTTGTCCTTACGAAACACCGTTTCCGTATGCCGAATCGTTCTGTCCTATTGGGACGTTGCAGTCTCTACGCAGGGAATTGGGTTGCTGGCGAGAAGCGCAGACTCATCTGACGAGAGTTTAAATAACAAATGTAACCTTGTATTAAAAATGAAGATACTTCGACGGTTAGACATGAACTGCTGCTACACAGGTCCCTCCACATAGAGAATTACAGCCTTTAACTCGCAGTTTTTTTTTACTTACTCTTTCAAAAATACAATCGTGTTTAAACAAAAAAAAAAATTATATATAATTTTTTTT
Source organism: Varroa destructor (assembly GCF_002443255.2). Classification (NCBI taxonomy): domain Eukaryota; kingdom Metazoa; phylum Arthropoda; class Arachnida; order Mesostigmata; family Varroidae; genus Varroa; species Varroa destructor. The sequence goes on along the minus strand of NW_019211455.1, from coordinate 40,379,211 downwards.
TATAACAAAAGGAAAATATCGGAAATACGAAAGGCAACGCTAAATTAAGTCCTAATTTTTTTCTTTTCATATTAGGATATATAGAGTAATACGAGTTACCTCTAATAGTATCCTAATATGAAAAGAAAAAAATTAGGACTTAATTTAGCGTTGCCTTTCGTATTTCCGATATTTTCTTTTTGTTTTTTGTTACGGTGCGGTCTGCTATCATGTATGGGTGTTTATTTCGTCATTTCTCACATGTTTTAATAACGGTGATAATTAGTAGTATTGTTACAGGTTATATGTTGTTTCTGTTTATTCTACATGTCAAATTACTATCATGTACTGCATGTGCCTGAGCAAATTGGTGGTGATAATTCGGTAACAGCGTGATTGCTTACTAGTTTTAGGGACACTTAACAGGAATGGTTAGATACAACAAAGCAGGGAACATAATTGAAGATTATATTGTGGAAAAGGTGATTGCCTGTTGACTCCTCACAAATACGTCAAAAATTATCTTCGTCTGTCTTCATGATTTTTTAAGGAATCGTTGAGTACAGGAGAGATGTTGTGTCTAGAGGATTATCCGCAATACCTTTTCCGAGCTTCTGACCTCCTATATTGAGCTCCTTTTCGTCATAGTGTCTTAATATGGCTTTCGGCAATATGCAATTACTAAACAATAATATGTATGAATGAAATGTGAAATTGGATATTGAGTTCGATTTGACTGGATTTAATGTTTTTTTTTTTTCGCGACACTTGTCTCCGTGAAAAACTAATTGAATCACTGCGTTTCTTTAGATATTGTCGTCCTACGTAAGAACCATAAAGAAAGTTGATGAAATTTTACTAATAGCATGTTAAATGCGACAAACGAGGAGTTCCATAATACAAGTGCTGAAACCTGCCTTTATCACTGAAGTCAATATCGAACCAAGACAAATTATACGTGAATTAAAATCACGTAGAAGTAACGTTACGATTCCCTAAGGTCCTAAGATGCAATGAACAACAATTTGATTTTTATTTAAAAATGTACGACGCATAAATTAGTGTAATTTATAAAACCACACTTTTGAACTAATATAAGAATCTGCTTCTCAGTGCACAACCTCAATACACCATATATACTTACTAAAATCACAGGTTAAAGTCGTTTTAAGCTATCAGCAGCGAGTTTATATGAAACACCTCTAGAAATTAGTTATTCGGTGCCTTCATGAAACCTACAGAAAAACTCCGAAGGTCTCTACATGGGCATGCATTTTCTGCCGCTTAGGTTGACTGCAAGTTTTTTTTTACCTCTTAGTAATAATGGGAATTCATCGTATTGAAGCACATCGATCTTGCCTAACGTTTTTTATTAGCAGACGATACAAATAAATTTTCAGACATTTCAAAAAATCTTGATGAAACCATTATGTAGACAGGAAACAGAGGATTATTGAGGCAAAATTTAATCCTGCTTTTTTTTTGCGTCCTCCCGAAATATCTTTGGAAAAACAATATCCCGGGGCCAAAAACTGCTTTTAAGAGAATTGATTCGGTTATAAGCCACCGCTAAGCTAAGGAATACGAGGGATGCTCGGTGCATGCTCAGCAAAAATAGGTGGAGCAGCTAAGGGTGAACGTAAAACGAGACATGAATCCCAGTTTCCTCTATTACCTCAATTAATAAGCAACTAATAAGATAACTGGCTAGATGATTCATCTTTCCAACCTCTACAATTTATAAGACTATATAGTACAGCGCATGAACTTTCGTGTGCATGTCGACTTTACCGGACCTGAACGTGCTCGTGGTAGGGGTTTATAGCCACGATGCAGCATACGCTGATCCTTACCGCCTTCAGCCGCCTGTATTTCTCGCCTGTTTTCGACATGAACACGCGTAATTTTTCAAAAGGACATAAGAACAACTAAAAAAACAATATAGGACGCCGCTGCCCCAAAAGATGTGCGTATACAAAGCAGGTACAGCTTTATTGTACCTGTGAGTCCGTGACCCAAACTTCTACTTGGTATCGTATCATATAGATGTTCCGCTTTGGCTATTTCATCAATATATCTCTACGAAGCTATAAAAGCCATCACATCAGTTCCTCACCAGAACCTTTCATTCGGGTTAAATTAAGATTGTAGTGCTTTGTTTAGAGGCACAGCTGGTTATTATTAGTATGCAATAGTAGTAGATTCCCTGGCAGGCACGGATGCCTATAATTGGTCACTGAAAATATTTAACGTTTACGGCGTGACTCAACTTAGTTTACTTGATAAGTTAGTATTATCCTTACGTATGCTAGAAAATTCAATGTGCTTTACCGTGAGGAATGTGTAGGGCGGATGTTCCCGTGTTATTATAATTACTAGAACTATAGAATAGAAGTTGTTACCGTGTTTTGGGCAAAGTACTTGTGAATTAGGCCTTTTTCAGACCGTTATAGCAACGAGATAAGATCAACGACAACGAAAGCTCTCAACAAGGCCCATCTTACGGTATTTCGCACAGACGCTAGATGGGATGTGTTGCGAATGGCTTTTTATTAGTTCTTAGATTAATTATCACCTATGTTTGTAGAACAAGGGCTATTTTTATGTGTTTGTTGTACAATCTAAATATATATTAATATTATCAATCTGTAAGTTACACGAAAACTTACACGATTTCTTTTCAAGTCTGAGTTGGTTTCGAACAGAAGAAGTCATGGACATAGTGACCGAACTAAAAACAGCCTGAAAGTTGCCTCTTTGACTACCTATTTTCGTCATTAGCGATCTGATTAATAAACTTGGCTCGTTTGATTACCATTATATCTCTTCCTTGCCACCATTTGCATAGTCCTGCCAACCACTTTGGGCTTTAATGTGTAACACAACAGCATTACGTGGAATAAACTTTAATGTAGCACATCTCAATACAGCAGAGTAACGATAGAACTATTAATGTGAAGTCAAAAAGCAGCTAAGGCGCCGTAAAAATTGTTTACTATCATCAATGACATATATATGACTATGCGACACATAGTGTTTCGGCATCACGAAAGTAACACAGATATAAGAGCTTGAAATCAGCCCAACGTTGGTTCATCTGTAGAGTGTGAGAGTAACGGCCGCTTCACCTATCGGGTCCGTTGGATCATATTCCCTGGAAATCCGTGATCTTGACAAGCTGGTGCTAAGGGGTACTACTAATTCGCACCGTATGGCTCCCATAAAACAGTGCCAGCGCTTTTCGAAGAATCGTATTAAAAGACGCTGAATAAATAAATGTATAATGTGTGCCTGCGTAACAGGGCATTAACAGGCACATAAAAATTGCAGCAAATACTAATTGTTAATGTTTTTCATGGATGGAGAAATAGCGCGGCCTGTCGAAATCACTATTATCTAACTCAAAACTTCGGATGGTTCAGGCACGTTATTGCGACTTCGGTTATGATTACGTCCTTTAAGTTTGTTTTTAACGAAGGTCTAAAAACATTCGTACGCATGAAACACTATCTCTGACCTGTCTACTCGCCAAGTTCGTTAACTGTCATGTATTCACTATTATATACTATGAAAGAAAGTCTCTGTATTTTGAGCTTTACGTCATGCATCGCCGCTAGCTAGCTAGCTCCCAGCACAAAACGAAACGTGTCTACATGCGGAGTCGAACCTAGACCACAACGGGTCCTAAAGATCATCATACAAACACGTTACCCATTAATCTGACACGGCGATATGAAACGACATCTAAGATAGTAAATGTAGCGCCTGTAAAGCTGATAGCTTCAAATTTAAATTAAAAAACTCTAGATTAAAAAAAAAGCTCAAAAAATGTATGATCAATATAACTGTCAAATAAATTCATCTTTTCTAACATGTTCAATTTGTTGATGACCTACGAAGTGGACTTTATAAAGAGAAAGCATGTACCCGAGGCCAAACGATGGCATCGAAGCTCTTAGTCAATTTTAGAAATTCGTTCACAACTCGTATCGCCGGGCTTACCTGGCGGTTTGTATATAACAAACCGCGTATGTATGACGGAGGAAAAAGACAGCGTCAACTAGGCTACCAGTTACTAAGACAGGGTAAATAGGCTTCCTGCAACGTCCTATTATCTTCAAGAAGAAGTCCTGGATTTGTCCATTTCTTAGATAAGTTCCTCTTTATCGAGAAGCAGTGGTAAACAGCCCCATGTTGAATGATCGTCCTCTTATGCTCATTTGAGTTAAATGTAAGACTTCACTGTCTATCGTACGTAATTGTTGATAGACCATACGATATTATGTAAGATTGTGTTTGCTGCTATTTGGATACCAACAGCGTTTCGTGATAGCCTAGATAATGATGAAGACATAACAAAGAACGAACGGCTTTAGCTCTTTGGACATCTCGCTCTAATTGAAAAACTGGCGCCCTCTTGCCTCGTGTCATTGTTTGTTGACGTTACTATAGAAATATGCTCACATAATGTATTTTTCATATTTGCTTTTTCGGTGTCTAACCTTTATATACGTATACCTGGCAAACGTCAGGATGACTAGTCACAGTTTGTCTCCTTTTACTTAGCTGACGTTGCGTCAGCCTATTGGGACCAATACCACAAGTCGAACTTTCGATTTAGCAGGTCAATGGCAGATAGTACATATACGATGCGAGTATCAAAGGCTTTGATATAACTCCATCAACGCTACTATAACAAACAGACATTCACTACACACAGATAAATCTGATCGGTATATGCAATAATCTGTTTTATATTTCACTTAAACTGTTTATGGCAAAATAGTATAAAAAAAAAAAAAGGTTCAATTCTGCTAGACAGTGGCTGGCTATTACAGCAAAAACGGACTTCCGTTTGGCTCATTATAATGGTAACCTCTGCCAACGCAAGCAACTTCCTTTTACCATCGAACTGCGAGGTTAAGTCAGAGACAAGCTGGCTTTGTATGTGGGAGGATCAGAGTGTATGTTTACGGTAGCGACGTCCCAGAAGCTCTAAGAGAACCTGTGTATAAAGTTGCTGAAGCACATGAGAATGTTCTAGCTGAACAGTAGTGTTAACTTGAAAGGTTAAAGGACTGAAGTATCCTTCTTTGACATCGATGTCCTAGAATCTTTGCTATAGAATTGCTAAAGTAGATCGCAAACGTGCAGGCAACACAAGGCTATGAAAAAACGATTGCTGGTTCCCAAAAGACAAAAAATGTTACATTTATGGAACAAATGGGCATACAAAGGCTTGCCCCATTTACCGCAATTATTTTATATCACATGGCTATGACTTATCGTACATTACTTGTGTGATTAAACAAACAAAGATATACTAGCATTAGAAAATATTTGTCTGTTGCTAAACTTAACAGCGAGAGGTTGAAGTGGAGAATATACCAAAATGCTGAAATTTTCTAAGCGCCTGCGAGAAGGATGGCCGACGCGTAGTCCTAGCTAACAACGAAAATTTTTTAGTTAGACAGTCTCTTTCGATTAGAGCACTTCAGTAAATCAGAAGGTTTGTGAGGTGAACAATGAGACAGCAAGAAAGCGTCGCTCCGTTCGCCCACAGCGAGTCTTCATCTCTTTTAGTCGCTTAGTCTGCAAGGCATCACAGTCAGTTCAAACGACAAAGATAACAGTCTATGTACAAGGTACGGCTAGTTCTTTTTGTTACATTGTTTTCAAACTGTCAAAGAACTCTCGCTGAGAAACATTTGTCCATGTGTTTAGACAGCGGCTCAACATGATTTTGCTGTCAGTCATAAATATATTCTTTAGAAAAAACCATCTCACTCATACTTCGAATGCTACTCGATCCAATAAGACAAGGGCAAAACATTCGCCCTAATCCTTTGTCTGTCGCTAGATGCGGCTATACCGAAGGCACTGAGCCTATCCGTAGCGTTTGCCGTATTTCTGATCCTAGAGGGCAAAGTTTGCGCAGGCCAAAGCCTAAATCAGTTTACTGAATAAATACTTTGCGCGACTGGATCATTTATTTTATCCCATTTATTTCAGAACGGCGCCGTTGCCGGGGCCGCAACACAAGACTCAATTGACATTGGGTTTAAATTATAGATTCGGACGCCATAGTTTGGGAGGGATTAATAGAGAAAATAACGTAGACGTCGCTTTCTCTGCTACGAGTTATTACACGTAACGCGGCTGACAACCTAATGGAAGAGCACTGACACTTGCTGTCGACTTATGTGAAGATTTGAAGGCATTTCGTTTAAGCCACTTAATGCGCCAACGATAGCAGTGCCACTACTCGCCAGACCTACCAATAGGGGGGCTACAATTTAGCGTACTGCTTAGGTAATGCAAGCAGCCTGAGTCAACGGCGCAATGAAGAAAATAACCGAAAAGTATACCCGTACAAAAACATAACGCAATAGCTATGTACGAGTTTATTTGTTGTTAAGACAAGATACTGCTGCAACATAGGTCGAGAGCTTGGCATAAGAAGCGGACACTCTACGTTTTTTTTTTTATCTTTATTTAAAGTCTAATAAAGAAAGCGCAATAATCTGCTACTACAAAGGGCGATAAACCAAATGGCGTCTATGGATCTAGAAAACGAAATGATCGTCAGATGATTGATGAGTGTTCCCGACAATGGGTGGCAACCTTCGTCCTCGACTAATGCTTTGAAGTCAGTGGGCGGGCAATTATGCCAGTTGTTCTATAGCAGCCAACGTTTGAGATCGCTGTATTTGAAGGTTCATACTGCTACCTGTTAATACCTAACTCTGGCATGTTTCGACAGTAAACCTGCCAATGTTTTCTATTGTGCCCGGTAGAAGGGGCCATGTCTAAAAAGTCATTGTGGCAAGCGTAAATTATAGCCAATTTATTAGCAAATAAATTAATGTAAGATAACATACACCAAATGACGAAGTACAGATATTTGTATTCGATTCGAAGTATAGAGATTCGATTCATAACTTAAAAGTCTATTCCAGCTAGATATGTGAACGCTGTAAATGAACTTTGCAACGACTAGATAGAAGTGGGTTTAGGACTGGCAGCAGAGGGATTTGCGGTGCTTAGTAACGGCGAGACTCCTACTCGCGAACAGAGAGGCTACCCATCTCACATAGATATCACATTGGTAAACAATGAGGCAGCAGTCTCCACAGTAGGGTGGACAGTAATGGACGAAGAGGAAAGCGGTAGTGACCACCACTACATATTCTTTCACGTCGAGCAAACAAGCCCACCGGAGAACATAACAGAGAAAAACACGAAGACGGCAAGCAAGGGAGCTAGACCTCTCCATCCTGCAAGGGGAAATAGACAGAACGTCTGAACAAATCACGCCACGCGAAACGGGAACCGGAGAGATACAGATAGGAGCGCAGCAACTCAGTCAGCAAATAATCGAAGCATGCACAAAAGCTGATCGGCGACCGCCCAGCGGTCGAAACCATCACCGGCCAAAACAAGGAAATCACAGAGCTCAGGAAAATGTGTGTGAGGAAAAGACGCAAATACACAAGAACAAGAAGCTGGCAGAGACATACGGACAATCTACAATTAGAAACAGAGCAGAGAGCAAGATAACAACTCCGGGAATACCAGGAAGCCCGAAATAAGTTAAAACAAAGCATACGACGTAGTAAGGAAAGATGCTGGCAAAAACTCATTGAAGCAGTTGATCGAGACGTGTTCGGACTGCCTTACCAAATTGTAATAGATAAAATAAAGAAAAAATCGTCACCAATCCCCCCCCCGATGTAGTGGTGAAAGCGGTAAGAAGCCTGTTCCCAACGCAACAGTAGAGGGGCGATACAACTTTCGAGGTTGGTGAAAGAAACATCCCAGAAGTAACACTGGAAGAAATAACAGAAAAGCACCGGGACCGGATGGCGTTCCACCAGAAGTAGTCAGGATACTAATTAAAAGATGGCCAACGATATTTCAAAAACTGGCGAATGACAAAGAGGGATATTCCCGGATATGTGGAAGGAAGCGAACCTAGTACTGATTCCAAAACCCGGAAAAAAGACAGGACCTACGGCGTTTCGACCATTTTGCCTTCTAAACACAGCAGCAAAAGCTATGGAAGGCATAATAGTAAACAGATTGACCAAGGAGACTGAAGATAAAGAGGCACTATCAGAGGCGCAATATGGCTTTAGGAAACATCGTTCGACACTGACAGCTGTGGACAGGGTCCTCGGGATAGCGGGAGGAGATAAGCAGCACGAAGTTTCGGGTCTTCAGCTAATCCTTCTGGGTGTTAGAAATGCCTTTAATAGCATGCATTGGGGAAAATTGATGGAAGCCCTGGAAGAAAAGGACATCTCTACGTATTTACGCAGGATCATCAGCTCATACTCAGAGAACAGAAGACTGATAGCGGATGGGACAAGATACACGGTCATAGCTGGAGTCCCGCAGAGGTCGGTCCTCGGTCCAACGCTATGGAACCTAGCCTACGACGGTGTACTGCACATAACGACTCTACCGGAGGGTTTAGACACCATAGCATATGCAGATGACCTGGCTCTCATAATCAGAGCCCGGACAGACGTGGAACTACAGAATCAGGCTAACGATTCCCTCCAACTCATAGAACGATGGACGACAACATTATCTAGGGTTAGCCGCGGAAAGGACAGAAACAATATACCTAACTGGAAAAAAGAAGACCAAAAGCGTAGAAATATTTTTGGGTTACACTCAAATCAGCATCCAGAGAAAAGCGAAATACCTCGGCGTGATGATAGTCGCTGCAATGACTGGAAGAGAACATACTAAACATGCAGCTACAAAGGCAGAAAGTACAGCCCTCAACTTGTAGCGAATACTGCGCAGAGTAGGAGGAGCCTCCGAGGGTAACCGAAGACTACTAGCCTCAGTAGCCGAGGCTAGAGCGCTATACGCAGCCCCAGTATGGGCACAAATGGCACTGAAGACAAAAGCCAACCGAGATACATTGCTAGCTGCTCAAAGAATAGTCGGAATACGTGTGGCAAGAGCATACAGAACCGTGTCAACCGAAGCACTTCTAGTACTGGCCAAAATGGTCCCATGGGATCTGGTTGCCGGAGAAAGAGCCGAACGACGACAAAGAGGCCACGTTGGACAAATGGCAACAGCGATGGGAAAATCCCCACACGAAAGGCCGAGGAGAGATTCCGGGCAGTTGGACCCGACATCTAATACCAGATGCCAGAAAATGGATTCGCGGCAGTCACGGAGAGCTTACGTACCATTCCTGCCAAGTCCTGTCGGGTCATGGACAGTTCCAGACCTACATGACAAAGATCGGCAAAACGCAAGTGGACACCTGTGTACTTTGCGTGTCGGGCACGAAGGACGGAGTAGAACATACTCTACTTCACTGCCAGGCACTTAAAGGGGTTAGGGATAAACAAGTACACAGAGAAATAGCAACAAAGGGCAGCGCTAAGGAACTGGTGGATATGATGATAAAAGACAGGACGACCTGGGCTAAAGTTACGGTCTTCTTTGATGACATTATGAAAAGGAACAGCTTAAAAGGATGCGACGCGAGAGAATAGTAGAAGGACAGGCCCGAAGCAATCAAGAGCCTGACACACAACAGTCGGCATTAACGGGAGAGCAGGAAGTTTGGTCTCTCTCGAGACCCAGCGTATACGGTCAAGGGGAAAGCCAGAATGGAGGATGGACTGGAAGGGTTCAAAGTGAATGATGACGAAATGACCGTTCCTGCAAGTCATGGTTTCGAAGTAATATCAAATATATCCCGAACTATGACCCAAGCTGATGAAGAGGTCCAGGATTTAGTGGGTGAGAGTCCCACAGTATCAGACAAAGCACAATTCAGTGATGTCTGGCCTGCATAACGCATTTGCCCTCAACCTCCAAAAAAAAAAAAAGGTTTAGGATTGATACAACATTTTGCTGAACTATATGGTAGGTGAGGGTAATACTAATATGTGATATATCGAATACAAACCCATTCACAAAACGGAACAACTGCCTGTGTCAATCTAGAATTAACTGTTGCCGTTATTGCGTGATACAGCTGCAGGACACAGTACATGAAATCGTTAGGCCGAAGGCTGATTGCAATAACGAACATTAGCCTTCATCACTTATGAGGCCAGTTCGTACCCAAAGTAATTCTGATATACGATCCGATCATAACGACATCCTTAACCGACCTCATTTTATTGTGCAGTATATTTTGCTCGACCGTAACCATTTACAACCGTAAATGTAGCCATAAATGAATTACTATAGTCCAAAGGTATTATTTTCGAAAAACAAAGACACACAGCGAAAACAGGTGGTAGTTAATGCTTGTACCGTTTATGTAAGTAACGTAACAAAAACTTTTAAAGTATTTTCAGTTCCTAACTCCCCATTGAAGCTCAGAGTATTGATATTGGAAGGGTACCTCACAACAGCCAAGTCATTTGGGGTAACTCATGTTTCCACAAATATATTCTGTTTATACCATGTTTGACATGTAGCTATTATATTATATTATTGAATAGAAAAAAATCATTGCCACAGAGCTTAGGGATTCCAATTCAATTTCGTGGCAAGTCTTATACATTGTAAATGCCTATGTTTTTTTCAATGAGACCCGACGCGGTTCGAAGAGCGATTCGACTTCGAAAGCGATTTTGGTCGGCTAAACAGCGAACATACGTTTTGCATGTTGCAAGCAGGATTCTCAAAAGCACTTCTTGTTGTTACCACGAGCTTCAGAAAGATTTTCTTTACTGAAATCGTTCTACATTTAGTTTACTTGATTTTCTCATCGAACATAAACAGGTGAAAAGCACTCGAGTACAAAAAAGATCCGTTCAAAAGAACGGCCAATGAATATTAAAGATCTCGCCGAATCCACTTTCGCAGAGCCTCTGCGATGGTGATGATGAATGACTCAGCGTGTCTCCTTTTAGTAATTTTAGCTAACAAGAAAAAGGTGCAACGGTATTATAAAACTGTACAAGGAAAAAATAGCGTTATAAAGCAATTGGAGCCGTCAAATAATAAGTGGATGAAGAAAACAAACTTCACTTCAAACTGATCACGGGCCTTGTATGATCAATGAGTGAGCATCCTATGGCGATGGCAGCAGGCTTCAAGGGCTTCTCTATCGGGAAGCTGAAAGCAAACGTCTCTACGAAAAAAGATAAAACGTTCTTTATCGAATATACATTCAGTAAATTAGAAATGTCGTAACACAGTTTATCGTAAGCCATCCCAACCGAACTACCACAATGTCCTCGAGTCTAATACTTGTTTACCCTCTTGCGTTTGTCGTGATGGCATTGTCAATGATACTAGAACGAATATATTTAAGCATGCTAGAATGCAAATTAGATTGTGTAACCTGTAAAAGAAAAAACGAACTTTTTGACTTTATTTTTTGGTCTTCTTTGATTCATGCGTAAATTATTCTAATCAGCCGCCATCGTCCGACTCCCTGTTTTGTCAAGTGCGTTCCGATGGTTAATTAATAAACCTGTTTACCCTTATTATTCATCATTTGCAGTCTTCCGGCCGTTGTTCTGCACCTCAGCGGCCCTCATGATGTCGGAACCAAACTGATTTAATTGTAGTGAAGACGGCACTGTACTTTGTATTCCAGTAGCTGCTAGTGTCTTTTTTTTATCTGGAGAATGGAACTCTTGACGTTTGGCGGCGGTGCTCTCGGTAAGTAAAGTTCTTGCTTCTGAATAGCTTTAATGTTTTTTTTTTTACATTTGTCGTACAACATACGACGTTAGCGGGACTTGAATCAGCAATTCCTTGCCTTCTTCAGTTAGAGATTTAGCCATCTCGGTCATCGGGAAGACTAAATTCAAAACATTCGTGAACAAATAGCCACCTGCGTTTCACGGACGCGAGACATGTCTGTTTTCATTATTACCTAACATGTGTATCACATTTACTCAGATTGCTCTTTTCATATGCGATTAAAATTCTGTAGATGGTCCGAATCGGGATCCACGACGAGCAAGCCCCAAACGCAACTTTGTCATGCATAAACAATGTTACAGCCCGACTCTTGGGAGTCCCACATAGACCAAACGTTTATTGTAAGCTTGATATGTATTCTGCGAACAACCCTGGGATAAATATTTAATTGAATTCGTAGTAGTAGCGGAGCAGAAAGAAACGCTGAAGGTCGCGTTTCTTTCCCGCTTAACAAGCTACGTACCGACCGAGCGGATCTAGCAATAATCCAAGCTATCTACCAGCAAGTCATGCTATCCTGTACATTTTAATGAGGCTGCGAAAACGCAACATGAAATTTAAAAAATTACCGTTGCACTACCTACTACTACTATTGAGACCCTCGAGTATATCTTTGCTGAAAATTAGAAATTTCAACTGCAGTTGTAAAATTTTATATCTATAATTTCCTCTCTTCTTCATTTCCGGCCATTTTTTTTCTATGGAAACAAGTGCAAGTGTCGAAAACTAGCCTGATTAGAGAAGGTTAGCCGGATGGTTTTGCTTAGATAGGATTTATCGAATTTATTAAACGAAGGGCGATTTGTAGCTTAGTGAGTGTTCAAGAGGTAATATGACATAGTGAAAGACTTTTACGAGTACGACAACTAGTATGTAGTTAATTTCACAGTCGGCTCAGAAAAAATGATTAAGAAAAATCAAGATTTATTTGAGAGATTTATTTAAAAGATGCATTAGATGCTGCAACATTGAACTTCAATTTTACAGTTGGTTCTGCAGGTATCATAGTCCACATATCATTAGTTCATCTAAAACTGCTTCCGTACAAAGGTACCGAGATCCTGGGTCAAGGCAGGTTTTTTCAGCCAGCCTACCTACCTGCCTACCTACCTACCTACCTACCTACCTACGGCAATGGCCTATTTTCTAAACACAACATGTTCAGACTTCTGATTTTCTCTGCTGCTTTAATATATTTCCTACCGGTACTTCGGTCAATCTGCCTGCTAGCTAACAGCAAAGATAATAAGTCCATTGCATTAGCTAGGAACCAGTTCATTACCAAAGTGGAATGTCTGCCTTAGGAGTCCACGATCTGGTCAAGAATCTTTAGCACTAATTAATCTATCAATGTAGTATTACCTGGGAGTAAGCGATCAAACCTTGCAGTTAGGTTTTTCAGCTTACTTTGAAACCGAAGAAATATATTCTTCGGTGCTAGACGTCTTTACACTATACGGTTTACTATGAAGGACCGGTAAATACCGCTTGAAGTAGTGGCTTCGCTACACTTTTCCATTCAGTGAACAGGTAGAAACTTGGTAAAAAAACATACAATCTCAGTTTGTCAAGTAATTTTCGTCTGGTACCGATAGAACAAAACTCACCCTTTACACTGAATTGTGAAAAAAGTTTTGATAGTTAGTTTCCCTAGCTAGAAGTTATATATTTCCTTAGTGTTGGTGTCAATTAGAATAGAACAGAGTCAATAGAGGCTAAATTTAGTAGAGGTGCGAGCATCGACCTAAAACAGAGAGTAAAGTGTTTGCAAACTTCACTATTTATTTACATTTACGTTTATGGAGATGTCAATGTGAAAGATGCTTTGCCGTGCAGTGATCGATCAATTACAAAGGAAAATTAATTAAATTGCTGAAAAGTTGAGAAGGACCGACACGTGGCTATGGACGATCTTGCCAAACGGTTCTAGAGCATTTAGAGTGCTCGAAGCGACATTTTTATCTACGAAGTATACAGATGCGAAACAAAATCGAACTATTTCTGAAGCAGACGACAGAAGATATGTACGAATAATTTATAATATAATGTACGAATAAATTATGTATCATAATACGTGGTACAGCTCAGCTTAACGCGCAAGGAATTGGGCTTAAGTAATTGGTTGAATTGAACAACGATCGTGCATTATGACTTTCTGCCACCTTACATCTTAACGATTGATTCGGACTTCTACCGCTAACAATTAAAGAGATTTCAAGCCGTTAGCAGAAATTCGTGACCAGTGTTTTCTGCTATTGAAAATGCGGACACACACATGTTGAGTTAGCTGATAAAATCTGAGAAAACATAGATGCGACACTTTAATACATTGGTTGCGTAGTCTGGAGGATCTTGCACTATCAGGCCATCATCTTCAGGTCTCTGCAAAACCTCTCTAACGATGTTCGTCTCAATGGAGAAATACAAAAATTACCTGTGACAATTTTACGCTTAGATATCTCACAAGTGATTAGATTATGGAATTACCGGAAAAATGGTAAAGGGTTGTCGATCAAAATGGTGTATATTTTGTTAAGTAATACGTTTCACTATTGGCTTAAAATGGCCAATACTTTTCGACAAACCAATATAGATATTTGAAAAAAGTCAGCAGTCCAAATGCCATTATCTTAGTATTCGCTTTTAGCGCTTTAAAGGGAAGTATTTTTTCCCATTTCAAATAAACACAGGGGAACTGAACAAACGGTTGAAGGATCGGAGAATTCCACGCACCTCGAAAAGCTAGATGAACTAAGGACCTTGAAGGAGTCTTCTTAACTTACCGCCTGCCGAACAAATCTTCCCGATTAGGACAAGGTTCGTAACGATGGGTGGCGACAAGTGAAAAAGGCCACAGACCCAATCGCGTGCGCACAGGCACAGACTGATAGACGTAATTTAGGCGGAAAAAAACACCCAAAGTTTAATCATCTAAAGTTTTCGAATGCCTAAGTGTTCCCTAGCGTAAAAGCTCACAGAAATCCTGGCCAAGTTTACATGGATAGGTTCTCGGCGTTACGTCTCAACACCCATAAACAAAGATTAGGGCTATCATATGTTTGCCTTAAGTGGAACGTTATTTGGCAGGGTTATATGTTAGGGGTGAACGGAGCCATACGCGTGAACTAACGCTTAACGGCAGTAGCCCGAGACGTAAAACTTGAAATACCTACAGGCTAAATAAGTACGGAAGAAATGCATTCAGCTGTACATGTTGCAGCACGTAATAATGACCTTGACAGCTATAGCTTGGCTAAGAGTTTACTCATTTATTTTAAAATTATATAACACGTATCTACTTGTTTGAGCAGCTATACAACTGACAGTCTGCCACAGTCGTCTCAAAGCGACGTAGAAAGTCTTCATTGACTAGCGAATTAGGCTTCTATCAGCATTGTCCATGAAGAATTACTGAAGGCGGGCTAGAATAAATAAGCGTCAATATCTGTTTCGCGTAGATTTGGTTTTCCGCTACGACACACCCATACGTTTTGCAGTTATGTTGTCATAGAATTATTCAGTCACTGCGAGAATAACACTAGTAAAATTACTGAAGAACTTTTCTAATGAAAAATGTATTTCGTTCACATTTGAAAGCCGTCTACTAATATATATACTACCAATACTAACCACTAGTTGCGACTCGGATATCGTTATACATGTTGGAGAGCCGATTAAACAAGGAAGCTCACACTTCAACATTACGGTGAACCCAGTTCTTGAAGCGACTGTTGACAGGGAAGCCCTCACTTGGAATTTTATGTACGCTCTCAGAGTGGTTACCTCTGAAAATTAAAACACGTATGTAAAATTTAGAAAAGTTTCCCATAATCAGTGTTTTTTTTCTAATTTATTAAGGCGACGCGCTGAAAGAAACGCGCATTAGCCACGTAAACCACGCTTCCCAATGTACAGAAATCTCAAGCATTGATCATCTGTGTGATGATGATT
The DNA here is from genome assembly GCF_002443255.2 of Varroa destructor. Lineage (NCBI taxonomy): Eukaryota > Metazoa > Arthropoda > Arachnida > Mesostigmata > Varroidae > Varroa > Varroa destructor. The sequence goes on along the minus strand of NW_019211455.1, from coordinate 40,363,575 downwards.
TTGGGAAAAGTCTTCTAAATGCCGTGCGCTTATTCGCTGCAGTTAATCGTGGGGAATTCCATCTGGAAAATTTGTTTTGCAAATATATATACACGTATGGCCAAAACCATTTCTCCAGGAACCTTGTCACTTAACAATTTATCCATCCTTTTATTTATCATTCAATAACCAAGTGGGTCGAATTCTACTACAGTTATGTTTAGAACCGCATTTACGAAAAATTCTGTTCATCTATCCTTTTAATTGAGCGCAACGGCCAGCGACCAGGATAGGTTTGATTGGGCTTATTTGGGGTTTCTCGAATGGACTTACGAAATTTCATACCTATTTTCTCGACTAATATTTCCCGGTAATGATTTTTGCCTGTGCTGATATGGCAGCACGCTTGTTAGATATACCAATGCTACGCACTCAAGAGATACGAATTAGCCACTGAGACTGCGCCGCTGCCTTAAACGCATATTATTTTAGAATTTACAGATCAAAGCTAATTCCGATATTAAGGCTACCGGGTCGGGTCACCCAATTGCTTAATCCGTATCTCTACTGCGCTCTTTGGCCTTGCCTTTGCCTGGCGGCCCACTTCACACGCCAAAGAGGTCTGAAGCCTTCACAGACGCACATTAGTAAAGGTCATTTATCAACAAGCGATTTGTCAAAATACTGCAAGAAAAAAGAAAGTCATTTTAGCATTCGTCTAGCACAACTGAATGTTGTACGCTCGAACAATTCGGGTGATCTATAATGTCTCCTAGTATGCCTGATTGTTACCCGAAGAGCTCCGCTTTTTCCGTTGATTCCTTTTTTATATGAAGATAGAATATGGACTTTTACGTATAGGCGCCACTACGGCAAACCCTTTTTCTAGGCTGCGGATGGATTTGCTTCTGTCCAGGCCACTACAAGATTTGGATCTATTAAACACGAGAAGCCTACTCTGCTGTCATACTGGATAATTAGCTTCGATAGTACTACTTACCTATCATCACAAGAAAACTTCATTTAGCGTTTTCAGTACTTTATGGTGTATTTCAAAAAGCAATACACAAACTGCGACAACTATTGCGAATCATGCATGGCAAACGAACGTATGTTACTACCTACATTTGCTTGCCTTCTAATGTAAACAAGTCCTTTATACAAATATATTGACTCTGTCTCAAAAGTACATTAGCAATATAATGGCCATTCGTGCACGATCTCGATACCTGAAAATCGATAAGCCGTATGACTGCTTCATTTAACTTACCTGTATACGAGCTCATAGGGTTTCATACTTCTGTAGCCATGAAGAAGCGTGCGTACCTCGATAGGAGGTCTATCCAATTGGTTCGTTGCGATATCTTCACCGTTTCGGTTAGCCCGCAAATTGTCTCGGACCATAGTCTTTACCTGCGCATTTACGCTTTCCTGAAATGTTTCAGCGGTAGATTAAAAATTAGACATATTCAGATGAGACGACAAATAGTTATAGTAAAGGACTGCTATAAAGTTGGTGAAAGAAGTTGATTCTAATAAAAATTTCAAAAAAGACATTGCCGCCTTTTCTTTTTAAGTTATCACGCTATAGGGATGCAGGAGGAAAAAATGCAGAAAAATTAGTTTGTTGAGAAACGGAGAATCTCAATAGATTTTTCTATCCCTTTAAAGTTTATGCTTGCGACATTTTAGGTGTTCTTGTATGATCGTAACTGTTCAAGTCTTGTACATTGAGGACCTAAACTTTGATCACTTTTCTACTCGGGGGACTGTAAATAATTATGAAGTCAGGCTTTTATTCAAACGAATAAGCATCATAAACACCAGGTGAGAATAGAGAAGCTGTAGGCAGTCTTTAAACATCACTAAAATTAGGGTATAATGGTCTGCCGGCTGTCAGTACACGCTTCGTTTTATACTGGAGGAAACTGCGAGCCATCTAAAGCAACTAAGGCGGTACCGGTCGTGCAATTTCAAACATTTATTACCCAGGTAAATATAACTTGATTACCGATGATGAGTATGCCTATCGTGGATGCCCAAAGATCAACGAAAAACTTTCGAAATAAGCTTCTATCCAGTTCGATCAACAGGATATTTACAATTATAATGAAGCAATAGAATCAAGGATTTAATGAAACTTTTTTATGGGAAAGCTCTGTCGTACCAGGGACATCACAAAACCAAATCTCTATCGGAAGTTGCTTGACGTAATTCTATTTAAACGTCATTTTTCTGTAGTTGCAGTTCGTGCTACGTAAAATTACCGAAACCGGCCTGATCTCAGTAGCTAATCCGTATCTCTCTTTGATCACAATCACGAAAAAAAAAAAAAAAAAAGCATGCCGCTAACACCGGTTTAAACCCAACAACCATTAATTGAAAAATAACAATCGGAAATGATTAATACTAAAGAAACAAACACTGAGTCGGTATTCGTTGGTATGGTTGCCATGCGACTTTTATAGACTTATTAGAGAAAACCCAGATAAACTCAGCAAGATGCACGCCGATTGCTCCTTTAGGATGCCTGATTCGATACCGAAGAGATAATTCTGAGGACTTTATCGCACGATGAAGATAGCCGGCAAGGTATTCTATAACGAAAATAATGTAAAAATATAAGCACCAGTTCCTTGTGGTTACTATCGGTGTCCCTGTTCGTGTAACTTAACTGTTAAGGGTTGTAAAACTAAAGGAAAGGTACTACCTTTCGCATATTAAACAAGAGTGTCTACGATAGTACCGTTATTCGTATCCGTTAACGCGTTTTTTTAATAGATTTTCAAAATGGAGTCTAAAAATTCCCATTTGCACAAGGCATCGTCTTAATTCATACAGCTGCTAGAAAGGTAGCTTATGATTTCGGCAGAAGTATTAACGAGTACACTATGGGTTTATCGGTTAGTTAGTGGCCAGACAATGGAATCACGAAGTTAATTTTCTGTAACCACGACCCTAACTGAGCAAATGCGATTATTATTATTGGCGCAGCTTGGTCGGAGCTTGGTCAAAAGTCGAAGACGAATTTTGCCTTTTAAGATTAACCTTTTCTGGGATTTTCAGCGCTGGGTCTGACCAGTGTCAGATCTATCAATGCACCGCAAGAGTCTTTGATACCAGAAAAGCTTAAATTGTTAGTAACAATCATTCCTAATAGATATTTTTTATGCTCTAGTTCGACCTCTTCAGCGTCAATACTTTTTGCCGACCCAGCTCCCTTCGTCGATGGGAGCTAATCATGTTCAACTACCGTGCGATAAATATCCTTTTCATAATGCTTTTGCAAAGAACAAACTGCTGATCTGTCAAGAGACGGTATATGTCAACTGAATAGTTTACGTTATCAATCGTGTCAGACTGTAGCTGGTAATGACTCGCTTTTCAGTCGGGTTCAGATACATACATCTATTGAAACGTAGGGCGGTCAGAACTTCGAAACATTTTAACGTATATAGAATAGCACCGAAATACAGTTGAAAAACCATGACTTTCACAATGCGATTACTGTATAGTGCTTAAGCGATACGAGCTATCGTGTAAGTAAAAGTAAACTAAAAATAGAAATGCAGTTTATAATAGTTTGAATCAGAGCAGATGATAACACAGATATGAGCTGGATATACGGTAACAAAAGTAGCCTATTTTTTTCAACTTAAAATTAAAGAAATTACAGAGGGGAAACGCAAGTATCAATACACCTCTGGTTAACCGCGTCGCAAGCCGGTACGTGTTAACAACATACTACTAACTTGCTGAATACATCAAACATCTACAGGCGGCAATGTTTTCCCCAACTGACTTATCGTCACAGACTTATCAGAGTGTTTTAGCTAATATTAAGCACAGTACGTAAACATGTTCTAACCAATCAACCGGTTCCTTGATATAATTCGGCTTCCGAACTCGTTCTGTTGTGTCTAGCAAACGCTAGCTACCGCGACGACCGCTCTGGGCATTTTCCTATTTTAGGGCTAGATTTGTCTGGGAAAAAAATAGGCTAATCCCATTACAGCCGCTTAATTAGACAAGAGGAAAAAAAGCGAAAATTTCCAGGACTAAAATGCCGACTGTTCAGGTTCTGAAACTATTCCGAGTACAATAGTATTCCTACTAACGTCTTAGCGGTTTGTTGACCTTCCTTAATTGGCCGATTGCTCCGTATGACTAAGGAACTAGTCGGTAATAATTGAAACCGTGCTTAAATGGTGCGTTTCGTTGGTTGATCTTACAGCTCATAATAGTCGCAGCAATTCCAACATCGAAGTTTTGGACCGCTGCAGTAAACAAAGCAGAGACGGGCACAGTTTACAAATGAAAAAATGTTTCGAAATTGGAAGCGGCAAAGTTGTTATTTTCACTCGATATCTCGTTTTGTTGTTACCAACAACTTTGCTGACATACATATAAATAAATACATATCGGCCTCTTGGCTAGAATTCTGATCTGGTTTGAAGGACTAGCTTAAGATGAAGACTAAATGTCGCCACACAAGCTGAGCCCACCAACCTTTACAGTCTTCAATAGAGTATATTACAGGGTGATTAACTATCATCTATTCAGCAGAGAATAATAGCTCCCGCGAGTATATTTTGTCTTGCAGTTCCTAACGCCTAAAATGCTCCCGAAAGATACATACAGCTTGTGTGAATAAAATAAGCTAGTATTGCCATTTAATATATGATTCATTTATCATTCTATTACCTAGAACTGCTACATAAGAATAAACGAAGTCTAACCACTTCAGCAAAGTAGAATTTTGTCTCTCACCTCAGTTGCTGCATGATCGGGACTGTTCGATTCTTCGATGCCAGTATCTTCCTCGCTGTTCTCATGCTGGTGAATGATCTCAAACCGTTCCACCAGCCGATGATGGGTTTCTGTGAAACCTCGACTTTTAAGCCTTTTTTCAGCTTCTTTATCTGTTGTATTTTTATACCTTACACTGATGATGTACTCACTTGGCATGTAGTGGCGGTCCTTGTTCATGTCGCTAAGATCGCTCAGGATGCTTCTTTTTGTCTATAAGGTAGTGCCGAAAAAAAGACACGTTTCAGCTGTTTAGAACTAATTTATGTGAGCGGTAGGTATTTCTGGCAAACATGGAAGTCTGCTTTTTAGCTTGTGTAGCTTCCAGCTACGAGACCTAGTGCATGCATCTCACGGTTTTCCTAATAGCAGTGATAAGGTCCAAAATGACCCCAAAGGTCGGAAGCTATCAAGTACTACAGGCCGAAGGTCAGTTAACGACAGCCACAAATTTGGGGTAAGCCTATTTTTGTAAGTTAGGTTCAAACCGGAGTAACATATAGTCACTTGTATTTGAAGTATAATGTGTTGCTACGTAATTCCGACTACGCGTCATCAACTTCCTAGCCACCCAGTTAATGAACTCGAAGCCTACCTCTGTGAATCTGTAAACAACTGGCGCTTCGAAATACGACGTATTAAGACAGCATTACTTCACTGTCAACCAAGCTGTTTTCGTGTCAAAGGCTTTGTCTTTATAAAGTAAGGCTGATGACGAATCCTTCAAGATATTTTTTCATTAACCTGTCTGTGTTTTACAGCAGGTGAATGCTTCGCTTATTCGTATATGGCATGTTCGCAAGACATTTTAACTGCTTATGTACAGGAAGCCAACTACAGATGTTTTGCCAGTTAATTTTGTAAGCATTAAAAACGCCCTCGAATGGGGCTATCGAACTGAGAAAATTGTTTTTCATGACCCTCTGGAGTGCCCCATCATAATTGGCTAGTAGATGATCTTGATGCCAGATACGCATACATTCTGCTGTGGAAAATATCCCAGGTAAACTGGTTTACCGAGGATAAAAATAAAGCACGTCCTACACATCTGCTTGCTTGAATTTAGTGATTAAGTACAAAACTCTATCGTTTGTTCAACAATCTTCGTTCAAATTCATAATAACAGTGATTCAAGTGTTCTCGTTTTGGTAAACTTCACTAGGAAACATAATAAGTACAAATTATATTCAAAATCACTGTAGACTCGCTTGTTTCACAACTATATATATATATATATATATATGTCAAGTTAAAGTGAAATGTTGATAACAAAAAAAGTAACGATGTTGTAAAAGCCTGATTGCGCCGTGAAAAGATCCTTGATTTGGTAAACGAAACGACTACCTTATCATAATTTTTCTCAAATTCGTCATGTCTGCTGCTCCTTTCCATTGGTAGTTGTCCTACGTCCGGTTCGGCATTCCTGCTTTGGGCCTTTTGATCATTTTTTCTGCGGCCTCGATGTTCTCCATTTTGGCCATAACGATCATGGCCTCCTGAAACCTTTTGCAAACACGCACATTAAATGAAACGAAAAATTTTATTGCGTTTTCCTCTAGGAAGATAGCATGCGCAACTAGACATGACGTTCTATCGAGGCTTTCATTGTTGTATGTATTCACATAGAAATGTATGTATAAACGTATGAACGGCTCCGTAGGTTCATGTTTCAATTTCCTTATCAGACCTTATCATAAATTATTTCCTTATCATAAATTCCTTATCAGACCTTCTGGAACATATTCGAATCTTCCGTGACTTGGTCGCCTCTTAAATATATTACTATTTTCTATGTATTCTTCGCCGAGTAAACGGCGTCGGTCGAAGTTGCCATTAAATATTTATATACGAAACTTAGATTAGAAGATGCTGATTAATTGATGGGGGTTCAACACTCGAAGCAGGTCTACATATGGAAATACAATCCTTCAGTGATGTCAATCCAATAGATCCCAATAGGGTCAAAACGAATCGAGCGTCACTATTGCGCACCTGAAGGTTTCCGAATTTCTTTTGCATGACCTGTGCAGATTTCAATACCGGAATCCTTGTCCTTATTTTAGTAAAGTCTGTCAGCGCCTGCTTTTCGTTCCTCACACGAAGATTGCTAAGCTTGTCGGCATCTGTTGCCATTTCAGCCTCTGCTGAGCGTTGCGCACCTCGGCCAGAAGTTTGGATTCCTATTGCAGTGATCATAGGTTGACTGGCTCTGGCAGATTCGTCTAAGCGTATCATCGTTGAATGTATGTTGTGCAAAAAATCTTTTCCCGGTCGAAGCATCACGGCCAGAATGGCTGCTTTTGCTAAGGTGTCATTCTGAAGTGGAACGGGAAGTCTGTCCGCATTTACTTTACTGCGTGGATGCCATTCGGCAAACGATCCGGGACGCCTTCTCGAAATACTCAAATGCTTGAACCGTGTGTTGTTGTAGGGTTTCACTGATGCCGTGGAGTGAAATAGTGACGAAGGAAATCTTTTATTTTTTACCATTTCAGGACGGTCGTTCGTAGATTTGGCAGCCTCTGGGACTGAATTGCCTTTTCGGCTTTTTTGTGTAGTAGGCCTTTGCGTCGTGCTTAAAGGTCGGTGAGGCATTCCGAAAAAATCTGGATCGGTCTGCTTGAACCGGAACCAGCCTGTGGCACAACAAGGGTGGAGATCAAAGTTTAAGTTGTTGAAATCTGATTGTGTGGGAAATAGAGATCAGTAGCAGGTTTTACTTAATGGGTTAGTGCGTCTAATTTGAAAATCGTATATGTGTAAAATCTTATAGAACAAGTGATCGTTTTTAAAACGGCGTTATGCTTTCTAGGTCCCGATAGGACAGCGAATGGCATATCAAATAGAGTTTCTTACTTTTTACGTTTTATGATCATTTGAAAGCAGACGCCTTTTAAGATGATTGACGGATTGGGTTTTCTAGGCATTCTCATGCGTTATGCCTTAGTAGAACGTGTATGTTTACGCTGATCAAGTACGTGCCTGCGCATTATTTAAATACTGTAGTACCATATTGTTCAGTACGTTCCGTTTTAAAAATATCTCACTCTATAGAGGTCGGGCATTACGTGACTCTATTTGATTGTATTGATTAATCTGGAAGAAATTAATAGTCAGTTTTCATCTAAGTTAAGTTACGATACTTCCGTAATGTGCGATAGCCGTTAACATCTTTATGATTCTACCACGTTATATTTAGTTAAATAATCATTATACATTTCTTAGCACAATATTGTGAATTTGGTACAGACAATCAAGCAGGTCTAAAACCTATCTAGCGACTAATAAATTGCCAAACACAATAACAATGGCAACTGAATACGCAAAACCACTTGTCTCGTGTCTCTGACGCATAAGGCGTTGCGCACAGAAGCAACTTACCAACTGAAGCTGTACCGTGCCCTGTAGTTCTCTGCTGGCCCTCGAGGATGCCTTTTGTGCTCACCTGCTTAGGGCTTTCATATGTATTCCACGCAATTGCCCTTCGTCCTAGAGTTCCATGTTGTCTTAAAGTGCTTCCTCTTTGGTGGTGTCGAAGCATTAGTGCTGGATGCCCCGAAAGCAACGCTTGTCCAGAAAGCACACTATTATTCGTATTCTTTTGCTGGGTGACAGCTGTGTTTAGACCAGTCTTACCGTTATAGGTCGCGATGTCTGCTGGTGGCTTCCAGGTTCGCCAGAAGGCGTCTTCTGAGAATTCAACATGGTTCTCTTCCTTAGCGGTCCTGGGCACTATGGGTGGTGACCTGAGACCTTCTACGGTTGGCACCATACGACGTGAGACGAATTTTGGCAATGCATGGCAAGAAAGGCATTTATTTTTTTTGTCAGTATTATGTCAACTAGGAAGAATTGCCTAGGCGTAAATGAAACATAAAGATTTCCGAGTTCTACGTCCGATACCTGCTTTTAAGCATTGCTTCGAACGATCAGTTCCCTTCCTAACCCAGCATATAATACAGTTGGATGAGGTATGCTGGGACGTACATTTACAGTCCTTGAAGAAATCTTTGCTTTTTAAATGATACAGTCCGGGAGCTACTGACAATAATTATTGATTCACGATTGATTAGCTGAGCCAAGTACACTATATAATAGCACATGGAGTCTACTGGCGTTCCAATAAACTACGGTTTAGAAGACACTCTTTCTTTGCAGTATATTCACACGATCTCCTACTGGGCTATTTTATTAATTGATCGATTAAATCTTGCTGACATGGCTATTTAAATATCAGTCTTCAAAATTAAATCTTTTTTTCTGTTGAAATGCATTTTGGACACGACTGAGCACCGCCAGATCATGGTCTACCTAATTTGGATCGGGGAGTTTGGGACCGGGGATGGGAAGTTTCGTTTCTCCAAGACCACTAATTCTTAACCCCGATTCATACGGCACTCCAACCGTATCACCCTTCACCTACTACAGACACGTAGGTAAACACTAAAAAACAATATACGTGCATTTCAAACTATAGCTAAAAAGCTAATCGATGGAGAAATACTACGAAACAACGGTAATTGTGTGCAACTAATGCATACGCGTACCTTCTACGAGAATAGATGTGTCCGTGAGCCTGTCCTTTTCCGCCTTTGTTGATCTGACTGCCGCTGAACCAGCCACGGCAGTGCTTAAATGACCGTACTTAATAGGAGGATACACAATGTCGTTAATGCCATCATAAGAAAGAAAGGAGTTGGGGAAACGCAAAGCTTTGACTCCCGCATCCGATGAATGCACAGCGCTACCCTCGGAGAAGCCGGTTTCAGGCTGCATCGTACTTGAATTCGCAGCTGGGCATGTACTTTCGAGCGTTGAAACTCTCGGTATCTTTTTCCAGGTATCATTGCGATCAACTTTATCTCTCGCTTTCTGCCATGGCAACCTCTGTAAACTAGCGACTCGAGTTCCAAACTCGCCAGTCTCTCCGGGAACCCGATGAAGAAGTTCGTCACTGGTGAGGTTCACGTTCCCCTGCAACGATGCAGTTCAAGTCTGATTAGCCAACGGCGTGAAACGGACCCAACCTGAAGGTGTTTGATAATCAGCAGTGTGAAGATGGCGCCAATAGATACCGCGGCCAAAAACTTACCTGCCATCCCCAGGGGCAAATAACTGGATGTTTAGTTGACGTTGTTGTAGACGCTGTCAATGTCAAGACTTCTAAGTCCTTTTCAGATGGATGGTGCTTGTTTGGATCGCGTCGACGGTTTGCTATTAGTCGAGCAGCATGACCTGTAAGTTTTCTGTGTTGAGGTCGTGGGGGTCGTGTTATGCCATGACGGGGGTATTTGGGTAACCAACGATTGTCTAATTTCTTGAAGTCGTGTAATATATGGTGTGATAGGGAGGGTGAGGCAGGTCTTCGTGAAGTCCGATATGCCGGTGAAGGCGCGAGCCGATACACAGGTCTGCGAGGCCGTTCATTTTCTTCCTGTGACCTGCTTGGGGCATTTTCCGTGTCACTTTCCGGAACCTTAGCAGATTGTTTTCTTGGAGCTTGCGCTGCTCGTTGAGCAGCATGTTGTAGAGGATGTCTTGTTCCTTGGAGAACTGCATGTTGAGTAACACGCTTTTCATTCGATAGTGGCTGTCCTTTGGTTAACAATAGCAGCGAGCTTTTATTATAAGGAAGGAATGATTCGTATACAGAAATAACAGCTCGGGGATTTCGCCGATTCACTGCTCTCGATAAAGGACGACGTGTCGGGCGCAGTGTAGGTGACAAGTCATGCATTCGATGTCTGCTGTCCAACCGCGCCTGGTTTATTTCGGGGATTTTTCTCGCTTGCTGATCGTCACTACCAAAAGGTGGATAAAGCGGTGGAACCAAGTTGGATCTACCATAATAACGTGTTTGTTGAACGGTTTTATATGGATATTGCTGGTTTTTTTTTGAGAGTTTGTATTTAAGAGAATCATTAGCATTATGTAGCTTGTGCATTCTCTGCCTGTTTTCTCCATTTACATTTACTCTGTTACCTCTGTCATAGGGTTCTTCATCCAGTTCGTATCTTTCGTTACGTGTAGCTCTGTAATATGCTTTAGGTTCATAGGCCGACTCCTTTTTCGAACAGCGGCCTTTGTCTCGAGTTAGTTCTAGTTCACTGAGGTGTCGTGCGCTTAGATCCGTCGTTTTTTTAGCTCCGTACGCAGTGTCGACCTCACCCAGTTGAAGATTTTTTTCGTTGTCCAGATCAGAACGATATCTCATGAGAACGTCCTCCACATCATTTCGTTTACTTTTGTCTTCGTCACCGGTGCCTGGCCTCGACGAATCATCCCCATTCAAGCTAAGCTGATTATCATGCGACTTATAAGGCTCACGATTTACCGGTCCTGTTTTGGTTGTATCGTCGTTTCTTACGGCACTTCTCTCCGGACGTTCTCTACTATCGCGATTTCGGTCGATTGCCTGTTCCTCTTTCCGTACCCAGTATCCGTACTGATTCCCTTCTTTTGCTCCACGAGCCTGTAGAGGCTTGTTTTTCGTATGCAGTTTTTTATAGGAATGAGGCTTATCCTCGTAGTCGTAATCGCGCTTGCCTGCTAGTCTGTAAGCCTCGGTGCTGTCAACCCGCGAGCTGTCTCTGGCAGCGCCGTCAGTATCATGGCCACCATAATCTTTTGCTGGACGCTCCCTTGACTGCGATTCCGTATCGTCGGTGTATTCAGAGGACGCAAAATTTTGAGTCACCCGACGTTCGCGGCTGTCTTCGCGTTCTAAACAGAGTGAAAGCAGAGCAGTTAAAAAAGGCGAGATTGCATTTATGATCTGATCGATGTATGGATTATAAGTTGGATTTTCATAACATTTTGAATGAGAACACGTGCGTGAATAATAGAACCATTAAATGTCAGAAAAAAAATTGATAGTCGATAAATCATTTGGTTATGAAAGTGTTTGGATGTAAAGAATTTCCTAATGTATACTTCCTCTAATGATCCACTTTCCAATGATCCCTATGTAACAAGTTGTTTATGTTGTGAATTACTCTAAAGGTTTCAGTAAGCATCGTAAAAATTTAAAAAAGGCTGTGCTACGGTTATTTGTTGGTAAATTATCATGCGTGTATATAAACCCATCTTTTAGTCTCATTCTTCTTTTTCTGGAACATGTAAGCAAAACCCAATTGCCGTGTAAATTTTTTACAACGTGCCAATTGGGAAAACTTGTTCGCAAAAAAAAGTTTTTGTGCGTGTTTGGACAAGGCCAACTTTATTATTTTTAGTTTTAGTTAGGACAGTTTAGCTTATTTAATAAGGAGAACAAATCACCTGAATAAGCTCAAATGGGATTGGTTTCATTGTAATCAATGGGATTATTAAAATATCGTAAGATGCCTTATTTGCCTGGAAAATTGGTTCTTTAAAAGCCTTGCATATATATTGCTTTATAATGTTGTCAAACTAAAGTTTGTCAATCATACTTAGATTCATACCTGCTTGAAAGAGCTTTTGCTTAATAGTTATGAGTGAATCCGTAGCGGTGTAAACTCATAATAGCTAGCCTCAAACAGGCAAAGCACGCGTCTACAAGCATCTTTACTAGTAACTTTATTTTTCGCCACTAGTAGAAGTAAGTAACTACTCTATGACCATAAAGTAGTATCGTATGACAAAGGGCACAGTAAGGTATCGTTATATCACCTACTGTTACCTATGTTAGAATGGATCAAGGCAATACCGGATGTAACGCCCGAAACATCTTATAAATTAACTTAATTATTTGACTCATTACATTAGAAGAGGTATACGTATATGAGGTGTAAATATATCAAAGATCATAACGTGTTTGATAATTTCTTGATCATTCTCGTAACAATAAGCCAAATGTTACTGACCACTTGTAAATTCTGACCATTTTTAAAATCACCGCTTTCAATGCTGAAGAATTGGTGCATTCTATACCGTCTGTCGAAGACTCTAGATAGATACCTCACCTTTGATCAAGTAGCAAGAATCGTCCTTTAATTAAGCCTAGTCGAAGAAATAACCTTAATTTTACGAAAAACTTCGTAATAATGGACAGTGAAAATAAAACTTATTAGGATTAGAGGCCACTCGAGTCACAGTTTTTCCTACTTCGAGAAAATTATTCGTTGCTTACGTGCTTTTAGCAAGGCCTGAACAATGTACTGTGCACTTTTTATGCGGTATGGTAGCAATTTCCTCACAAATATATATTTGGCTTAGAAACCAGTACATTGAAACTTCTTTTTTTTTTTTTTTTCTAATCCAAATCTTTAGCAAAAGGTACCTGGAGAACGGCTGGAATTGGATAATCAGCCCAGGTTCCTGCTTGACCTATTATCATTATTTAATTGCGAAATTCCATTACGAAACACCTCTGCACCATTTTGGCTACACTACAAAATTTCTTTTGCTTAATTAGAAGATTAATAAATATGTTTAAATACTTTAGTGTATGCTTAATCATGATAATTATCAGGAAATGAAAAAGCAATAAAAAGCGCCACGCAGTTTAGTTTAACACTTACCAATGCTGGCCTCTTCGGCACTACTGATTCGTTCAATTTGCTCAGCTAGCGGCGATACCGGCGAAAGCTCCTGCGAGTTTCGATTGTTATCGTGGCGTGAACGCTGCTCGTCAAACGGGCGATTCTCATTTCCACGATCCTGGTCCCGATCTCGAGACACACCTCTTCTGTCGTCTTCAAGTGAATCATCGTCCAGCTCGTGACTTATATTTTTTAGATCTGATCCACCACCGGGATGTCTGCCATAATAGTTTTCGTTTCCCTGAGAACTATTATTCGGTGACCGTTCACTCCTATCTGTCTGATCAGGCTTCCATGCCACAGTCCTGGTAGTGAGAATCACAACTATTACAAGCGCGCACGACAAAACCTTCATTGCATATTCGATATTCTTACTGATTCGTCATCACACTCTTTACAACTGAGTCTTTCTTCTATGTACAGCTACTCGGTCTAAACCTAGGCGGGCAAATGGAACATTTCAATAATAGAATACAATCGTTTCAGTCTCGAAACAGGAATAAAGATATACAGATATTCAATAGGAGTTAATCCGGAAGCCCTGCTCCCATCATCTTAAGATATTGAAAATACGATTGATCCCGAAAGCTTATTCAGGCACTGCCATAACAGTCAGTTAATCTTCGATTGGTCAAAGTCAAATTGGACGAATTGCTCGATCTAACAGCAGAGATAGTTCCACCAAACGCCTGCCGCCAGGTAGAACTCCTAACAAAATACTGAGCAAGCGTATTCGACCAAGATGAAAGACAGCCTATGGTTGCTAACGGTTCGCCGCTGGGTGAGCGGCCAGCGGCGTATCGACGAACGTCTCTTCCCTGAGGATTGTTTTTCTGCACGAGTGCGCAGCACGTTTAAGATAAACCCAGCAACGCGACACTGCTTGGACCTTCACGTCTTTTGCGTCTATCCTTAACGCAGGTGGACAACTACACATAATCACACACAGGCACAGCAGTGCGTACGGATGCAGCTGTTTAAACACAACTACATACTTCTAAAGACTGTCCCTTTTTATCGATAAAAAGAAAAGGAATAAAGCAATAAAGCCGAAAGAGTAAGAAACAATCAACCCCATTCAGTTCCTCAAAAAAGCTGCCAGATTTACCCGCTCACCATGTTATTTTATATCATCTGGCGTGTAATAGCATTGTGGCTGTCTTGTAGTAGGAGTAGCCAGCGTCATGTGTAGAGAAACGATTGGAATACCCTTCCTTCGCAAGAACTGCTCTGTCGTCCGCGTTTCGTAACGGCTATCCAAGCTACCCGCAGCTAAAAAGGCACAGTAGTCCATTGGACAACGTTTTTCTTTAAAGGGGGCCACTCGGCCACGTTTAAATTTTTGTGGATCGCTGTTGTCATCACTCCCTCGTCCACGATCGGTTCGTGTACCCACTGCCCCCGTTGCCTTCGTTGGATGTCGATCCGCCTTACTCAACGGCGGTGCCGGCATTAGCCGTGAGATAGTTTAGCTTGCACTGGAGCAGCACCGGCAGCTGCTAAGGGCTTATTGCAACGTCGTATTTCGGCGGTCAGCGCCGGCCAGTGTCTTCAACATTTGGCATGATTTCGAAAGAGCGAGTAGCGTTAAATGGGTAGGTGATGATGTGGTCAGTTTTTTTTCGGTTTCAGAATCTAAAAGGTAGATGTTGACCTAATGGAGTCGTGTGAAGCTGGTATGTGTCGACCGTCTGGTATGATGTGCAGCTGTGAACTTTCACAGATATCGGGCAATAGGATGTTCAGTAGCATTCGCATATCATAGGCATTCAATTACTGGTCTTGCGAGTGATCTCTATCGCTAAGCAATATCGTACCAAACCTTTCAAGGGGATCTCCGGTCTCTTTACCTAAATCAGTGAAAGGGGAATGCCTGTGTATGCGCAAAATAGTTGTTTAGAAAAAGTTCGTTTCGTTCGTTCGCTGCAAAATTTTTTGGCTAACCTAGAGTTAACAACAACCGGCTGCAAGCACTGGGCATATTACTATTAAATCGCTCCGCATTGGTCACGTATTTGCAAACTTTAATCACCTCGTTTGTCTAATCGGACGTCCGGCTGTATTTACTGGTCGCTGAAAACCTCTGCCTATTTTGTTCCTGAGGTAACATTTTGTGACAAAAAGACATCACGCCGAACTTCACAGTCCACAAGTTAAAGCCGTCTTCGTCTGAAGACAGCGGTCGATATTGATTCTTGTTGGACTAACAATCTAAAAATGCAAAAACGTGCCGATGCACAAACAAAGTTTAAAAACGACAGAAGACACGCAACCGTGCATGAATAACTAAATTATCGAACTGTCGGTAGCGGGCTACGTTTGGATTTTTTTAAAATTTGATCATTATTTTCGCTATAACTGTCACAAGCGTTCTTGAGAGCGCTGCGGAAATAATAACCGAATCGTTTGAAAATTTACATAACAAAGTCATTCGAGAGATCGCAGTAAGTGAAGCTTTTAAGCGCGAGATATCAATCCATTTTCTTAGAAAAGTTAATTAAAAGATGTTAATGTACCTATAGTCTTGTGGATTGATAAATAAAATAAAACCGGATAAATCATCAGCACTGGGTTAACCCGAGCATGACAAACTACACTATATATACAACATATGCGGTATTGACACATAAGTTTGTATATATATATATATATATATATATTAGCGTATAGCGTATAAATATAGTGATAATTTATGGAAAATGGCATGAAATAGTGATATCTATTATACAAAATATTTGCACCATTTGCACCGGTAAAACACAGGCAATTTGTTTCTAGTACAAAGCCTACATTAGTTAATGCGTATAAATGAAATTAATCATAAAATTTTTACTATTTCAAATACATGGAACAATGTTATTGTATTAATTCCAGCTCTGCTCATCTGTCTTTTTCATATCGTTCAACTAATCTTTCAACATCATCGTTTTGGGGTGCAAATACCATATGCAGCCCGCTGCCTCGTAACGTATCGATGGCATTCTTCTCTGGTCGTTTATTGTCACTTTCTGTGACAAGCCGCTCACGGAATCCTCTTCGTGATTTGGTGCTTTTTTTTTCGAAGTTCTAGCCAGATAAGCCATCTACTATCAGAAGGTTCAGTACAACGTCTTGTAGCAGAGACGGATCGCCAACGAGCGCTCATTCTCGTAAATCGCTTCGCTGGATAACATAATCAGTTTGTATCAAACAAGTTTATGGCCTAAGAGGATGCGTTCAGGCGACTTTTTGTCCAATAGCGTTTAATTAGTAGTTGGCTACCGATGAAATAAAACATAGGCTTCTTCAGTATTCATTTTTGGCTCGTGAGGCTATTTCTGTAAAGGCACCACAGTAACGTATTTTCCCACCAAGTTTACAGATACGTGAGATGGTCCAGGTTCGAAAGCGAGTTACATAGTATGATACACTTGCCCTCATTAGACATATTCTACAGTTGACCCTGACTTTGAAAATACGTTAGAAACCGAGCAGAGATACATCTTCGCTTAATGCTGAAGTCCAAACGATTTAACCAATGCTGGATGCCACATTCAACATAAAACCCAAGACATCTCTTGACTAGTTACACAAAAACTGTTCATACACAGGCATATACTTACTAAAATGGAACTAATTATTTTAATAATAATACTAATAAAGAATATTCTATATTCATTCCATAATTGTTGTCATTCATCAGCACCAAAATGCAAGCACTATTTCGAATAATGCATGTATACAATAATATTTTGTTTCGTAAACGAGCATTTACTCACATTCTATGACAGTTATATGTTCTAAGCAGCCATGTTTCCCGACTACCACATGCGACCTCTAGCTATCGCGTCCCGCAAATGTTACAACTCTTCGATCGCTGTTCTCTGTCGCAGCATGGTGCTAAAAACCTGACATGAAACTAATGTCAAGCTAAAATAAACGATCCGTAAATCAAGAACACTGTCGCAACAACACGGACAATAACATGACATTAATATATTACCACTAGTAGATTTGTGAGGAGCTCTTTTCTCCGGATGCGATGAGGAACATCGAACCGAAAGGACCGAGCCCGCTAAACGGGCGTGTCGTCACTCGCTTTGCCCTATCTACGTTCCATTATGGACTCTGATTTCTACATATTTTTTTCTTTATACATTTCTATAGACGATACATGTAAGTGTTTGAAATGCGAGAAAATTCGTCATAGACTGACTACCCAAGTACAATCTATAAGGTCACATAATCTCAGTCACATAATCAGTTTCGCGCAATGTTTTTTGAAATGTTTATATAGACCTTCTCCGATATTGGGCTATTATGTTGTTGATTTGTGTTTAAAAGGCTTGTATGAAGCCTTTGATTACTACCTACAAAGGTGAATGAATAAACACTGATTGGAAATTTGTACGCGTTTCAAATTTTTCAATATTGTGAATATTACGATTCTCATTTAAGGCTAAAACAAAAGCAGATTTATTTGCTCGATATAGATTGCGTGCAGCGAAGGATTATGTTATAGGCAGCTATTTTCCGTAAATTTCGCCACGGTTGAATGAAATCGGATACACTGCACCCACTGAAAGAGATTATATAAGAGTAGCTTTGAGCAAAGGACGCCTATGTGATTATCGTTGACGGAAAGGATATAGTCCAGCGTGTGCTGAGTTGTATCATCTAGCAGTGATGAAAGATAACTTATTGAACGAAAATATTGTTTAGAGAGATCTGTTGCTACAATACACGACATGAAGTAAACGTCCTGTTTTCAGCCGATCTACGCACAGACGCGTACAAATTGTGCGGCTCTGCTTAACTCGTGTGTCGATCGAAAAGCTTTATTTTGGGGTCGAGATTTCGTTTATCTTTCGACTCAAAACACACCTTAACACACATTTATGTTACTAAATCCCACTGGAACTGCGTCGAGGCACAGGTAAATAAGTGGGTCCAGCGTACTCGGAAATTTATCAGAATACATATTTTTTTTTTTTTTTTTCTTATTTGTATTTTCGTAATCGGATGCATCCGTGCCATCATTCACGTTTCTAAAAGTGCAGTCATCGGCACTGGCAAAACCCGGCCTCTAGCACAGTACCATGGCCCATCGCAGGAGTATTCCTACCACTCACAGCTTCGTTTCGCTAGACAAACAAATTTGCCAATTCCTGTTTGTTATCCAGACGATTTTTCTGTTGTACCCTAAATCATCGCTAGCACTTTACAAGTCGTCAGTTTAAGTTTCTTTGTATCAGCTGAGATATGCCAAGCTTTAAATTAGGGCAAGGTGAGCATGCCCCGTATCACAGAGAAGAGGCCAGCTTCTATGCGCCGAATGAAACACAAGTAGATGATGATGACAGTATTCTACGAAAAAAACGACCTAGCCTCGGTGGGTAATACGCATGTCATTCCAGCGGGCTGCTATAGTAACCACAAAGCTGAAGCTATCGCTGGTTCAAATTTCAGCCTTGGTAAATGTTTACTGTGGCATCTGGTTATCGTACCGCTTAACAGGTCCCTTTGAGAAACCTAGGTGGGTCCCGCAGGACCCACCGTACTGAATCTTGGATGCTACAATAAAAAAGTGGTTCTAAAGACTTGTTCACACTGTGCGAGTAGTCCATAAAGGCTAAACAGAACCAGCATAACTTGGCAAGTTAACGCTGTTGCTCAACAATGGTGGCATATACAATGAAGATATGCATATATTCAGACTTCACCAAAGTACAACAGTAAGACAACACCTCAGGTATATTGAAGCACATTCACAATAGATATTAGCACATAATTTCGTTGCGACATTAGTAGCTGCGAAACCTAGACACGTTTCGAAATGAAGAGCCCAGCTTGCACATATCATGACTGTATCGACGACATCTGGTTATGATAATACCAGCACTATTATTACTATTGTGGTCTTTCAATTTCGTCATGCCTATCAACAAAGATGTAAACATTACAAGCCGGTCGTAGTCAGGTCAGAATATCTTTGTTCACTATCATGTCATAAGGGCGTTGCGATGGTCTAGATTACAAGCTGGGCGTACAGGCACTTCATTTCGTGCCGGGAGCCAGCCATCGGAAATAACGTAGTAGCATCAGAAGTGATCCTTGACACATATAATAAATCCAAGATTGCCGGTTTACATTTGTAGCTCGCCCTGCAGCATATAACATCTTAACTAGATATAGCGAGAATATTTGAAAATAGGAAGGTCAAAAGCGTAGGCGCGCCGGTATTTATTTAGCCACCTCCAGGTAAGCGATCTATACATGCTCCTACGATGATTCCGTTCGTTGTAATGTGCTCTTCAACGATGCTACCTAATGATAGGATTTTGTCATATTCAGTTTTATAGGACCAAACAAATAAAACTCTTGCTTACATGATATGTAAATACAATTTTTTTCCTGAGAGACGTGTGCTGTAAGCGTATTGTATTTCTAACATCAAAGCGACAAAGGCTTTGTACACTTCAAGTGGACAAAACCAACGCGCCAACGTGACAGCAAGATATATAATCAGAGCCTTTCTCTTTAGAACTTAAATTGTCACCCACAACACTTACAGCGGATTCAAAACGGGTGCAAGCAGCAGTGACTGTAATTATTTCTGCTGATTACCATAGGGCATGCAAACATATCCTCGTTTTGCCTTGTTTCCGATACGTCTTTCGAATATATTCTGAAGCCTTTGAATCCGATAGCTGCTATTCAGGCCGACCTTGATAACGTGCAACGTCATCACAACCAATCCCTCTAAGGCCATGGCCAATGGTCAAATTACGGCAAGAACTCACGAACGGATGCTGCTGACGTTTTAAAAGCGGCATATATATATATATATATATATATATATATATATATATATATATATATATAGCAATAAAGACCCATCAGCTTGTTTCATTGAAAAATAATATTAGTATATTGGTTTAGAGCATTTGTTGAGCTTTCTCTTTCGTTGGAGCTCTAGATCAAATCTGAGCAGTATTTTCTGTACGTCGGCAAGTTTACCCCAAGTTAGATAAATCGTCCCTTATTTTTTAAAAGGTTATGTGTAAATTTTCATTCCAGATACTAGATCTTACTGCTACGTAATAGCATTCTCTAACCGCAGCAGTGCCTCAAAAGTTAAAACTTTCTTTTCATCCTCATCTTAGGTCGGTACTTGTTTTCATCCCGTGTTAAACTTTATTTTGATTTTTAAATTCCAATTTAAATTGATTTATTATTTGAATTTTAAATTCCTGTCACCGTTTAGGTAACTTCTACCTTCGCCTGTGTTGCCAACTTCAATTTCTCTAAAATGACTCAATGAAATCAACGTGTTATCGTTCAAGCACGTTGTAACAGAATTTAAACATTATCAAGGCTTTCCTTATTCAACCAGCTTCTCCCGAAAAGTAAGCGTGAATAATTTACTTCGAGTCGCCTAAAATGTATAGTTGATCGGGCCAAGTGATTCCTTAGAAGAATCCCTTGATTTCTTGAGGAATTCCTACCTCGCCACTCGAACATTTTCCTCTTGGTTTTTTCGAATTAGAATTTGCTTGGACAGTGTTCACTTTGCAACGTCTTAGAAACTGTTTATTCTTTTAGGAATAATCGCTGTGTTTGTCGTATTTCATTTAATTCGCAGCGCCCTTTATGGCTGAGGTAAATATCATCGCCCCATTTCCACAAACGATGCTGGTATATATTTTGGATAACAGTCCATTGACTCACATAAAGACTAAACTGAATCCGATTTAATAAAAGATTTCAGTATCGAAACTGGTATCGGGGCACCAATAGGCTTAAGATTTGATCGAAAAGGCTATTTACCTGCGCCAATCTATTACTGGTGTAACTCTAATAGAAAACAGAAAGGTAGTGCTAGTGAAACCTAAAAAATAAATTCATGCCGAATAAAAAGTCAAAGCCTTAGGTATGAATTTGATTAGAACTATTTCCGGGTAAACTTTGTCATCGAAAATCAGCTGGGCGGCTTTACTATACTACAAGACGGTGACTAACAAAAGTCAATTTTTTAAACCTAATAAGAGCTGGTCTCGTTCGACGCTTAATATCCATAATTTTATATGAGTTTGCGTCGATAGAATGACAGTAGGACAATTATCTATTTAGGGTTTCTCCTTAATAGAAGAGATTGGCAGAACTATGAATGATTATTAACTGACTAATTTGAATGTCTTTTGTCCCGCTATACTATGATACTCTAGAGAAGTATCATATCCGACATGATTGGCATACGTGATTGAACCCAACAATTCGAGAGTAAAAAATATCACAAAAGACAGCATCATTAAGAAGTATTTTAAAATCTTTTTGAGACTTCAGTCGTTATCATCATATAGGGCACTAAAACAAGCGTAAGCACTTTTGCCATAATCGTGTGTCCTATACCAACGTTCCAAACATTAGACTAACTTAATCAATACACGATTGAATGTAGTAGCCAGAAGTAAAAGACACGACTTTCTCGCTCTGAAAAGTTGTTCCAATGAATTCAGAAGCCATCGAAAGCCCGACTTCAACCAAGCTAAATGCCAGAAACCCTGTGTTTATCCACCAGTCCTCATGATAACACATTGGGTAACGTGTTTATCTCTTAAATGTCAAACACCTAATGCTATGGGTTCGAATCCGGGCGCAGACATACATTGTTCCTGGAAGAAAATCTATTGTCGGAATTAATGCCGAGTAAAATATTACACGAAAGCACAAAACACGTTCCCAGTGGCTGCCCTACCAACGGATCGTAGAAATTACTAGTGAAGACTCTAAATTTGAATTCAAACGAACTAGTAATTTAGAAAAAGTGGCAAGGCTGAAGAAGTTTCGATCTAGATAACTTGCTATATGCCCTACCTGGACTTTCTCATAGAATCACCTGGAATAAGCCAAAGGTATTAGCCCCATTTGTTGTCAACGCTTTAGAACGATTATTGTAAGGGCATAATGCATACACACAAGTTATAGGCAACGAACTTGTTTATGACAACGTACTTTGCATCATTTTTTTGTCAACCCACCGCGCTCACTAACAAATGTAGAATACAGACTGCTCGATTTCATTGGTTAATATACGACTTTCGTAATGCTTTGGTCTAGCCTGACTACGACTTACCTTAGCGCTAAATTTCAGACCGATCTTTACAGCATCAGACGATCGTGTATACCCTTTATTCTATAATTCAAACAGGACCATTACCCATTTGTCGTCAATACTTACTTAAAGTCTATAAATATTTCGTTACACTTGATTTTATAGAGTTAGATAATGATATTACGGCCTTTTCGAGCTTCAAGCTTCTATGTCAGACGAAAAACAAGTTCGAATCATCGTATTCCTTCAACTATACAGCCCTACTCAACTTCACAGACCCATTAAAAATGAGAACACATATGTCACGAAATTTAATGTTCACAACATGGCCTGCCCGATATAGGTCGAATAACAAAATGTCAAAAACTTCATTGGCTGAAAGTATTCCCAGCAAAGTGCTACTAGACATTAAAAGCTAAAATAAGCATAAAACCTTCATTTATTTCCACTAAAAACTTCCTGTTCAGTCAATCACCCTTAGGTAATTTCGAAAGATTCATGTTACTTATTGCCTGCTACAATACGTGCAATAAACTTTAACCTGCTTCTAATACATAGATGTAATAATGGTTAGCAGGCCCATAGGGAAGCGTTATATGATATCGTGGACCCATAGATTCCGCGGGTGCTCGGATTTTTAAAATGGGTTGCTTCTCTATCAAGACAAAAAATCTACTAATTTGTTCTAATGAAAGGAATCATTATTTTGTTCTAAATAACAGTTTGCTTTGTTATATGTTAGAGTCGCAAATTAAACCTTGGCTTTCGTCTATATCCCGACTAGGGTACAGGCCGCCTGGTAGGGCCTATCGCAAACCATATTATTTTCGTATTTTAGTCACACCTTGGGGAACACTCAGACAGATGCGGCATTCAACTTGCACCATCAATTTTGCTGCAACTTTGTTAAAACGACGGAAAGATATTAAACGTTTGCATTTTTCATAAAAGAATTATTGAATCATTTTTCTGAGTTTCTATAAAGCATGTTTCTAATAATAATTCGTATTAGTTAGTTACCGATGCTTGACCTCTAAATGTCCCCAACATTTAAGTCACTTATAACAACTTATGAACGTAAACTTTGCAAGAAATTGGTAGACACAAACGCTTCTTACGTAAAGGATTTCTAAATCATGTATGTCATATTAAAAATAGTAGAAGCAGTCCGATCTACACCTAAAAAATGCTTCTTAAACAAATTAGGTTGTTTGTTAGTTCTGAAGCATGATTGAGGCAGTGTACAAGACATCACCGGTGTATGAGCAGGCACAATCTCTACTTAACAGTTTTGGGAGGTAACTATTATGGCACCTGAACATATTAGCTTCTAACGTGTGAATGGTAGTTGTAGTTTATCCCTCCGGCCATTTGTCATCGCTTGAACGGTGACAGGTGGTTGCCTTCTAGACCTTCCCGTTACGAACGAGCGTAGCTGGTTTTTGATGATATGGCTTTGACTGCACTGTTTGGACAAAATGGGCCTTGAAATTTTAGATACGTCTCATTAATTTTTTTCACCGCGCGTTAATCCTTTTGTAAATTTTGTAATCAATCAAACTTAATTCATGCTGAAGACATCACTAGCTACGGTAGAATAAAGCATCTTATTTATTTAAATTCAACCTATTTGATTGCACGCATGATCATGGTTTTATGCTAGAACTGAGAAATATCTTTCAGTAGTCTTTTAAGAAAAATTTGAAGTATGAGTCAATAAATATAGACAATGAATAGATTTTACAAAAATTAAATCAACAGTTACCGCTATACCATGAATATGTACAAATTAGCCAGTTAAAATATAAGTATATTCTACGGTGGTGGCGTCGCAGATTTGATTACCTGCAATCGTATGAACAAATGTTAATGCAATAATAAATGGTCCTTCTTACATAAAATAAAAATTTAAATTATACTCGAACATAGGCCTCTCATTTCTGTTGTCCATAGATTTGTTACTTAAGCATTGCTTCAAACAGCTGCTTCGTCCCACTGTGAAAGGAAATATATCTATGCCTGGATTCAGATCTAAACGATGAAAAGTCAGTTGGGCTTTAGCAGAATATGAGATCGAATGGTTTTTTTTTAATTGCTGGACTTATTGCATTATATGCGCACAGGAGGAGGCTCTTAAAATTAAAAAAAAGTGACTGTTAATTCACCATTCGCACCGAAACTATGAGTTTTTCAGAGGAGTATTGCAGAAAGTAGAAATTTATCGATGCATATAGGTAATAACCCGTCTATTTAAACATTTAGTTACATTTCGACCCCTTTATCGTTATTTTTTACTGGCGGGCGACGAGCGCTAGATCAATGTAATTCGTAGGGACGATCTGTAACCTTTGGTTTTTTTTAAGGTTCAAATAAAAGAAATCATGCTTTGACTGAGTACAGACCAGCAATTATGCCATTCTGTTATTCGTTACTTGTGGAAAACACATCTAGACAAATCTATCTTGTTTACTTTATTCATCACCCCAACAGAGTCACCTTCTATTCCAGTGTATAACAGCGCTTGTGATTATTTTCGATTCGAATCAGGTCGCCACAGCTCGATTATTTATCATTGTTTTCGGTGTGGAGCCGCACTCTATTGGTGTCGGCTAGTCGGCTCAAATGTTGACAATAAGCTAATTTCTCGAACACAACATACTCATCTGCGTTGTGTCTACTGCTAGTACTCACGGCTGGGACGATACAGTGTGCTGAGGTGTTGTAAAGTATCCTTGTGAATGAGCGAGTGTCTGTATCGGAACAAAAAGGTATAACAGTGAGATGTTTTCGGCCAAATTGGCCATATTTCTGACCTTATGGGGCGCCGGATGGGCTCTGTATATTGACCAGGTTGGCAAATGGGACTGGCTACAGAAGCACATCGGGTCCGTGAAATTGGTTAACTTCGGACTACTTCCCGCAGGTGCGTGAATATGACCCTTTGTCTGCAGGCACTCGTCGACAGTTAAATACAGATAGGCGCATAATATTTTATTAAACTAGTTTGTATTCAACTAGTTTCTTATAAATATCGTGGTGGGCGGATGTATTATTGATAATGCCGGTATCGAAGGATCCTAAATTGTTGATCATATGCCATGGAAGATGACAGTAGAAGGTGGTCTGTTGCACCAAAGTGTTTCTGTGGGTTCTAATCGGCTTTCTCTATAATGAACGCATGAAAAGACAAAAAGTGCCTTTGTCCATGGCTAGCGGCTGCAATAGATAAAGGAAAGTTTTTTCCGGTCAGAAAAGAAACAAAAATAATGGAAACTAATAAAAATCGAACGTATCCATCATTCTCAAATGTCTCTAAGCAAAATCTGTTCTAAATATGTCTCAAAAATATAGGTCTTACAAGATCCGTGGAGCAACTAAAGTGCAATTGGAATACCTCCTCGCGGAATACAATAATTCAATTGTGTTTAGTCTAAATAAACTGCATAGATAGATGACACAGTGTTAGTGCATAACTCAAGAAGATGACTAAGAGAGATTAGTATGACTTTAGTAAGTAGATAGTCTAAGGGAATTTTTTTGTATTTTCTCGAAGGGAAAGTCAAACCATTGATATAAAAACTAAACTTGGAGTACTCAACGCCCTCTGCTAAGCATTGTACAAATACAATGCAGACTTGTCTGACAAGATGTCTTGGGAAATTGACGCTGGTATGGTATATTGCTTTAAACGTACGAAGCTTTTATCATATCAGCTCTCAGAGAAGCATATTTTCTGAATTTTGACAGTTCCCGCACGAAAAATGCAACGGGAAACGACGGGCAATGGCTACATACTGCAAAATGCAGCGCGTAGATTATCTTGTCTCGTTAATTGCATTTAACGATGAAAGTATTAGAAAGGTCGAACATAAAAAAAAAAACTATTTCTTTACTCTCGATTGCAAACCGTTCCCATTTAGTGAAATAAGAGATCCAGTTGAGCAAAGTTTATTATGTATTTTCTTACTTGTATAAATGACCAGAATGACTAAACACTTCCCGAAGCATTTTCGAAGATCCAATAGTAACAAAGAGCATATCAAAAATACTAGTTAACGAAGGGTATGTTTTCTACTTCGTTTCTTAGTAATAGCTTGGATAGTTGGAATAAAGGGGTTTCGTCTTTCATGCATTCTTTACTAGCAGAATAACTGCTTACTAATATTTTCTATAAGGATCTTCTACAGGCCTCAATTTACTTTGTTTTTTGGGTTCCATGGGAAAGTTTTTTTGATAATTCACTTGATTTATTGCTTATTGCGGATATTTGACATTAGAGTTCTTTAGTGCTTAGAGACAGTAACGGGTCAGATTGGAATCAATAAATTGCGACCAAGTTTTCCAGTCGAAGGCCGTAAGGCTTTAAGCCTTTAGTTTAATTTTCATGTAAATCTTTAATTAGGTATATATACTACGCTACCATATGGACAATTGGCTCAGCAAATCTCATTCAATAACTGAATATTTTGAATGATTCTAAAATACGGAAAGTGCAACCCAGATAGTAGTTAAAAACTATATGTAATGTGCTAGATATAGGAAATCTTATTATTTAGATAGAGATATTAATCTTTTCTTTTTTTATTGCTTTGTCTTTATTTTAGGTTCGAATATCGTGGTGGCCACTCGAAGTAACGTCCTTGCAGCGCTCAACTCACGTAATGGAAAGATTGTCTGGAGAAAACTCCTTGAGGAAGACAGTCGCGGTTAATATTATATAATAATTAGCACAGTTCGTTGTTAGCTGGTGAATCGCCCCCATTAACGTATCTGTCATGTTTCCACTTATTCAACTGACAACTAAAACTAGGTTAAACAGGCTTCGCATGAACCAATTCATCGGATTAATACCATTTAGCTTTCTATAGGGTGAACAATATCGGACACTCCATACGGGTCCGTCACACATTCAAGTGTGTATATGCCAATCGTTTTGTACTCCACGGAATAATATCGCCGTTAAATTACTTTTTAAGGGGAATCTGTCCGAAATTTTCTAAATGGTTCGGTATTATTTTTGCCGAAGGATCATATAAATATCGTTCTTGCGAATGTATAAACAATATTGAGTTTGGCTTTTTACTGAAATTACCAGCCCATCGATGTCTTTTGTTTTTGTGTTCTTGGCAACAATTTATCAGGTAAACGCGTACGATACACATCGGAAGCTTTGTCTGTTTGTCCATTGCCTGAATTATCTTTGTCACGTAAATAGTTATACTAAATTGACATTTCTTTGGCCTACATTTATTTAGGCACCGTCCATGCATTGTCAGTTAGAGGCAGTCCTGTTCTTGTGGCCGGATCCTCGCCAGCTGTAGTACGATCATTCCATCCAAGCAATGGCGCCCTGAACTGGGAAACGAGACTTCCATTTGCTGCTCCGAAGGACTCAGACCAAAAACATTTTATTGACGCTGACGGAATGCGGGTGATCTCAGTGTACACTTCTACGGAACATGTTGTCATATCTGACTTCTCGTATGCCTCCCAAAAGGTAACTATTATTTTCAGAAGCTATCCTCTGTAACACAATTGTTGTATCGGAGTAGGCATTTGGCTAGATTGCAAGATAAGGCTGCAAAGGTCTGAGCAAAGAGGTGAGATTAAGGTGATAATTGGAACATCAAGGAGCAGTCAGACCTCATAAAAGAGGATACTTGTGAAACTTTTTATTTAAGTGTGTTGCTGTAAAGTGCGCATGGATCGTCAAATGTTCTGTAAGTTGTTGTTTAGTTAGACACGTTTCATCTAGATCTATTAACTTTTGCTATCAGATAGCGACAGAATATATGGACGATATTCTATTCGTAAATTGAATAGAGAAATAAGGTTTTATTTTAATCAAAACTTTCGCATAAAGGAGATGTCGTTATTATACACTAATTATTTACTGTGATCTTTTAATGACATTGTAGGTGAAAACATCTCCTCAAATTCCAGCTCCATTTGCACGTTCTGGCCAGTGTACGCTCGTAGGTGGGGCTTTCTTCACCTGTCTGGATAACAACAAGCGCCTCCAGATTGTCTCCCTTGAACATAATTCCCAGGTATCTGTGACATCAACGACGATAGGATAACGATAACGTTTACTATTATGAGCTGAGTTAAATCTAAGTTATAACATACGACGTTGTATTTTCAGTGTGTTATATTCCACCTAAAATACATCGCTTCTAGAACTCAAATTCACTTTCAAAAATTAGTTTAAGTGTCAGAGTTCACTAAAGTAGCAATGGCTTGTAGCAATTATTTTACGTAAGTGAGGCGGTATGTACATAACAAAGTGCGTGGTGAATCCTGTTTGCTTATGTAGGAGTTTGTGCCAACTGAATTGAAGTCTCTGGGTATTTCAACAACATCCATTGAATTGAAGCCACTTCCAGAGGGACCATTTGTCGCACTCCAGTCAGGCAGTACGACGTGGCTGCTTGAGATTATTAACCAAGGGCCTAAAGTGCTAAGCAAGTTCGACGGACTGAAAGATATCACCGGTTTTAAGACTAACGGTCAGTTTAGACTAATAATATCGATTTTAATTTTCTTGTGAATATTTGTCAGTATCTTAAAATTTTATCCAAAAACACTTAACTCATCAACTATGTTACCCATCTACAATTCCGCGAGTGTAAAAAGGTATGCATTTAATACGTTCTGAGCTTCCGTGGAGAAAGTTAACAATGGTAGGTTAGTATGCCGTAGGTAGATAGTAATATATAAATACCACAGGTTATCATTGAAGGATACTCTCATATTAACGTTAGTTACTGCGGCTCCTGTGACTTTTGGTATCTGTCATTACTATAGGTCAGGTTTACCACGTGCTGATACGATTAACAGAGACGTTTTGCCTCAGCCTATCGGTCCTTGATCTTCAGCATAACAAAGAAAGCGGCCTAGATGCCGAGCTGTGCGTGCCGGACGTGTTCTCATCCGAAGTCTCATCTCTCTTAGTCACCGGCATAACACGTAG
Organism: Varroa destructor; assembly: GCF_002443255.2. NCBI lineage: Eukaryota > Metazoa > Arthropoda > Arachnida > Mesostigmata > Varroidae > Varroa > Varroa destructor. The sequence continues at coordinate 40,334,198 of NW_019211455.1, read as the reverse complement.
AGATGGAGCGCTAAGTTATCGCGTGCTGGCAACTACTCGAGACGCTGCTGTCATCATGTTCCAGAGAGAAGGACGTGTCATGTGGAGCCGCGAAGAGGCACTCAGTGAGGTAAATTGGTAGTCATCGTGACAAAATATTTATCCAGTACATTTCCATTCTTTAAATATATTATACTCGCAGAAAGCGAGAAAAAATAAAACATTGATAGTAAACCGGAATTGCTTATGATGATCTGTCGAAAATATATTCAGAGAGGTAATTATTATTTCTGGTAAAATAGTGTTGGTTTTATCGAAATACGCACACCTGTATGATCATAGGTGACGAACGTTCAATTTGTGGACCTGCCTTTATCGGACGTCGAAGCTCAGATCGAAGAAGAGTTTACAGAAAAGTCGTCGGATATCGTGTGTATGCTTTTAAGACGAATTTATTCGCAAGTGCAACAGGTCACTTCGCTATTCGAACACAAAAACCCCCTGAGTAAAAACTTCGGTCTTGTTCGAGATAATTTTGGTTTTCATAAGGTAAGTTTCTTCTTGCTTGGTCGGCAGCTACCAGCATAAAGAGGATCCGCCTCCACTTTGAGACAGTAAGCTACTTGTTGTGCAGAATGTTGTTATAAAATAAACGAGAAGTAGTGTTATACATCTTTGTAATCTAAATGCTTTTAATTAGGTTATAAAATTGACACCAATTATGGAATGTGTCATCGTTTTTTGCTTGCAAAATTACAGGTTCTGTTTATGGCAACTAGCGTAGGGAAATTCTTCCTTATTGACAACCTAAGCGGGGAAATTCTGTGGAGCAAATTCGTCCCCGAAATGCGACCATTCGTCAATGGGCTGTATATTATGGTAAACATCTTTATAGAAGTCCAGTCTCAGAAACATATTTGAATGCCTAACTGGTAGGAATTCTGGCTTCTTTATGCCTTCATCTAATTCCAAATAATAGTCCGGACTTATACGTCTTTTATATTATGTATTTAAGCTTCATTAGATTAACTATAAATGGAACTTAATTATTAATATTGTTTGACGTTCTAGGGGATCATTTGCGCGCTAATAATTACTAAAGCGTACCAACGAGGCCAAAATATTTTTTTTGATAAAGTTCAATTTCTGAATTATTTTTCTTAGGCTACACAACGATCGACAGCTCATTTTCCACATCCACCTGTATTGACAGTCCTTGGCCGGGCTACGTCAGGGGGCTCTCGAGTTTTGTCCATTAACCCCATCACGGGCCAGGTTCTCGATGAGCGAGAACTCCCTTTCACAATCACGCAATCTTCGTTATTGTCTCCAAATGATGACTTCCTTAAGGGAATTCTGCTCTTTGACGAAGTCAACATGTTAGTATGCTAGATACAGCTTTGGACCTGTTAATTAGGCGTCCTTCATATATATCGAAACTAAAACTTAAATGGATGAAAACAGTGAAAACTATGGTACGTTTTTATTCTAAGTTTTCTTACGCCTATACTATCGAAATGTGTTTCTATTCGTGAAACGCTACTTTGGCTGATGCATTTCAGGAAAGTCGAGGTATATCCAACGAACTATGAACACAAGCACTACGTTCTTTCAGCAGCGCGTGATGGTATCCTTAAAGGATTTTTAATAGAAAATGGAAAGCCGAAGGAGTTGTGGATGATGCGACTTGCAGTTGGGTCTCGTATTGAAACAGTCGCCGTTAAGGGCGCCGAGAACGTTCACTCACAGGTACATACATTTGCTATTTATCCGTAGGTGTAATGGTATAAAGACATGCAAGGCACACCTTTTTAGTAGAGTCGTACATTTGTACTGCCTAATGAGTCTATGCTCAGCCGTGAAAGAAATCGTAATTCAGTGAATAACATGACCGGGCCCCGTAAACTACAATTTGTATACGACATGTAACAAAACAAATTCACACCGGATCCATTTTATACATACTAGCAAATATATTCTGAATTCTAGGGTAAAGTAAACAGCAGTTTCAGAAATAGCGCCTAACCGGGGCTGCATAATTGTAGGGTCGCGTGCTGGGGGATCGAACCGTCCTCTATAAATACACGAATCCGAATCTAGCCGCAATGATCACTCACAGCCCGCAACAGGCTTGCATATTCGTGTATCTTGTCGACGTCGTCACTGGAGCAATTGTGTACCAGGGTGTTCACCACAAAGCCCGCGGTCCAGTTCACCTTGTTCATAGCGAAAACTGGCTGGTCTACTCATATATCAATGAGAAAATGCGCCGCCAGGAAATCAGCGCTCTAGATCTCTACGTTGGACTTGAGCAGCCCAATGATACATTCAGCAGTTTTGATGCTCCCCAGCCGAAGATCGAACATGCAACATTCATTTTACCAGATCACATCGTTCAATTGAAGGATACCGTGACTGAGAAGGTAAATGGCAGCCTTTTTTTTCATAGAAATATGATTTCCTTTTTGGTGACATAATGAGAAGCGCAAACTAAATCATATGCGTGGGGAAGGCTAGTCAAAGCTACCAAAATCGACAATATGATTTAGATATTTAAGTAAATAGTTTGTTAAAAGTGCTCTATAATGCACAGTAGTTAACCACTCTTCTTCTTGACTTTGAGATCGCCCAAAGGTTAATTGACCCTTTCGTTGAGGGAATGGATGTTTAACGCCTCAGTGTTTCAACGCTACTGTTAAAACCGTTAAGCCTCTATGAAGGTTCCACCGCTACCTAGTTCTTAAGACTAAGTTTCACGCTCTTATTACCGCAAACTTGTTCTCAGACTCTGAGTTTTACTATGAAATACCATTATGTCATTATTGATATTGTTCTCAAAAAAGCCTCTGTTTACCTACATATCTCATGTTTTTCTTTACTCTTCAGGGCATAACATCAAAGCTGATCTTGGCAGCAAATGCGCAAGGCTCTTTACTTGAGATTCCTAAGAGTATGCTCGATCCCCGGCGGCCCGTCAATCCAACAGCTATGCACCGTGAGGAAGGTCTTATTCCTTATGTTCCCGAGCTGATCGTGCCGCCGCAAGGCATCCTTAACTACAACCAGACTATAGCACGAGTTCGTGGCATCGAAACAGCGCCATCCGGCCTTGAAAGTACCTGCCTCGTCCTAGCCTATGGCTTAGACATGTACTATACGCGAGTGGCGCCAAGTCAGAACTTTGACATCCTTAAAGACAACTTTGATCACTTGCTCATCTGCGCTGTCCTGTCGGGCCTAGTCCTTGCCAGCTATGTAACAAAAGCGTTAGCTGCAAGAAAAGCCCTCAAGGCAGCTTGGAAGTGAGCGACAAGTGGGGAGATTATATGAAAGGGACAATACGTATATTAAAGTCAATCGAAGTGTTAGCTCCCTGTCGGAGCATTTGATCGTCTGCTCTTGTACGCTTTTACAACTAAAGTGACGATAACAGGAAAAAAGAAAAGCAGACGACTTTTAACAGAGCTATGAGGGACCAGAGAAAACAAAAGACGAGGCAGCCGCGGGAGCTTCTGTACTTTGGTAGACTGTTCCATACATGAAGTAACCCGTTTTTCTGGGGGGAGGCTCTTTATTTATGGTAGCAGGTCGATATTTCTCAATTCCTTTAGGGGGTAGTTACTAACACTTAGGCGCATTGTTGTAACAGCAACGAAGCTTATGTAGTTCATACACGCGGTGCTGATAAACAGCAATCTACGTGTGATACCTCGAAGATCGATAATTAAATGTTAGTGTATGGATGCTATTTTTTTGCTATTTTCTTTTCTAACGACGAGAGAAGAAGAATATATGCATTCAGTGGGTTAGTATGAAATTATGTTCTTACCATATGCAATTCTGGGGGAACCAAGGACGAGTTGTGAGCATCTAAAAAGGTTGGAAGAAGGGCAATTAAATTGAAGAAATTTACGAAGGATTGCGTTTAGCAATATACATATATAAAAGGCAATGTAAACTGCATATACAGTTTGTATCGTTGGTGTAGTAAAATAAGTTTCTCATAGTTTTGTCATTTGCGAATTGCGTGAGTGTATGCATGCATGAGATTTATTAGCACGGTTCTTGAGAAAAGCAGAACGGTAGAAAATGAATAATTTACGAACAAAAAATCAATTATTTAGGACACACCCAAGGGCGCGCAGCCAGAGAGAAATGAGCTGTTGTCCGCCGCTTAAGATTTCCGCAGATCGCAACAAAGCAAACCAAAACCTCAGTGGTGACAGCCAGATAATGACACAAGGGTTTATGAGGGAACTCAACGATGTGGAAATACGAAAAAATGTACATATAGTCATGATAGTGTATACCATTAATAAATATTTTATACTTTACAAATGGAAGCCGTTGGTGTTTTTGGCTTACAGGAAAAAGGTCGAACTTGATTTCACTTTTTTTTAATGCCATCTAATTAAATACGTGTACATTTCATAAAACAGCAATTCTTCACAATTACAGAAGTCAACGGAGTAAACTCGTTTAAGAACCTTGTTTGACGTTTCTAACGCACTAAGGAGGTCTTCATATTTGCGTATAACTGATTTATAGCGCATCAACCAGTTTGACTGAAACTACTAGGGAGAGTCACTAAAAAGTAAAGTTGTCTAAACCTTCTTTAAGAAAAATTTCTAGAAATTACACGTTTTTTAGTTTTATGTCTCGTTTTAATAGTTATGTATCTTGTTTGTATACCTTTTTTTTTGGTTGTATATATTGTTTTTCAGTTGTACATCTTATTCTGTAGTCGTATATCTAGTTTGTGTCTCACAAAAATTATCCAAAAATTTAGTCTTAATAGACGTAACTATTAGCGTTGGTCTACCTAACTAATCCTGCCGTGAAAGCACATGGAAATAAATTTCTTTCGCTGGTGAAGACGTGCCGTACAGATACCTTACTGACCCAAATATTTCACCCAATTTCTTATTGACTAGTCCACTCAAAAACTCAATGCACAACCACTCTCCAAATCCGCATAATATCTAAAAATAAAAACAGTTGTCCCCCATATAACAAAATGGACCGACATTTATTTTCTCTTTGTCGTCGTCGTCGTCATCGTCACCTTGGAACTTAAGCAGCTGCAGCAGCTGAACTGAAGCCGCCACCGCCATCGACGACTTCGTAGTTGTTTAATCGAAGAGACCGAAGCCCATGTCTTCATCTTCATCTTCTTCCTCTTCTTTCTCTTCCTTTTTGGCATCAGCGGGCGCGTCGCCAGCGGCAGGTGGCGCAGCAGTTGCTGTTACACCTGCAGGAGCTGCGCCAACGCCTGAACCCACGTTCGTGATAAGGGCCTTCAAGTCGCAACCCTCAAGGGCTTTCGCAAAGAGAGCTGAAACACAAACAAGTGACCATACCAGAAGCGGTTAGGAAAAACGATTTAGTTGAGTTGCACCATAAGATGTATTTCGGATCCCTGCGTAGTAAAAAAAAAAAAGCAAACAACCGCAATAAAAATAACTGCTTGTAGACGCAATTATAGTATTGTTTGCAGTCGTAAAGCTTCTGAAGCGTTTCCACAAGTAGAAAGATGAAACGTACAAGTATCTGCGGGTTATATTGATACTGAAGTCGATTTCATTAGTACTGCCTAATAGTAGCTGCAGCTTGTACATAGATGAAGCCAATAAGTAAAACTCTATTGAATTTTATTGAATCATTTAATTTTATTCTCTTGACCTTCAAAGCATTAAAACTACTACCATTATAAACGGTAAGTCAACGGACCTTAAGACAAATTAATTATATGCTCAGATTCTAAATATTTAGCGATTTAGATAGCAAAAAATAGAGCCAAATTATTACAACGATAAAACAAATTTTCCTCTAGAAGAAAAGCACTGTCACAATGATTCCTCTTCTGGCAAAACTAAGGGAGAGCATTGTCATTAGAAACCCGATTAACCTGTAGAACAGCGATGCGGCAACACCAGTCTTATTTACTTAGTCAAGAACTATTATGAGAATAACACACTGGCCATATCTAAACGCAGGAGCGTTTGAAAAGTCCTTGCCAGCATGACTTTAGCATTGTCACTTCGTCACAAGCATCCGTTTTATGCGTATAAATTAAAGCACGTAATCACTTGCAGCATTCAGTAGAACAGGCAAACTGGCAACAGTACACAATATTGACAGCAATCGCGGTGATGGTGTTGAATTCAGGCCACGTGTTCAAAATGCAATTGTGATAAAACAATTCAATTTTTGTTCTATTTCACGGAACATATCTTAAGATATTACTGCACTGAACTAAGTTCACACTGGCTTCACATTATAGGACATAGGTAAACATATTTTCACAAACCGCAAAGGCTGGATGCACATGGAACTTACTCGGCCAGTAGGGTTCGACCGAGACGTTCGCGGCTTTCAGGATCGAGTTGATTTTCTCAGCGGTGATACCGACCTCATCATCCTGCAGGATTAAAGCGGCGTATACGCAAGCCAGCTCGTCATTGGAGGCCATTTTTTTTATTGGGGTCTTAGTGCACGCTGCGGAATGCTTTAACCGTCTAGGAGCAATGCACCTTCAACGACACACGATGGAAAAAGGACCTCGAAACCGGAAATCAAACGACAGCAACTGGTTGACGGTGTCAGGCGCCGTTCGTGGCGCTGCCACTTTCTCGTTAATTGCGGCAACTGTAGCGCGAAAATTCAAATTTGTAAATTTTAATACAAAGATAAGCTTTCAAACTATTTACTGATGTGTTGTAGAGAACTATGTCTGGTTATTTAAAACAAAATGCACCAAACTAATTTCACATTTTAAGTAGGGATATTTTATGACGGTGATACGTTCCGACATTTTTTTTTGATGTTCTTGCTTTTTTTTAGCATTCGAGACCGTTTTTTAGGATACTATTTCTCGGAAAATGAAAAGATTTGAGTGGTTAACGAATATAGGTTCTCTTTTGGAATTATAGTGGCTGAGGCAGCTCATCACATAAATTCGGTACTCGATCAGGGGTCTACAACTAGAGGAATGGAAAAATACCTTTACGAAAATTTTAAACTTATTAGAGTCTCGAAAAAAACCACTATGAATGTATTATTTACGTTCGCAGTGGGTGCTCGTTATTTGAGCAGTATAAAACTATGGGGAAATTGAACCATACCAAAGTACATGGATATTAGCATCCACGTTACCTGTTCACCTTGATGAAATCATAAAGGTAAAAAAATAAGAAAACTGGATGCCGAGGAATTTGATCCTGGGACGTAAATGGAAATATAGGGATGCTTGATTCTCTTTGCTATCACATTACTGCAGTAAGTGGACGCAAGTGAACCGACACGACATTATCACCCTAAAGCAAATATACAGCTGCAAGAACGCATGATATCGGTTTGGTGGTCTAATATACAGGTGTGCTTCCCACAACAGCTTCCTGAGTTTTTGCGTCTCGTTTCCATCTAAAAAGTAGTGTCAACCTTCGGAAAAGATGGTCAGAAAACTCTCCATAAGGAAGCCAATGTAGAAAGGGATAAAAAGAGGGGAACCTCTGTTGTAAGACAACACTTTACCTTACACCACAAGTATGGCGCTAGCAAACATACAGGGGTTAAAAGCTTCCTGTTATCCACCATACACACCAGGCATTAGTTTTAGAGACTCTTAATTCTTCTAAATTACTATAATGTGGTAACAGGAAACGCACACTACCATGTATACGCAATACCAAAGTGTATTCAAAATACATACTTGATGAGCATCTAGTGAAATTGACCCGAAGATTGAATAGTAATCCAAGACTACCGGAGTCGAGAAGCCCACTAGAAAATAGTCACAATATTGGTTCAAGTCTAAAAGAGTAAAATCCATTGTACACATTTGTTGATTCAATTCCACTAAAACCCAGATGGGTACGTTATATTACGTCACTACGAGTATATGGAGTTTAAAATATGCGCGTTTTCGAAGTTGATATTCTGTTTGCATGACGTTCATGTTAACAACTAAAACAGAATTGCTAGAAAGTTCAAGCAGAAACCGTTGTGTTTACGTTGTTGCATATGGCCATTCAGTCTTCACTAGTGGCGAAGATTCTAGTGAAGGATCCTCGCCTTGCCATTTTTCCATCGTTATTTAGGTCTTTCGTTTTTTTTTACATTTTACAATAGATATTATGTCTTACGTCATCTTCATATTGAAGAACTTGTGAATTTCTAAGAAAGGAAAAATTAATTGAATTCACGAATTAAACAGTTTTTTTTTTATAAACGCACATTGCGTAACCCGTATCGATGGCAGGGTTCGGACCGATATCAGAGCATTAAGACTATGCGGTGGATTTAATTTAATCAGCAAATTTCATACAACGATTTTCACAGCCGCACGTTAATCAATAAATGCCAGAAAGCTTCGTACTGAGTGTCGAAATATTGAATGGTAAGCTTTTCAAAATTGCTGCTTTAGATACGGGCTCTAATGTAATGGTAGCACGAGCTTTACATAAAAGACGATGCGTTAATGTCTTCGAAGATTCACTGGTCAAACCCTTCAAGTTGCTCTCACTTGTAATTCTGATTCACGAAAAATTCTAGCCAAAGTCAGTTCCTAACCTAATATATATACACAGCCTAGAAACAAATAACCTTAAGAAAGACAACTATTTTCTGTAAACAGTAGCAAACACTTTTTATTCGTAGTTCATTATGTGGTTAGATTAAAGCAATATTGCTCCACGATGCGTTGAGGTGCAATCTTCCATTGCCATTAAATAGATTACTTACCACCTAAAAAACCTTCTTTTCAAACGTCTTCTTAATACTTACCAAAACAATCCAATAGGCAATCACGATCTTTGCCGGAGACAAATCCGGTTTACTTCAGCTTCAGTTACCAGCTCCTACAAAAATCCCACCCTCGATTACCCATTAACACGTTTAAGACCAGGCTATTTATTAAAACGATATTAAACCTTACTACTATAAAACGAAAAAGATGCCCACCCAGAGTTTAAGATCATAAAAGCAATGGTATGATCACGATAGCAGTTTACTATAATCTGTTGGTGCCACTTCGAGTGGCCTCGAACAAGTATAATGGGGGGCCCTATTTAATTATAAGGCAGGCGAAGGCTGCTAATGAAACGAATCGGCAACTAACGAAGGCCAAATGAACACTTCGCTGTCCTACATATACTAAAGACACTTTCATCCCGGGGCTTCCCAGGCGATCATAACAAAGAAATCAACTGATTCGCAACAACAAGGCAGGACGGCGGAAAACAATGTGGCGGGTGTCGGTGCCCTCTATTCTACTACGAAAAGAATAAGTCTGTAGTAATGCGGCGGCTGTAGAACACGAATCGTGTACGAGGCGGGTGATTCGGGACGGTAACGTTTTTTTCGTAACGCTAGCGCCAAACAAGGACACTTTACATACTAGTATTTATACGAAAAAAGTGGAGACTGATTGGTGACGAATGCTGCCAAACAGGTGGTGTAGTAATTTAGTAGTAGAAAAGTCTGAGACGGTGTAGCGACGCGGATTTTAATATTTAATAGAGTCGCATAACTCACATCGATAGGTTAACAGTCGAGATCGAGGTAATGTTCCCCGAGGGCAGCCTCGTTAGGTGGTTAACTACGGCACGTTGCGGCATTTCAGTAGACAGTACGGTGGCGGACGGTACTTAGGTAGTCGCGAAGGGGGTGTCGTATGAGATTTAGGCGAAAGTGGCGCGGGGCAAATAGGCTGGCAAATTAATAATCGAATCGTTATGGCACTAATTAAATGCAACGAAGTCTCAAGAGAGTGGCAGCCAATTGTAACAGCACAATCTGCAGTTTGCCTCGAGGCGCTGTAGTGTCAGCAGTCGTTGTGGTCGTGCTCAAGGCTAAAATAAATTGAACTAAAAACTAAACAGACGCATCACGTAAATAGAGCGATTAATAGAGACAAACTGCAGCGGCGGATCCACTATGCGTAAGAGTCTTAGGACATTTAATATGAAGACAACATCGAGAAGGGTTTTGATCAATCCTTTTCGGCGGCGCCAAGTTAAGGGAGATGGTAGGAAGAATTTCTAGTGCTATCAAATTCATATTCGGTGCACACCGAGTCGGGCAGAATTTACGAAGGAGGCAAAGCTTAGTACGACCTTGCCTTCATGTCCAATCTTCTTACGTACCTGAAGTTCATCAGACGCTCCAGCATAAATTATTTATGAAAAGGCGGATTCTCTACAGGATGAAGAACGATCGACTTAAGAATACGTTTGGCAGGGAAATTTCATATTTGCTGAAATCGGTCAATCGTCATTAGAAGATACAAGCTTAACTGAAGATATATATGGGCTGTCGATAAATTACGGGGGTGAATTCTAAGGTCGGACGATACGACCGGATTCGGTTAAGAAGATTCGGTCGGAAGTGGCTGAGAAGCTTAATCCCTCGGCAGTAAATAACGGAGAGTTTTTAAGAAGTCATTGGCTAAAGCACTTTGGAGTTTTTTTGCTTTTTTGTTTCTGTCTATGTTTCAGCTACACTTTCAGTTGGTCGACAGATTCTATATGCAGTTTCTATTTGACAGCGAGAGAGGCGATCGGGCGAGCAGAACGAAATGGAATTGACGGGCTTGCGCATGCACAATGGCGATCTCGTCGAAGCCGGCTGACCACTAACTGGGCAGTGTCACCCCGGCCAAGATCGAGAAAAGGTTTTTGCCTGTTGAAGAAGAGTAGTTTGTGGTTTTTGGTTGTGGTGGTGAGGTGCAACCAAATTAGCGACCGAAAGGAAAATGGGAGAAGACGTTGTCGAGAACACACGCACCCACAAACAGGAGCAGCAACCAACGGACTTAGACTTTCTAGCAAGAAGACGCAGAGTTGAGGATGAGTCGCGTTTGACGATCCACGCGTATACTTTTAATGGCTCAATAATTTGTTTTGTAGTAGTAGTAGTAGTAGTAGTAGTAGTAGTTGTTGTTGTTGTTGTTGTGGCTGTTATTGCAGCGCATTACTCTCTGCAATTCGCGGCTGACACCTGCTACCCCATGAACAGCTACTGGCCACAGAGCAGAGATCCAGGCCGCCGCTAACGGTGGTAAGTACATCTCTATTTTGGTGTTGTTGTTGTTGTTGTTGTTGTTATTCGATATCATCGCTTGCTTCATCATAATGAATTTACAAATAATTTATATAATAATGAATCATCGACCATCACCAGCTTATTCATCATCATCATCATCATCATCATCATAATTACCATCATATAGCAGTGGCTGTTGCTTTTCGACTGACTACTCATTAGTTTCGTGTTAAATGGTATAGATGGCATAGACTGTGGCTTAGAAAGGGAAAGAGAAAGAGCAAAATAATGGAACCAAACGGGTCGCTGTCCCGTCCATACAACAAGAAGAATGAGGACAAACATACAATGATGGAAAAACGAGTTGAACCAAGGACGAAGTAGTGCACTAATCAACTGTCGTCGAAGCTCACTGGGACGCCTACTCAGTACACCAAATTACTAGCAGATTTCAAAGTTTGACTTACGGGCCAATTCCCAGTGGGCAGGAGAGCCCAAGTTTACATCGGGTCAAAACTTAAGGTTGCAAAAAAAGACACTAAGTTGTTGTCCATGATAGCACCCGCGACTTAGCTATTTGCACTTACTCCCCCAGCGGAATGTTTGTTGACGATGACAATCTTTCATGACGATGAGCGAATACAAGCGAATAGGTAGTTATCTTTTATATGAATCGTAGTAGTTGCGTAGTAGTGAGAGTACAGTGTAGGATTCAAGTATCACCTCTCGGTAAGATCAACGGTATATCGGGGGAACAAATGGATTGTTATCGAAAGCCGAATATCGCTGGGAAAATGCGATGGGGGCTGGTAAGGGGCGAAAAAAGGATAGGTACAAAAGCTGTCGTTAAACTGAGCGACAACCTCATTATTAGTGAGCTGTGAAAAGAGTTGCGTTCGAGGAAAAGCCAATTTAATTGACCGTCGCGCATGTGCCCAAAGCCCACGCGAGAGGTGTGTCGTCGCTCAATTTCGATTTAACTTGTCTTTGGCGACTCGAGAGTTGCTGCTGTTGCTATGCTAACTGTTGGCGATACATTTTGCAACGACAACAACAACGCAACGCAATGAAAAGAAAAAGAAGGAGAACAACGAACGAAGAAACAGTTAATCGCTTCTCTGTCAGTAGTCGACTCGTAATGGCGAAACATGGTTGGAGCGCATATATGTATGGGTAGCAATAAGTAGTGGCAGCTGTAATGGTCACACAGTTGTGAGAACATTGAATTTCGAATCTACAAGATCAGTAGTTGTAGCTGGTGTGATAGTTGTACGTGGTTATAATGGTTCGTAGTTAGAGGAGATAGCAGCTGGCTGGGGTGATGATCGTCGTAGTAGCGATACGATGATAGTGATGATTCTGCTGCTGTCTGGGTGTCTATTTCAGTGGAGTAGAGTTGTACGTTGCCTGTAGGTTCGTTCGTTGGTTGTTTGCTCGCTGTAGTGGTGAAAGGTGTGATGATCATGGTAGATAGACGGGTCGCGATCGAATCAGGCAGTTGTACGGACGCGTTCACAGTCGCCCCCGGAACGGGCTCGATCGCAGAGCCGGCCGAGATCGGAAGAACAGCAAGAAGATAAAGAAGAAAAGCAACGTCGCCACGATTGAAGCGAAGAAGTTATACGCGAACGAGCGGCCGCAGCAGTAGTAGTCACCGCCGGCGCTGTTGAAGTCGAAGGTCGTCGCAGTTCACAGTCGATAGATAGCAGATACCAAGATGACAATTCCGCGCACCGAAGTATCCGCTCTCTTATGCGAAGCGATGCTGGTGTCGATCGATCGGTCGGACGCGGTAGTAGAGTAGCTGGCGGACTGGCTGACGATGCTGACGACGACGAAGTTAGCCGCCTCGACTTGTTGTAGTAGCTGACTTTCTGTGACGCGCCCGTTTCCTCTCCATTGATTAATAGTGGCTGCGGAATGAAAAGCGGTTCAAATGTTGCCGGGAGACAGAGGAGGAGCGCAGAAACAAAGAGTCCAGGGACTCTGAACAAAAACTTGACCCTCATGAATTACTGATTGTTGCAAAAAAGCCCACTGCTATGGTACAACACAGCGTCACTTGTTTCGACTCTACCCGTAGTACCCGCTAGCTTAAACTGTTTCGTTCCTATGCGAATTAATTGGCTGACCCGTGTTCGGCTGGTTATTTTGCTACGGAGAAACAACAACAACAGTGAGAACCAAGTTGGCTGCGTCATGGAGGATCACTTTCCGTGCCTATGCACCACGCTTGGCTTGGACTGGCTTGAAGCCAACCGAATCGTAAACAAATATACGTGGAAAGATTCACATAATGAGCAAAGCTACGGCTTACTACAGAGGCTCAGGCTCACCATAGGTTCGCCCTAAAATCGTTATCTCCCTCACACAGAACACTCTGATATGTTTTGATGATGTTCGCCTTCTTGCTAAAGCAACAGAGATCTATCTGCGGAAGAAGTAACGATTGGCTCTGATTTTTCTGCAGTTTGCGTCAAGTTATTCTCTCTCCAAGTATTTTTTCTCATGCTTTTCTTGTCGCTAATCATCAACTATTGTGCTCTTTCTTTCTTTCTTGTTTTTCCTGTTTTATCCTGAACATTTCGAACGCTAGTTTTGCTTCGTGCTTCACCGTCTCATCCAAGAGCATTTGACCCCTTAGCAGCAACAGTGTGGTGCACAGTGAATGTGGTTATCATTTGTAGTTAATGGAATCATCATCATCATCATGACTGTGTGAAGTTGTAATCGGCATTGAATTCGTTCTCGCTCCCCCTTCGACATTCCTCGTTTTTTGTTTTTTGCCCCAATTTTTCCTCATTTTTTTGTTTTTTCTCTCCTGTCTTTCCATTTTCCCCCGGGGTATCGTTATTGTCGTTCGCGTGGTTGCTGATTACCTCTGGCCCACTGGCGACCTCGACCTGTAGCGACGGTCGTTGTCACGACGTCCGCCATCACGCCGTCCACCGAAGTCTCGTCCGCCACCGCCCCCACTGCCATAACCGCCGCGCCGTGAGCGGTCCCCGAACGAATCACGCCCGCCCCGATAACCCCCGGCACCTCGGGAGCCACCAAAGCCTCCACGAGACGAGGGTCCCGAGCCACGGAAGCCGCCGCCTCTACCGCCGCCACCACGGCCACCGAAACGGCCTCCTTGGCGACGACCTCTCGATGGCTCGACACGAAGGGTGCATCCGTTTACGCTGGCGCCATTCATCTCACTGCAAGCCTCGCTTGCGTCACGTTCATCGTCGAATTCTATGAAGGCAAAGCCTGGCGGGTTCTGGGCAACCCACACGTGGTTGAGGTTGCCATACTTGGAAAACTCGCGCTCGAGGTCTTCTTTGAGGACGCCCTCAGAAAGACCGCCGACGAAGATGCGGTTTGACTGATGGTCACGCGATGATCGATGCTCGTACGATGACTAACGGAAGGGGGGAGAAACGAGCCACGCATAAGCAGTAAATAGATTATATCAGTCAGTCAGTGTATGCGAATGTTTGCATTGCAGATTTCGTCAATTCAGATCAGGATACGAATATAAGAACGTTCGAAGATGGTTAGCATATCGATGGCGACCGTAACATCGGATCGTAGACGATAGAACCGCAAAGATCAGAAATCAGTAGATCGATCACGTAGTGGGTGAACCGGAAAGAAAGAAGAGATGAAAATCCGTTACGTTAATTTAACGTCTACTTACTGAAATAAATGTTTATTAGACAGCGTTTTTGATTGGGGTCATGACAGCAAGAAGTTTGATAACGAATACAGTAACTACTATTGACAAAGTCTACAAAATATAATCGAAATCATCATGATAATAAAGTTAATAGTAATAATAATATCAGTTACACATTACAATGCAATTAATATCAATAAGTACACTGGATCGAATCTATGCTATTAAACAGTTAAGATATATTTAATGATATAATAAGTAATTCGGATGATAACACATTGATATTTTATACATATGTGAGATACTCTCATCAATAGAATCGCTTAAAATATATGTTAACTTATGGAGCCTAATTCATTCGTTCCTCTAAAAAATATCTTCTAAAGCGAATAACCGTCAGCCTATATATACTAATATAAGCAGATTTCAACACCCGTACGTAAATCATCAAGAAAATGTCTTACTAATCGTAGCAAGTTGAAGAAAAACTGCGTAATCAGATTAGTGATATTTTTCTAGTAGGTCATTTTTACATACCCAGAGTTTCTAGTTAACTTTTTATAATAAATTCTACTCCATATTTTATATAGAATATTTACATTAAACTGCTTGTTACATTTTTTTTTTATAAACAATACTCATGATATAAAAGCAATGACAACCCTGCTTATCGACAAAGTGCTAATTTTGTTTGTGGCTAGCGTCTGGCAGCTTTGACTACCCAGCCAAACCTTAGCACCGAATCGACGCCTTTAGGACCTCTGTGTCGCCCGGCGCAAACAAACTGGCTTAAGGCAAACCTTTTTCTGTGTTTGTTTGCATGGTGTAGCAGCGTAGTAGGCTTTAAATATCCTGTATAGTGTCACATACAAGCGGCAGTGACATTGTGAGCGGGCGATACAGAGAAAACAATTTCAGGTTCATGTTGCCCGCCATTGCCTTGATGAGGCAACCGACCAGACCTACTTTTGTGATTACTAAACCTTATATTTCACAGCGTATATACATTCACATTGAATTACCACGAGTTCAAATAAGGCTAATACCCCGGAAACGCACTTGCTGTTGATATTTTGTTATATAAATGTGGGGGTCTCATTGTTACAAACGGCAGGCATATCGTAGTAGCCTCCTTCTCCACTCAAACAACTGCACAATGAACCGGTTTTACGTGGCTATGGGAAAACCTATTCTGAAGACGGTAGCGTCTACACTGACGGGGAACAATGTCGGGGGTTTAAGGAAACGTCGAGTCGATAACATCTCCCATTAGAATAATAGAGTTGTATTACATAATGGGGCCGTATTGTCACCAATGCAAAGAACCAGCCACCGAAGGTACCCCTTTTAGCGTCTGTTAGCGTGCGTGTCTACTTGATTGAATATGCAGGTGAATTACGATAGCGTTAGCAACAGTGCTTCAAAAATATCCGAAAAAAGCTTTAATCATATTATCATATTTGTTGCTTCCTCAGATCTCATGATCAGACGTGTTCACATGAAATAACGCTCTTCGTACATTACTAGTCATAGCGGACCGGGAGATACCACAAACCAATGCTGTGTTACATGAACGGTTGGCGGTCCGTTTTTTAACTAAAGCAAGAGAGTTTATTTACGGAGAGTGGACATGTCGCAGGCTAATTTTTACGGTTAATATATTTATCCTCTATTTGGACCGCTGGCCTAAGTCGGATGAAAGGGTCTGCACACATGGATGTAGGCTAACCGACACAGCACGGGCTCATAACAATTAAAGCAACGAGCCAATCATCTGATCATAAACACTTTCCCTTGCGTTTTTAACCTATTTAAAGGTGCTCCAGTTGTCTCAGCTTTAATCAAGCATTAATAGGCACTGCAATGTATGGTTTATACTTAAAAATTCGGGAAAAACTCACCATTTTCCACACAAGCCGGGAGACTCCGACGGAGGCTGAAAATAGGATGCCGTTGTAAGCGGAACGAAAGAGCTGGGTGGCGGCTTGGATTCCCGGACGGCGGGTTATGTGAGACAGCGGTTCGATGTTAAAGCGTCGAAGACCCTCGGCAGAGCGGTTTTACCCTAACAAGAGCACAGGTTACTGGCTGAAACTTGTTGAACTTAACGACAAATAGTAAACAGTATCGAAATTCGACGTTTAAAAAAAATAATGCATTATTTCAGTCGTTTTTAGCTAGGCTATTATGTCGGCTGACGCTTCGCGGAGAGGTTTAAACCGCCAATCAGGAAGGCGGTGCCTCTCGCCTCCCCGCCACAAACTAGATCCCGAAAGTAAGCTCAAGGAAAATGCCTTTACCTAGTATTTATACACGCGTTCAAATTGACAAGTTTGTAATAAAGTTGCATGGTGAAGGTTTAACTATGACAAGCGAGATGGAGTGAGAGATTTAGTAGCTTTTTGCGTTGCATGCTTGACAAATTTCTTCACGGAAGATTGACTAAAGGGCTCAATTTTTATGTGTGGTTGCCTATTCAAGGCCGTTGTTTCAAAGCGCAATTAAATTGTTGTATTACATAAGAAACAAATAACATATTTTATTACGAAATCCGGATTCGATAAAGAAACTATGAGAAAATACTTCACAAGCTTGTATTAATTGGCTGACGCGACTTTCTATCATGCGTTAAAGTTTCTCCGGGCATTTACAACGCGAAAATTACTTAGCATTGTAATACTTCAAAATTGAATTCGTATTTTAGCGTAAGTATTATAAACCGCGTCGTACATAGCGTAGGCTAGATTTTTAATCTTTTATGGACCATAACCAGGCTCAAGTCGTGAGTTATACGGTGCTGATTATGGCATGCCGAAAAAGGACCTATATTGGTGCCGACTATCTGGCAAGTCAATAATGGGAAGGATATTTAGACATCAACCGTCATCTCGATTTCGGTTTTTATATGTGAAGCGTACTCATTTATGACGATTTCCTGTAACGCGCCAAGCGCCGGCGCCTTGGTTGCAGAAGTCCACATCAAGTCGCCAGTGCGATCTTCGTGCCAAGTCGTTCCCAAACCAAGCGCCTCACTTACTTGCCTGCTGTGTCAGTGACTGGACCTAGAGATTCGAAATGGTAGGGACCAAATACACAACTTCCTATATATATATATATATATATATATATATATATATATATCCAAGCGAACAACTGTCTATAAATATATCATGTTGCGTTTCCACATTAATATCGTAGACGAATTCGTCTACGTAGATTTAATTTATGGATTATTACATTTACTAAGAGAAACCTATCTTCGGAAGTGCAACTTTACTCCATACGAGGGATGACACATATTTTAAAAAACATAAATAGATTTATCGCGAGTGAACCTTTTATCGTGTGGCCTTATTGAGTCTGTGATGCTTTACCGGAAGACAGACGAAAAGATCTTGTCGGTCCTGATACCCAGCGATGTAAGGCATCAATGTGGGTCGGCAACGACAGTCGTTGTGAACTTCGGGAGGAGATGACAATTTGCTTTGTCGTTTTCTACTTTCTCTTTTGTTTTTTTTCCTTTATTTATTTATAATACTAGAGATAACATATCTTTATTTAGTTATGATAAGGTCGAGATGACGAGGTTTGTTCTACTAGAGTGTCCTAACTGGCTGGAGGTAGTCTTACCGCGTTAACTCATTAGGCCTTAGGGCTATTTTTGTGCTGTGTGAACATATTTTATGCTATTGAATAACCTAGAGTGATTATTGTTAAGTTTGTTTTCTGTTAAATTTTTGTGTTTTGGAAAATTTAGTTAATGCACTTTCCAAGTCCAGATTTTTTATGCACGTTGCTTCCACAGGCTTTCGAAACCTACATATGAAAGGTTTTTAATGTCGGCCAATCTGAAACGGTGCTTAAGATTTTCGAATTTTATCCAGTATTATGCTACTCCGGGCCTTCCATCTTTATATGCATGCGTGTACACGATAAGTTCAGTGATATTTACCGGTGGAAAGGCAAACGTAAGCATATTATAGCCCATTATGGGTCTTCTGGTAGAGCTTAAAAATGTCGTTGTGAGCTCAAATTGTGTGGGTCGCGGTGCTTTCGTGGCTCCATAATCAGGTCCACTTTTGGCATAGACAGTTGCTTAATGCGGAAATGGGGACAGCCGAAAAAACGTATTAATACTGCCGTTTCTTAATTTCTCTCCAAGGCCGGCGACGGTGTACATAATGGCTACACTGAATTGTCTCATTATCCGTTATTCTGGTCGGTCACTATATCGTTGCGTATTGTTGCGTCGATATTTTTGATAAAAACCTGTTACCTGCGTACTCCGATCTTTACTCTATGGTATTGTCTGAAATAAATAATCTGTAGTAAAACTTTGTAAATCGTTTATTTCACGTTAAATACTCTTTGGGAATGATTTAGATAGTCAGAGACGTTTTAGGTGCAATATCGATATTTTCCTATTAAGCAGTTCCCTCGTTAAAGATCTGTCTTATATATCACTGTCCGCTAAAGAAAAATGTCTTAAATTTTCTTTATCGCAGCAATTTTTTTCGTTTTTGTATCATAAGAAGGCTTATGTGTCGATATTTGCTTATTAGGAAAATCTACCTTCTAAATTTCCAAATAAAGTCCTACACATAATCACATATACGTTTTGCTAGACATTTTCTTGTCTTGTCATTCCTACACAACAATACATGTCTAATGTAAATCCTTGCTGTACTGCACCCACAAACGTTGTGTGATGGTACGTCTTGAGCACACGAACAAGTTTTACAAAACGTTGCAACTCCGCTTGAAAGGCGCGAGGACTCGACATTAGAAAACTTGGAAATTTTCGATCGCATGCGCCAGTCTTCTGCGATGAATAAGCTTTCTATTAAGATCAAATAATTAGCTTGTGTAACAAGACACTCATGCAGCGCCTATTTCAGCCGTCAAGAGTTGTTATTGTGGTTAGATGTGCATGATGGAATTTACCGTGGTTGTGTTTCGCCGCGACTTATACGGGCGATGGTTTGGCTTTCATATTTACACATGGTATATCCCAAAGTGACGATTTTGTTTATGTACCGCGCTTCGTTTCGTCCTTTTTTGATTTAGTGCAAACTTTCAAAATGAATTCGATAAGCAACCGATAGAACTGGTGATACATTGTGCAATGTAAAATGTAATTACGGTGTTTATCTTGGTTCAGTATCGAATGAAATGATTCGGTGTGCAATTTCTATATTCGACCCTTTATCACTTGGCAGTGAAACATTTGAGCGTTTTTGCATTGCCATCGTAGGAATAAGACAATCTGAAGCCTCTCCTGATGCATAAAGACGGTTTTTTTTTTATCATAGAGTTCTACCAATTGTTCACATAATTTCCCAGGTTCGAAATTGCCATCTTGGCATCTATGAACCGCACGATTTGTCCTTCCTTATTTGTTATTATTTACTACAAGCACAGTGAGATGCGTAGAAATGCCTTTTTAGAGTCGCCATAAATGGTGCACCGTATTAACTACCTGAGAGGGGCCGAGTTTGACCTTAATTTAGGCTTGGTAATTTTTTAAATAATTTCTAAGTTCTTAATATCAGCCTACCACGCAGTTAGTTTTACTTATAATAAATATCATAATTTTCCGTATATTCTTTTGTACGCACTCGTTCGTATGTGATTACACAACGCCATAAGCTAGGCCTTAAGCGGACGTAGCGGTGCTGAGATAATTCACTTGTTGCAAAGAAAGCTCGGCAATATATCCGTCTACTACAAATTTTCCTTTCTACTACTATTATAGTTCATTATAAACGGTATTTTATTATCAGTATATTGGAAAGTATACAAATTTATAAATATAAATTTATAAAAAATGTATATATATATATATGAAAGAGACAACGATACGATATATCCTATGCGGGCACACATAAAATGTAAGAAGTTTAATACAGGCCATTGACCCTATTTCTGTTTGCATTTTTCTATCTGCTTTTTCCTATTATGGTCCTATAATCAATACTCATCATCTCTAGGAATCATACGGAGATCAACGTCGTGGAGGACCTCGTTTTGGCGGAGGCGGCGGTGGAGCTAGCTTCCAGTCGCGTCAGCAGGACAACCAGAACCGCATTTTCGTAGGCGGTATTGGCGACAATATCAACAAGGAAGATCTCGAGAACGTCTTCTCAAAGTATGGACGTCTCACGAATGTTTGGGTGGCACAAAATCCGCCGGGCTTCGCTTTCGTCGACTTTGGCGACTCGCAGAACGCCAGCGATGCCGTTCAACAGATGGACGGGCAGGAGCTAAACGGCTCAACACTCAAAGTGGCGCCTTACAGGGGCCGTAGCAACAACCGTAGCCGTGGCGGTTTCCGTCCGGGAGGCGTCGGTGGTCGAGGTGGAAGCGGTGGTTATGGTGGGGGCCGCAATGGACATGGGGGCTATACCGTCGGGGGCGGATATGGAGGAGGCCAAGGAAGTTACGGAAGTGGAAAAAGTAGCGGTTACCAGCGTAGCGGTGGTTATGGGGGAGGCCAAGGCGGTTACGGTGGAGGTGGATATGGCAGGGAGGAATACAACTAAGCCGGGTAAGTTGAAAATGAGGCATAGTGATTAGGAAAGACAACCTTGAGTCTGTGATTTTTTTTGCTGTGAAGGAATCTAAGCAACACTTAGTGATGCCATTCGCTTAACTATTGTAACAGGGTTATGCTCGAAAACTCCATTGCTGTCAAATTGTGGTTACTTACCCAGGTGGTAGCAGTATTGTTTGTGATGATTTCTATTACGGAGTGTGAATTGAGCGTGTGTTTTTCTTTTTCTACAGGATTTTTAGAAGCGAGAGTATATTGTAATTATATACTCAATAGAAAACCACAGAAATTATTCTGTTTTTGTCTTTTATATAGAAACTTGTCTTTTATAAGGTGTGTATGCGTTTGAATGCGTTTGTTGCCAATCAATTGGATATTCAAAATGTGACAACTGTATAGGCGTTGACGACTTCGTCGAAAGCACTCCAATCTGACACGCTCCTAAAAAAATTTTTATTTTTACACAGTTTAAACAGCACCACAATAACAACAAGAGCAAAGTGATCTCTTCTTATGGGTGCATTCGTTGTAATTTGTATTTTCGAAGTGCATATCTTAGTATCGAGTAATTGCGTTTAAGAAATGTATATTTATGTAAAAGTACCCGATAATGTTGTAATCGTTTGACTTTGATCGTTTGCTCATTGGTGAAATTTGCAGAGATTACTAGGCGAGCCCAATGACACCCAGCCACCATCTCAAGTGGATGACGATTGCTTCTTGACCTGCCATGGTTCCAAAAAGGTCGTAGAAAATTAACAAAGCCACCCAAATGAGAGAAAAAACAACTAACAGCACAAGAGGAGTCACTTAGCATAGAAGCGAAAATTTATCTGCGTCACGATTTCCATATTTAGATAGCATAGGAATACTACTCTTCACTTGTACATCTTTCTAAATATAGTAACAAAAAGAGCAAATCAAAACAAAAATTAATTCGATCATACGCTGTTAAAAATTACTAGATATCTGGTTGTAC
Source organism: Varroa destructor (assembly GCF_002443255.2). NCBI lineage: Eukaryota > Metazoa > Arthropoda > Arachnida > Mesostigmata > Varroidae > Varroa > Varroa destructor. Next base: position 40,311,980 of record NW_019211455.1, on the reverse strand, counting down.
GCCAAAACACAAGGATGAGCAACGGTAACTTCTGAAGTGATTCATGTTATATATATTTTTCATTAATTACAACAGCAACTATAGTAGGATTCCTCTTTGTCAACGATGGCGAATTGCCAGATAAATATGAGACTCATTAGAAAGCGACAAGTAACAGACATTTCGATTCACAAGAAAAGATGATTTTGACCTTTTTAAAGCCATAGTAACGATGGCGGTGAAGAGACTGAGAATTTGTGAAAAATGTCGCGCCTCAGCCTGAACATCAGGCCGGCACCGCTCCTCCCGTTTTCTACTGAGAGCATCCACTGCGCATCTCACACGCGACGATGTGTTTGACTAGCACTGATAAATCTGATAACTCGACCAGTTAACAAATAGCTCATATGCCTGTTATCTATAGCTGACAAAGGCATCGCTTGTACCCATAAACAACAACACATCACACAGATAATATTGAGATAATACCGATGTCTAAGGATCTATCGGCAGACGTTGTCGCCAGGTATTAGAAATTGTCATCTAATTGGCAGGTCGAGTCTTCAGATTAGAAAAGTAAAAGAGATAAAAGGAGATCAGAAGGGTACTGAAAACCTGTTGCGTGATGTTACATGATGATGAATTGGATGTGGACCTGTAGGGCGCTGGGGTGAAGTGCCGAATTTCACGTATGTTTTTTGCTTGGAGGGGCAGCGGCCTGGCCTACTATTCATCAGCCACAATTGGTCTCAGCTACATGCTAGCTCATCATAGATCAACTTAGTTTTTACAGATGGCTGCTTGCAAAAGCAAGCAGTCAAATGTTTGTACAAACAATGTGTATTTAACGGCTATACTTTAGCAGATGTCGCTACCAGCGTAACAGTATAATTGATGATTTAGTCGTAGTTGTGGCCTTGTGTTCTTCTACTACAATCTCTACAGCATTCTGTAGAGATTGTTAATAGGGATGTTGTGTCATATACCATAATAGTGCATGTTGATGCTGTTACCATGACAACGGTTATTGCTTTGACTTCGATTGCCATGGCAATGTCAATGACGCTCCCTATGGAAATGTTCGCCGGGTTTTTCATGCGCTAAACGTCGGTAGACGTGCAGAGTCTATGTACGTCGTCCAGCCTTGTTAAACGTTGCCCCTCCGGTGGAATTTATCACTGACCAATGACAACTTGACCATCTCTGAGATTTCCGAAAACCGATCCAACAATCAAGCAGCAGCCAGGAAAGTTGACAAACCACATTGCCAAATAAAAACGACAAATAGACAAATGACAAACAAAAAATAACGAACGAACGAAAACACACAACACATGCAACAATAACAACAGAATATTGTAAACTAACGAAAAATACGAGTAAAGAGACAACAAGAAAATTATACAATATAAACCAGTTCCTACAGAGTTTTGGAATTACATTCTGCTATTTGACACGTAACAGTGTTATGACATACTGACATTGATGAGTACTGTACAAAAAAGAGATTGTGATCTGGCCGGCAGTTTCTGCCAAGAGTTGACATTATTGAGTCGCGTAAGGACCTTCCCTGCCAACTCGAAGACACAGGACGTTCATGCTGACTTCTTAATCAATCTTCAACGATGAGAAATTTATAATAATAATATTGATATGTAGCATATATGAATACTAAGGGTGTTATCAAAAACTGAAGATGACTTAAACCTAGAAAACAGTACTAACAGACAAAATATGCAAACAACCAATAAATGTAGTAAAACAACAATAAAATACGAACATTTCCGATATCAGCTGTTTTGAGTACAAGTAGCCAAAGACGGCTTTTTTCGTGAATAACAGGCTTGATGTTGTGACAATGGATTTCACGTTTTTATGTACGCTGAAATGTTTACTGCCTACCCTTTTGACAAGGGCCGTTTTCGAGCGACGCTATATAAGAAGTAAATGTTTGCTAGTTTTCGAGAAAAAAACAGTGAAAATTAAATGACAAGGCCCATCTGAGTCCTACTTAGCGGCCGCCAAACACGATCTTTGGAATAATACAGTTTCCAAGACTGAGGAATCATTTGCTGCTATAATGATGATCGTAATAATAATGGAGGATAGTGTTTATGTTCAAAATAAAATTGGTGTTGATATCTATAAGATTTGCGTGGTCTTCGTTTGTCACACGGATTTTTTTGTATTTGTTTTTGTATGGTAGTTAGGAATGAAGTAATTTCAACCGTATAAATGGTGAATATTAAATGGGAAACAACTAAGTGGTATTTTCATATCAGTTGTTTGCGACTTTTGTCCAGATGAGGAAGAGTGATAAATTTTACCGAACTTGTGTTAAGCAAACTCGTCTTAAAGGCGACGGATTACAATTACACACCTAATTAAGCGGAATTTAAGTAGATCATTACCTTAAATGACAAACATTTTATTGAGATAAGGGAAAAGTTCGCTATCCAGTGATCTTGCTAAACGAATAAGGGGATAGCTCTTCCTGTTTCATAATTGATCACTTAAGTGGCTATTAAGCGATTAGGATTTTAATTTTACATATAATAAAACCATTAGTTAAATGTTGTTGTGTCCACCATTGTCAGTTGAGATGATATTACAGTCAGTCAGTCTTAGTAAAGGTTTACTTAATCAAGCGACCTGTGCTAAATATTTGTAATCTCTTCAAAGGAGATTTAATAAAATAAGCCAGTACGTAAATTGCGGTAGACAAGGTAAGAAGAAATAACACCGAGTATAACACTCTCTCATGCATATAAGAGTTAGTCCGTCTAATTGCTCTTATCTCACAGGCTAGCTTGAAATTGGGAAAGAATTATTGAAATGAATTTTGTATAAAGACAAAATATATAATAATGAAACTAGATAATCAATTCATGCTATATATCTATACATCTCGATCAAATTATGTCCAAAATAGGTCGATATGTTTATTTTAGTAACTTCGTAATTCTATAGAGACTTAAGTGTTTGCCTTATTTCGAACTACGTTTATACTCAGTAGCGAATATAAATGCGAAATAGACTCTAACAAACTTCATATTACGATGTTACAAGCGAATCCGGCGGACTTTGAATTTAAATAGCTTTTAAACTAGTTGGACTAGAATGATGATTTTTTAAATATACATTAAAGGTACATTTTTCAGACTTGTTTCAACGCTTTGGTAGTTACTGAACAGCCACGTACCTATCACTTGCGTTCACATATGTAATTTCTGTATCTATAGCTTTTTGAAGTAAATCGATAATAGGATATGCTTGCCCATCAGTTTTCTCTTTAAGGCATGAAACGCCCCGTAATCACATGGACTTAGATAGGGAGAATAAACGGATGAAAGCCATCGTTGGATATTCCTATGCTCAATCCACGAAGCAACTGAGACATAGCTGTGAGGTTTAGCGTTGTAATCAAGCAACCAAACTGCATGGTTTTGATTGTCGTGTTAGCGGTCCATTAATCTCCTAAAGTTGAAGTAATGAGCCGCATTCATTGTTTCATTTTCGGTGCGTTTTTCACAGTAGCGGATGTCTATTGCACGTATTATCATCACCTTACGTCCGCACCCATTCGACACTGCACCCGAACTCGATTTCTCTTCCGAACGACGCCATTCCCTTTCCATCTCACAGATAGAACCATTTTTTGTCCATGGACACCATATGGCCCAGGCCGGCTTTTCGTTGATCAAAATTCCGTAAATAGCACGTAAAATATACCAAATGCGTTTCCAGCTGGCTTAGAATCAATTCACCAACGACATATTTGCTATTCAGTTATTACACTTTCAGTACTCGTGTTATAATTGTGTAGCATATGACATGGAAACTGTATGTTTTGGCTAACAGACTTCTTGGACTCTAAACTTTGGTTTCGTGAAAAGCATTCTCAATTGCAGTAATCCGTTCTTGTCTTTCGAGTCCCAATATACCCGGTCACCCCTCGCTGGTCTACAATCCCAGTCTCCGTTTTTAAAACGTTTACGCCATCCATATAGCGTGCATTGTCCTAAACCCTTCTGGTCTAACGTCTTCACAAATCTTCGACTAATTTTCGCAGCGTTGTAGTTTTTGAGAAAAAAACTTGGACAACTGAGTCCAAGTTTGTTGTGTTTAGATGTTTTTCCTACTAAACTCATTTCTCCCAGAATAAATTCGGCTTTCATTTAAAAGTTTCAAGAAGATTAAAACACTGACGAGCTAAATTCGTCTGCTAGCAACGTGTAATTCATAAATTATTGAATTTTAAAGTCCGCCGGATTTGCTTGTAAGAGCCTAAAAGAGTAGTGATATAAAAATGAGCATAAATCTAAAAAAAAAGAGTACGCCCTTGTTTGAAAGTTTAGTAGCACTTCAAGCAATCGAAAACTTAGTATTAATTCTTAGGAGACAGTCACTGTAAGCGAAAATTGTAAATACAAAGCCGGAATAACGAAAAATTCAGACGCGAAGCTGATATAAAATGTACTTTCACACTAGGATTCAAGAGCTAACCTTTTCGAACTGTGATAATTTTAACAGTGAATTTGATTAAAATTTATATATAGATAAATTTTAATTTATGAGGAATAATGTGCTCAAAGAAGGTTACATAGTCCTGATTTAAATCGATTCCAGACTTCCTCGGAATGAAACTATCCATTCATTAAATATATTTGAAAAACAACTCTTGCTTTGCTGTAAATTCCTTTATTTGCATTACAAAACAGCCCATATATTAATGGTAACAATTTTAATCCTTATTTATGTGCACTCCGTGAGAGAAAACGTATAAAAATGAATAAACCTCTTCTTCGAGCAAATGACGCCATCGATATTCATAGTAGTATACAACACCATTTCTTGTAAAACAAACAGAGAATGTTCTAGACACTAGGTAAAATTTGTTTGTGTTACAATGGACGTGTTTGGCAAAAGTCAATACTGGTTAGGAGTTGTTGACAGCATGAAGGCATAATGAGGACTGCCGTCTCGTTAATAAGTTACTTAAGTCTGGTCGGTTTATGACCAAAGCTTTCCTCAACTAGCGCATGTATGGCGGCCCTGATGTTCGGATGTTTTTCGAGCACCTCGTGGAAGCTGTCTACTGAGAGACTGAAGGCTGCACAGTACGTCTCTGCCTTCACCGATACCCTGCGTTCGCACTGTACAAGAAGACACATCTCTGTAATTGTGCACGCGCCACCAGATGGCACCAGTCGTCAGGTACTTTGAGAAAGTGAGCTAATCGCTTTTGTTGAGCTTCCAAGCTCATCAAATCATTTCTAGAGGCGGGAGTATTAGCTAAATTTGTACAAGTGCTAACAATGTGAGATTAATAATTGGTTAGCTTTTATGCTCCCATTAACTAAGTTGTCTTCACCAATTAAGTGGCTTTTTCTTGCCGATTAACTAAATAATTTGCTCTGATTGTTTTTTCGAATCGTCTAATTGAAACTATTCAGTCTAGATATGTTGGTAGACTATAATGATGTGTCTGGCAATATTACATAATGAATCAATTATGAAAGAATTATAATAGTCGGCTAGAAAGAGCCCCATACCTCCAAAATAAGCGCCATCACGCAGCCATAGAGGACCTTTGTCAGTAAGAATGTGGACTCTTCCACTTTGCAAGAAGTACATTTTGTAACCAATGCTACCCTTCTTGATGATCAGATCCGAAGGTTGGAAGAACTCATATTTCAGATGCGTGACGAGGTCGCTAATGAACGCGTCATCGATAACCGTCGAACAACCAAATAGCGGCACTGAGCGAAGAGCCTCGAGACAATTTTGCCGCATCACCATCTTCAAAGATTTGATATAGCCAACATTTAAAGAGAAAGATTTTATCTGTATCGCCCGTCCTAGGGCAACCAGTATTTTTTCATATAAGTAAATTGTGTAATACTGGATTTCATCTATTTTCTTTTTCAACAATCTCCGCTCGCCAATCATTATAGTTGGAACAGAATATTAAAGCAGCACTACTAGCGTGTACTTTTATCACGAAACATATGCACCGATTAGAAGCCTTGGTGTTTCATAGTTAGTGATCTTAGCAATAAATGATTATACAAAAAACAAAAAACACCGAATTTGCGAATTGAGATGTGTTGGTAGAAGGCCTTTAAAATGTAACACAGCCCTAGAAACATTGAACAGACTTTAATGATTTTGCGGGTAATTCTCAATTATTTTCACTATTATAATTGTTATTTTCATTCTTTGTTTTCTAAACAAAGGAAAGCGAAGAAATTCTGAGAAACGTATTCTATATTAGAGGACGTCAAAGTTTACAGGAAATTTTGAATGGCCAATGGTACCTTTCTGACATAAATTTTTCAAGACTGTTTCGTTTTTTTCTTTTTTACTTCAAAATAAATGGCACTGTCTGCAAATGTGTTTTCATCTTACAGAGTGAAAAATGCAAATAAATTTCACGAAAAACGTCAAACTTATCTAGCATAAGATTAAGTAATAGTCTAAGCCCCCTGTATATTAGAAAGGCTACTACCTCTCGAAGTGGTTCAGAGAGCACGTTAAGAATACGCTCCTCATCAAAAACTTTTCCTCGGTACCTCCTGTCAAAATAATCTCGAATCTTCTGCCGCATGCTTTCAGGCAGCGATCTATACGCCATATAGTCCTCCACCTCGCGCATCTAGTAGTGAAACGAAAATGAAATTAAATCGATCAATTCCGAGCGAAACGTATTGAAATTTCATGTATATTACCAATGTATGTATATAATGTGCTCTTTTCGCTGCGTGCTCAGACTCATCCAGACAATTGAAAGAGTTCGTTTTTCAAAAAACCGTCACAAAGACGCTAGAAATCGAAAGATTAGCTTAACATTAATGGCACAAAGTGCATCAGAAGGACGTACTTATGCGTAGATCTATTACGCTCATTAGTTTTTATAAGTCTTCCACACAGGCTTACCTGTTCCATGCGAAGTCGCGTGGAAAAGTCGAGGTTCTGTATTAACGACGCAATGTTTCCAAGCAGAAGAGCGTAACAAGTTGCTCCGCCAATCATCCCTAGATCACATTGTATATAATATTTATCAGTTCACTAGATTACGGATTCGGTCTTAGATTTATCGTGGTTACAATTGTGCCATAATGATAATAATGGTGAATAGCTATCTAATATGAAAGGAGTCTCAAAACTAAACCAATTGGCATAGCTATACTCAGGTCCTCAGATTTACATACATACTGGCGTGTTAGCAGTTACAAAAATCTGAAAAAATAACTATGATCCAATCTTACGAAACTTATCCACCTACCTCTTTTCTAATGAATATGAGGAACATTAGCACATAAATATTTCATACAGTCTGTGTCAATAAAAATGTTTATTATTAAATAGCTGCGCGATCTTAAAACTACTAATTTTTGTTTTTGCCAATTTTCAAGTCACAAAATAAATAATATGTTATCTGGTAACACATTTTTAACTACTGCAAATAGCACTACAATGTAGAATGACTAACCCATCATCGTAAGAGTCATGTCCGAGACAATTTCGGGATTGAACTGTCCATAGCCAATGCAGAGCATCTGTGAGGACGCGTTAAACATTGCCCAGATGTATTGTTCGTACCTGTCACAGAAAAGTGTATCAGGATGCTATTTCACCAAATACTATATCGCGAATTAACCCAATTTAAAAATCCACCTCAAATTTCTAGGAAATTGAGATGATCTCCGCGTAGTACCTAATGGTCAGATATTCTGTGCCGGTTTTATGCCAACAAAATAGGCACAATCGATACTAGATCTGGCTTGTGGAAATGTTATGATTTAGCGTCTTTTTTTGTTGTTAAGTTGCGTTTATATACAAACTAAATGAATAAATACACTTAAATACAATTGATACACAACTCAGAACCCAGCGTAATTAGACTAGCAAGTATCTGGCAAGTCTCCGTAAAGCTCCCTGCCTATAGATGCCGCTTCTGAAAGATCACATTTGGCACAGATTGCGTGTGGATTGAAATGCTAATAATCACCATGCAGCGCCTCGGAGGTTATGTTTTATCACCCAGGACTTCTCCGGAAAATCAAGAATCACGCAGACAAGAAATTGTAAACAGGCATTCCAATGGACGACACAAAGCATCATGAGGCCGATATTACAGATACGTAGATACACGCCTGACGAGTGCAGGAACTAATCAGACAAGTGAAAAGGGCACATGGAATCACATAGTATAATGCACACATTTTATCTTTATAGGAAAAGCATTAGGTTCTTCAGTAATAATTTTGTGCGGAATTTCTATTTTTAGTTTTACTTTATTGACTGCCCTATATAAGTTCTATAAAAAAAATACTTGTAACATACATTATGACATCTAATATAAATTCCAATCGTACATTTAAAATTTTTCTAAGATCGTTTTTCAAAGTACTCACGTAGTTCTCCTGTAGCCCGTACCAGTAGCCGATTAATCGAGAAAACCGTAACAGCTTAAACAGGTTAATCAGCTTAAGCAAATGAATAAGTCGAAGAGTTGGCTGGAAGTCTTTCCCTGAAAATTTAAGAAATATACATCATACTGGTACGCTAATGGCGTCAAAGTCAGAGATATCTGATAGTTTTATCATTATTATTACATGTAGGTACTTCTCAATATCATTATCGTAGTAAAATTTATATGTTACTCTTTTGTGTAAAGTTCATCTTTGCTTCGGTCTGACCTTGATTCGGGACTATGGTTAAAGACACAAGATCAAACGGGATCGCTGAGATGAGGTCCACGAGAAACCAACGTTGAAAGTAGCGTTTAGATACTACCCAAGGGTCCAAGCTGAATTGAAGCGGGTCTTTCGATATTTTCACGCCTGTTGAATCGACGGAAGAACCGAAAAAGTAAAGGATCACACTATCTTAAGTTAGCTTACTAAAACTGTACCTATTTCCATAGACCGACTGCACTCAACAGGTCAAGACTTGTTACAAAAATGTAGTCTGATGTTGTAAAATTACGACCAAGAAGTTGCGCATGTTTCTTCACGTAATTTTCATTACCTGTGCGGAAATTGAATACGAGATCAACCCCGTAGACGATATCGCTGAAGATGCTTAGGGCCATCAAAGATGGTTCTCTCGATATAGAAAAGAATGCTACATCCAGTGGAATTACAATCATGTTCAGGATAAGCACGAACAGCATAAATATGTCCCAGTTTACCCTGAGGTCAGCAAAACAGCCACACACAAAAGAATATGAGAGGTAGTAATGCACGAGCTTCTAGTACGACCAGACGAAATCAACTGAAATTGACGTAAATCGGATTCTGTGAACAAGTACATTTTAGCTAGCAAACTAATAACTTCAACAATGTAAAATACATTTGTTAATGCCTGAATGGTTCAAAATAAATGGGCCTTGATTCAATTGCTTGCATTTGTTCGCCAGCGGAATTCGGATTTACGCTAAGCCATCTAAAACAACAAGTCAACAATTGCTTTAAATTTCTGCAGTCTTTTCGTAGCTTTAAATAGGGCAGGTTAGCGTGTTGCAGTCAGTGATTACGCTTTTACCTATCTTTGTATAAGCAATGACTGTACATTGAAAAGCTATTTATTTTGTTATCACCGCTCCAGCACGAAACGAAGTAGGTTTTCACTCCAATTCAAACTCAGAAGGTCCCTGACATGACCCTAATTGAATGGGCAAGCACGTTAGCACTAAACTGTGATGCAGAGAAGATCAGAGTACCTAAGCGCACTTTCCGGATGGATCATAAACCGAAAATGCGGTTTAGACTCCTCAGCTAACGATTTTCCTCGGTGCCACATGTCCACCTCGTCGCTTTGCTCCATGCTATGATACCAATGCATACTATCGTTAACACCTATGACATGTAAGGCAGAAAAGAACCATCGTTAGTTTATTATCATTTATTGTTTATATATATCCCGGGAAACAGTGTAGAGCTAAGAAAGGGAACGCGTGCAAACGTAGTTACCTCTTTATTGTTTAAATCATGCGTTCGATAAGGTTCTCCAGGCCATTTGCATTGCTGGAGTTTTTTATTGAAATGCACTTGCCTCCGTTGGCGAAAAAGAACCTGCGAAGTGTGCCTACGAGATTTGGGTCCTGTGAGACAGTCTCGAAATGTGTACTGTCCTGATTAACCGATGAGTGAGGTTGTTTGAGCGCTCGGCTCTCGATGGAGTCACCGAAGGCCTTATCACGAGATCCAATTTTGTCGCTTACTTCGTCATGAGCGCGACAAGCTGTAACCATGAAAAGCAAAAAAGGTTAGTGCAGCAACTAAGAATTAGAATAAGGATTCCATGAACTTCGTTTGCATATCATACTATACGAATAGTGGATAAGACTTGAATCTAGTTTATATAACTTAGTATCGACTATCGTCCAGGCCGTAAAACCTATCAATCAAGTTACGCACGAGGCAAAGCAAGATTTGTCTATTAATTACATTTATTTATTACTATTATATTTAACAATATTATGCTTTCTAATGGTAACTTCTTGTTGATTTTAGACATTTTTTTTAACTACTTGCTCATATATATACATGTAGTCAATAGGTCCATGCGATTTTTGTTTAACCTATGCAGCTACGGTCAAACAATAAAGTACGAGTACAAGCAGTATACATTGTAAAAAGCAAGATATGTGTCGCATAGTACTACTGTCGAGACACGTGTCCATATTCGGGTCATTCCGCAACTGGTTAAGTTGATTAATGTTGTTCCTCTTACTATGAATCTGTCCTTCGGGTCGCTCGCTTTTTACTAACTGATTTTCTTCATTTACTTAGTTGCTTCAAGTGTTTTTCGAACGCGTCAATACTCGCGTGTTTTGCCAAAATAATTGGTGCTCGGAAAACGGTGGGCCTACTGGCCAATTTTTATGTAAAATTTTTGTGTCCCCTATTTGAAACGTATTTTTCTTGCTGGTTTCATTTTTTGATAAGCATTCCACGTTTGGGCTCACCGATGTTCATCTGAGGAGTGTTTTGAGGTTGAAATTTTTTACGGTATTCGTTTTAAATACGGCCTCGCTTGCGTTTTTTTCGCGTGAGTATTACTTTTCCTTGGGTTGCCATGTTTTTTCGCGTATCCGTCCGGCTGGAGACCATGCCATTACTGAATATGATGTCACACTATAAGTCTTTATTACCTCTGCCTTTTGACTGTTCTGATCCATCTTTCTAAGTCAACACTAGTAAATCCATTCCATGTGATTTATGGAAAAGCTAATCGATGTTTAAAATTGCTCGTGACAACGAGTTGCTTAACGGTTATAGACACTACTAATGGGATTCATCGTCACGGCAAAAAATGACATAGTCTTACGTAATTGTGCTCAAGAGACTTCAGAAACAATAAGGCACTCGAGGCCAATGATCAGCCAAGGACCGACTACCTTTATTGTAATAATAAAAGATGGCCGTTTCGATAAATGAAAGAATAACTTTTATTATTCACACATATTACGTGGTCTTTTTTTGTTGACGGGACATCAAGCGGCGATTCCCAGTAATAATGGGCTCAAGGTAACCATACAGGTTTACCGGTTCTGCTCACTTAGCCACCTGTTAAGTGCTACCACTCGAGATTTTTGGCCATCCTGTCTCTTTTCGTTTTGCTTGATATTTTTTCGTAACTGGTTTTGTAAAATCGGGGTTTTAGGCCAGAATCGCTTTCTACAATTTACCGTGCCGATCATATATTGGTTTCAACTGTACTCAACCCGCCTGAAATATATCAGATATCAGCGAAATTGTACTGTCAGCGAACAGCAGTTAGCGGATCTGTTTACCATGTCTAATTGAAATCAGTGTTTGGGGTTTTTCATTCAGTAATGCCCAAAACATTGCTTCAGACAGCTCTCAACACGAAACCAGATGTGTTTACGTCTGCTTCCAAATCTAATCCACCTCAAGTGTCCTAAAGCCAGTAAGTACCACTACCTATCACAGAGACTGTCTATGGTGTCCACAGCTTTCGTATGTGCGACTCAGCAGAGCTCTTAACGCTGAAATGCTCACTAGGTGCGTATAATCCCACAGATGAACCTATCAATCGTTTGTCGTATATGACTGCTATGGATGCTTAAGGACGAAATTAGCTCCAAGCTCGCTCCGAGTTGTCAGTAATATGCTAAGCTTTCTAGCACATCATAGTCCAGTGTTTCGGAACCGCGTTATTTTAACGTTTCGTCACCGATTGTTTAAATACGCAACCACATGTTTTCATTTTCATGCTCCGAGGTCTATATCAGCCCACGCCGGATTAATCCATAGTGCGTCACACAATTTGGAGTTGTACGGCGTTTAGTACCTTTATAGCACCGGAGCAAGGAGTTCTGTTATTCAAAGAGCCATCCTCACTACCTCGCCTTGTCTAAAATGTATGCATCGGAGTACTATTCATTAATAACGACAGTTCGACCGAATTTGTTTAAATCTGCATCCGTTTATGGGCAAAATACCCTACGTCGTAATGGATACTAACTAAACAATCTGCTAAGATGGCGTATAACTTCGAAAACTAATTAGCTTCCCGACACTCCATTAGCAGGTCTTCTGAATAAAGCAGTAAAAATAATATATTTTAATATATATAAAATTGCTTCATTGATCCACATGCAATCGGACTCTACCATAATTTGTTACCAACGTTACCATGGTGGAAACTACACAACGGATCTATCGTCTCAGGAAGACTTTGTTGCGCCTGCACTTGTTTATTTACTGTTACACTGTCTCCCTGACCGATAATCCGGTACCTTCTTAACTCGAGTTTTCATTTTCTATCTTGGAAAACAAAAACCATCCGAACTGTGCTATTGTTCCAATTAAGTCGTAGATCTTGAGTCCCATTTAGGTTTCAACTGTTATAGCCCGACCGGGGTTGTTTGCACTAAATGCTAGCCGTGAAAATCGCTTTATTCGGTTGCATCACAAGCATACGGGAAGCGCTATCTCTTTTCTTTGTAACCGTAATGAATACCTCGTCGAGCCCAATTCCACTTAAGTCACCTAATTAGTCCACCCGTGGCAATCGTAGTATCCTTAAGTTTTTGAATTCACACACCCGCCATGCGGCGCTGTCTACTGCACGAATTTAGTGTAATAATTGTAAAGAAAGAAGCATTCGGTCTAATCGGAATCTTAAGCAGCAGAGACCTCTAGGTATATTAAGGCCTTCCTTTTGCTCGCAGTCTGCCTACCCTCAGTAAGAGGCGCTTTCTTTAAACGGCGCTGCCCTCAAATCCATGTCCAAACCTGAAGCGGTCTATTTAGGATCGGTTGATAATTATTAAGTCAATATTACTAGTCATTGTTATAACACGTTACCTTGCAGAAGTGGCAAATCGATTTCCACTGTTTTTCTATGACGTAATTCATCATCGAACTCGACGTCGCTCTCCAGTTGTCGATTTCGACGTACCAAATGCGCTGCCACAGAAGCTCGTTTTGGACCATATCCACCGGCCGTCGATGCATAATTACTGCGAGAAAAACTTGAAAGATTAGGAATATAATTATTTATATTAGCACTGACAAGCAGTGCCCTTCAAGGCGAAAATAATTTTTGAGAATCAATTCAAAACGATGTCTTGAGTTGAGGTCTTGAAGTTCTAATCATTATGTGCACGTTTAAGATAACAATAAAAGCTACTTCATGAGTACATAGCCAATGACATCTTCATATGCTATTTTTTTTCGTCTTATTATTTACATACCATGAAAGCACTAGTTATTTTATAATTCCACTATTCAGTACACTATATTATGAAAACAATCCAAACAAATAACCCGCCTCTAAATTAGAATTGTTTTCATAAAAAACTTTTTTTTTAGTATGACATTTAGTGATTTCCTTTTTCCAAGAATCCATGTACTGTTTCCACAAGCGTACTTTTTGTAGGTTCTTTGCGGTCATGTAGGTAGATTAGATTAACTTTGGGGAGATAGAAAATATGTTGATTCAATGAACAATAAATGAAGAGATCCATATATGAGGGAAAAGCTTGGAAAAGAATAATTTGAAAAATTATTATTACATTTGCTCGATAATAACAATCCATTGATACGATTTTTTTTATTCGTTTCTTCCAAGCCAGGCTTCTAATGCCCCGTATTCAAAATCATACATATGTTCTGAGGACGGCAGCGTCGTCTGTTGACACGTGCAATTCAAACCGTCAGGCTGATTCCCTAGTTTTCAAACATAAAAATGAGTTTTCCTAAACATTGATCCTTTTCCAGAGTTGTTGAAATCGACTCACAAACGAATAATCGTTATTTAATAACTTAATTCCTTTTACATGATTAAGTGTTCGTTAAAGGTGCAAAAACAAGATGCTTAAGTTGATAAAGTCTACTTGACAAAGCAGCGTAAATTTAGCAAAAAAAATAAGACAGGCAATCGCAGTTCGATTAATGATCACGCCTAGAATTAATATTAACTAGCTTTTCAAGAGACTAAACAGGGCAAAACATCGTCGTTTTTGTTTATCGTTTATATTCATTCAAAGATCGCTGTCAAGCGGATTACATTATCCCAATCGCGTGGTCTTCTAACATTAACTCTTGTTTATGTTTACAAACGCTTAGTATCTATTATACGCAAATGAAATAACAATTTTCTACTGTATATGTCGAATATCGTTAGTCCAAACTGTATATATATGTTAAATAAACAATCATTTTCAATTTAGAACTGAATGTTTAGAATTCTCCGTGTGAGTTTTAGACGGTTGGCGCATACCACCACGAAAAAGTCGTATATTTGGACAACTCATACGTGCTTAAGTTTCGTAGGCGAACTCGTTACCACAGCATTACGGCACGGACAATTATCTTCGACTTAGACTATGGCATTTTCATATATCCAGCAGCAAATAGAATCAATTAATGAATTCCGTAAAAATGTCTCATACTTCAAGTACGCTGATTTATTTCTTTGTTCTGGTCGTTTAACTTATACAATTTGTTATCTTTAAGCATTACTATTGAATACCCTTCTATATCTGTTTACCTATTAAAAAGGCCACATGAACCCTAAAGTATTATATAACGTCTTACGTAGATTAAACAAACTATGACGTTAAGGTTAATGCGAAACCTGCTTATCTAGATGCTGGTAGAACCGAGCCAAGATTTTATAACAGGCAATATAGGGGACACACATGTGAAATGAAATCCCAGTCTGGATTCACGTGTGACAATTATATAGAATTTACAGACAGAGGTTGGCCCATATAAACTTCAAGTAATATCGTTGATTAAAAATATTGGCTTTCACCGGAATATTAGCTAGGATATTTTAGACCGCTATACGTCAGGGCTACACTGTTTTGTCAGTGATTTTTTTAAGGCAGACAGGAAATCACCGACTTTGTATACTTTGATTTTATGTAAACAAACACCGCGCAATCTACCTCTACTATGTGCCCTCATTTAGGGATTGAATAATAAGTAAATATTCATGGAGACTAAGGAGATTATCCACGAATTCTTTATAAATTGCATTTTTTGTCGTACGGAGGTTACGTATTTATACATGTGGGCATGGTAGAGCCATTTTTATTTATTTATGATTAATATGTAATGCGCATTTCTTAAATTAAACGTGTGCTATTCATCGCGGTGAATTACGTATAAAATAAAATACTACTTTACCGTATCACTCGTTTGGGATTCCGTATAAACTTTTTCGGTCTTGGCCGAACCTTCATATCTTCCTGAGGATGGGATTCCGTTTGTTCGCTTCTTGCAGAGGATGGCATCGAGCTGCACGATTATACATTCGTATGGCTGTCACAAGAATTTTATAGTTTGCTTACAAGATCCCAAAGGTTTCCGAAAAAAAAGATGTATACTACTTACTACAAGTGATGGCTGAAGAAAGTTTTTTATAAGCAAAATTATTACGTGCAAAAATCATCTTAACATCGAACCATTTCGAATTTTTACAATTTCAGCTTCGATCTTGCCCACAGATCGTTCACTTGAATCGCACAATGGCGCACTGAAGAGTCAGACGAAGTATTTTCTTGTAAACTGCCCTGTATACGTCTCAATGACTAGCAGTAACATCTTCGCGTTTTCATAAAATACTCGGCAGCAAAAACTGGAACATACACGCGCACTCGTGTGGAGGCTTAACTAAGTACTGCAATAAACGTTTTGGTGTTCCGCAGTAGATACGGAACGTACATCAGAAAAATACACGCTGACCACGGCTTGGGTCGCGGTTAAAAATAAATTATAACGGTAAATGCGCCAATCTTGGTCCGCGTACTCAGGCGCGGTCTCAGGACCACTTCCCGACACGCGTAGGTGTTTCTTAGCTCATTTAGGTCGTGTCGATTCACGACGGTTTTCGATTTCGACTGCTGATTTAAGTCTGACTGAGTACTGTCAGGCTTATCGCTGTTCGGGAAACTATCCGTTAATGAGCTGTTGGCAGGTGACCGCAGACGTCAAGTAAGCGTGGTTGTGTTGAGCGCTGGCCAACGCGGCGGATTTTCCTTAAAATCAGATATCAACGAGGTATGGCTTCTGCAGACTGTTTTGTCACGTCGTAAGATTACTACTGTTATTGAAGGTAATTGACTCCGTTTGTCTCCCAGTTATGAATGTGATAGTTCACGTTTGCGATTTACCCACCAGCCGTTCATTGCCATTCTCTGTGTATCTAATACCGAAATTTAGTTTCCGTCTACGGGTTTGGACGAGCCACGGTGAGCGAATGCGATTCATAACACTGGACAGACGCTGATTCATATGGGCATCACAGCAGTCTAATCAAAGTGGCTTCTAACCACTCGCATCTTCTTGGCCTAGGCACATTCTTTCAATTGGCGCTAAGTTAACTTTCGTGAAATTTTTTTTAATTCGATAATTTGGCCCACAAGCCTTTGCAGATGTCAGTCGAAATCAATTTAGAAGCCATAAATCAGGAAGAGGAAAGCCTCTACGTGTAAGCAAGTATTCTTAATAATTTGCAGTTCTAGCCAAAGTCGGACTGGAGCTGAATGATCAATGTGTGTTAACATAGGTTTAGGAAAATGATAACATAACCTAAAATATATTATTATTATACGATCAAAGTACATTGTTAGACTCAACTGTATTCAAGAGTTGGCTATCAAATTATAGAGCTGTACAGGCAACCCAACTTAAGACAGACGTGAATCTTTAGAATGCCAGACGCGGCGAAATATATCGTCTATAAATAGCAGAAAATTTGTCTATAACCGACAAACCTGAAGGGATGCGACCTTTCGTCGGAGATAAAAATTGAGAACATCGAAGTAACTCGAGCACTTGAATTCGAGAGGCCCATCGATAGTCGGGCGGCTTTTTTCAATGCCATAGAAGATTGTCGAAATTTAAGATATGCGCGCTTAAGTCGACCCAGTGCAGTCTAGATCATTGATCTAGTGCAGAAAGACACGGAGACGTAAGAAAAAAATCTCTATATATTATTCAAGGGTTTTAGAATTAGTTTCCTTTATACTATATTATATAGAGATGAAAATAGCCATCAGCCTAAGATAGAAAAATTTAGTTATGTAGTAAGTTACTAGAATCAGATATTCGTAGATGTGGTTACATGAGCTCAAACACTCAACAGTATGTAATCTCTTTTAAACAGAAAAATGTATGAAAGCTAAAGAATTTGTAAACTATAGTGGCATAAGGTATATAAAACGAACACATTCTGATTGATACCAACCAAATAAAAAATGCCAATAATTCCAATTTAAATTTAAATATCGTCAAACAAGAGGTTGCGAAACTGTCCTACACCAGCAGATATAATAGAATAAATTTCTCTTCGAAATGTTATTACCACACTAAACATTTCACAAACGCCTGTTTAACTCAATTCAAATTTATAATATTACATAAACCTTCTTGTCATGTCATTTTTTATACCGCAAAAACATTTGTTTATTCATACGTCGTGAAGAGGAGTGACGGTGTATATTATGACTGAGCTAATTTGCAAAGCAATATGCGCATAGGATCTAAAGTTCGTAAAAATATGTACAGTTTTTGGCATAAGTATTTGTTTAGCATATGCCAGTTATCTTTCAAAGGTCTCTCCATATTCCTTTTACATGTACCTTAAGGCAATTAGTTGTAAATGGTGCATATTGAATCAAAGCATTCAGTACAAACGTTCAATGAATTGATCATAGTTCTTGTACGTTCTTGTAAGTTGAACGAGATATTCCTAGTACATATATAGATAATATAACACGTTGACATTCGAGACGTTTACTCACTTTTAGGCTACTTGCTTTTGTTCGTTTGGATAATTATGCGCTATCTTACTGTTTCTTAATGCTTCGCCTTAGTTATTTACTAAGACTTTCGAACGTCGCAAAAATGTTTCCCATTGAGTGTTTTCCCAGTCAGAAAAACGTACGGATGTGTGCAGTGCTCAGCGTGCTTCGGGATTACCTAAACGAGTCCTCAGGAAGTAAGGGGGGTTAACACTACATGCACACATAACAGTGATAATGGTCAGGATCAATGTTCTTGGCTGCTAAAACGCTAAAAACGTAGTTACAGAATTAAGTAACAACCCGACAATCCAAAATGAAGCTTTTCACCTCAATACTTGCATGTTACGTTGATTTGTAGTCGTTGTTTGACAATATACTGATTTTAGTAATTCTGTGTGAATCATTCCCTGTTCATTTTGGTAAAGATTTCATAGAGTTTTGTTCACTCATCTGGCAAAACATACCTTCAAAACTGTTAAACAGTCACGAAGTTCAGGATGAGAGCATTGCACAAACGGGTTTAACACATTGTTATTATAGGAAATCAGGTTTACCGAAGTGGTTTTTTTTATTAATATCCTTGGAGCACTTATTGTTATTGCTATCGTCCAAATGCGAATTTTGTGGAAAGCCCTATTAATTCGTTGAATGAACCTAGATTTTAAGGTGGAGGCTGAAGCATTGCATTAGCGCAAAGTAATCCAAGGATTAATCGGTAAGAGGAGTAATCCGGGCATTGGGCACTGCGTTACTTAAACATGAAAAAAATTCCGTTAAGGACCCCCGGAGCGGTAACTGATTAAATCGAGATACAACACAACTATTGTAGCGGATATTTGTGGTACGGATTACGTACAAAAAAAAGTTAGATATTGATTAAGTATGTTGTAGATAGATAACCTTGTTTTAGCCTAGCATTTAACAATCAATAGCTGTATTTTTCAGTTCTTTAATCTTTGAAGAGTCATTAGTTGAAAGCTAATAATTCTGAGACTGTAATGTAAAAGCTGTTTTAGTTCGAACTAGTAGATCAAGGGAAAAACCGAACATACGTAGTACCAACAATGCTTGGCTAAAATTTTCTAATTAATAAAAACATATTTTAACATTGGCATTACATTTCAAAATTGGGAACATTAGAGAATATGTAAAATGTTGTGACCAACATCTATGCAGGGAATTTGATCATTATGAGCACCCTTCAATGAAACT
The DNA here is from genome assembly GCF_002443255.2 of Varroa destructor. Taxonomy (NCBI): domain Eukaryota; kingdom Metazoa; phylum Arthropoda; class Arachnida; order Mesostigmata; family Varroidae; genus Varroa; species Varroa destructor. The sequence continues at coordinate 40,292,491 of NW_019211455.1, read as the reverse complement.
TTATCCAAAATATGGGAAAAGGTTGATTTTATGAGAGGGATAGTCTGCTTAGTAGATACCCGAACTGTTTTATATTTAGTAAAATTGGCTTTCAAGGGTGAGTACAGGGAATCCTACTAATAATTATTAGTGTTAATAACTATTCTGATTTTATCACAGCAGGGCGAAGCAGTTTGCTACAAAAGCCACGCTGCATTCGACTCTTGTCCTCCAAACACAATTGTTTCGAATAAATACAAAGATATCATGCTTTTCAAAACATGGCTTTCCTTCTCACTGACGTTTGTCACTATATGCTAAAAGTAAATCCAGCTAACACAGCTTAAACATGGATTTGGTTTTATTGCCGACCCACTTAACCTCATATAACAAGTCGTCTAAATGCTGCATTACTTGCATCATCAAATTGAATTGAATAACCAAATAGTTGCTGACATTAGAATCATCTGGCATTCTAGAGGTATCTATGTATTTCTTAATCTGCTAGTTTTTTTTGCTTTTATTTGAATTAATTATAAATTGCCTAGACAAATTCTAGTTAAAAAGTACCCGAATTATATCTTCTTTAAAACAATTATAAGCTTGCAAGCGACATTAATTAAAGCTTGATTTAACTTTGGTAACAGGTTTTCCAAAGACACCCGAGTAACATATATAACAATATTAATAATGGCAATATGAACAAATATTAGTGAGTACGATTTGCAACTAGCCAAGAATGCAAAAATCTTTTTTTTTTTTTTACCTGAATAGTAGATTTCTGCTCGTATGAGGCTAGTTAATGAAGCTCATATTTCAATAGAACAGGCGTCTAGCACGCCCAGGCTATAAGCTGACTATGAACTGCAAAAACGAGGACGTTTGTGGGCGCTTGTTAGTTGTATAGAGAAGTCGAAATTTCCGAGTACTTTGCCTTGGTGAGTCCCCGATGCGAGGAGCATTCTTGGTCAACAGCGATTTCGTGCATCATATTATGATGCGGTTGATGGAGATAGAGAATGTAGAAGAATGGACCAGGATTATCTGCACAACGTGTTATCTGGCTGCAAATTTGTCTCTAAATTATCACAAATTAAGGACACGCATCTCATTTGATAGTTTAATAAATTCTGTTTCGATCTACATATAGCAACATTTATTTACATTGTTCGGTGTTTGGATTCAACTACACCGCAACGTTCGCAACACATACACTTACGGTAGGTGTATGGATTTCACACCTTTCGTTCTTTTCCAAAGGCATTCGCGTCGATATCGTCTACTACTGTTTCTGCCCAAACCAAAATTGCTGTTTGTTCGGTTCCATTACCCCACTGTTTTCAAATAAAGGTAACATTTTCGACCTAATTCCTCACCCGACGTTCCACTGAGTTACGTTGTTCATGATGAGTCGCATAAGACCTCTACACAATTTGCAGTTAGTGTCATTAATGATTGCATATTCTAACTACTTTCAATCTGACAAAAATAATTTGGATGTAGGCATGACCCAATGAAAAAGAAAACGGGCTTACCTTAATGAAGATTACCATACCATATCATCAGAATAAATAAGCAAAGGGCTTAGAATTACTTCTCAGTTACATGTCGATTCATGGCATTAGCATGTTGTAAGATACGTAATTGTAACGTTAATTCATCTATCTGTACGGTTCGTAAATGACGGAGCAAACGACGTCGTTATAATAGACTTCCCTCAAAATCCTCATCAAATTCTCAAATATTTTACTGTAGCACTTTTCTTAATTTTTCTGCTTCTTCTAAATCGTTACACATACTTTATAGAGCAAAAAATATTGTATCGAGTCGATGCAACCTTCCAACTGCGATTAGCAACCGGCCAATATGTCCATTGTAGATGTTCTCTCATGAAGTCACTGTGTCTTCCCTAGTTCTTAGATTAAAACTTTAGCAACACGCTGTTTCCCTCTTCATATGCTTGGTATACCTATCGAGCCGCCAATCTCTTTATCGGCTTAGAACACATAAAAATAGACAAACAAAATCGTGAGCAAAGTGACTCCGGCTGCAACTTTCATATACGTGGAGCGCATGTTCAGAGTGGTTGCATCTTTTTTGTACTTTTGGCTGAGCATGTTCAGGTTCGTGGCCTTCGAATCGAGCTCACTGAGCGAGGCACCCCTCTGCAAGACATCATCCAGATTCTCAACCATGATCCGCTGCACGTCTTGGAGTTCGTTTCCGAGCTGAGCAAGATTTCGACGCACTCGCGAATCCTGGTAATTTTTTTTGGCTTTCTGTGTGTACGTGTCGAACTCGATAAATGCGTATGGCCTTTGTACGTTTTGGACACCGTTACCGTAATATTGTAGGAACTCGTGGCAGATGTCTTCAAGAAAAGCGAATGCTTGCTTGCGGCTAAACGAACGTTCGCACAATGTCAGAAAGATTACCCCGTGCTCGATTAAATAATGAAAATAGTAGTTGCCTGTCTCAATTGTTGAGCGCTGGTTTGCAGTAGCGCCTAGTTTTTTACACAGCATCTTCGCTTGATTTTGATACTCGGTGTTGACACGGCGCAACTCATCATCGTCCTGAACTGAGGCAGACAGTGGCATGCCATCGCTCGCACGGGCAATCATTGTCATCAGCACCATGGCCTCGAAAAAAATCGTGGACTTCCCGATATAAGGATGGTAGCTACCTTTGTTTCCTTAATAGTAAATCGTCGCTTCTTTCTTAGTTCGAATCACGCACACAAACTAGACTAGTGTTATCAGCTGGATATGCAGGTTAAGAATTTGCGTGAAAGGTAGCAATACGCGATCGATGAAAACCCGATGCTTTTTATGCGCCTGAGTCGAAGACAACTCGAACAGATGAGCCACCGAACGCCTGTTTCCCGGTGACGTGTTCCAAATATTCAGCAGTGAAGACTAAATGCTGCCCCCAAGTGCGTAAGCGTTTTCCCGACATCAATAATCACTATGAGGAAAGCCCCATTAGATGAATCTCCAAGAAAATTCAACAGTGAGGTATATTTGTGGATCGCTTACGTTCTAGTGATAGCTTCGCAGACGACTGAGAAGTTAATTCTCGCTTTAAAGCGCCCTTTTTTACTCTAAACTGCGCAGCTTACTCACTAGCTCAGCGGTGCAATGAGCTCTTACTGACCATCAGGTGTTTCACACTTTGTGGCGGGAATGATTTGAATCGCTGTCAGGTTTTAGCAGTAGAATACATAGTTGATTTATAGCTGGCGATGTGGAGTATTATTAGAAAGACATGTTTTTTTTGCGAATATTCTACATGAAAATTAACGGAAAATTATGCTAAACATAACTGAATTAATTAAACTCTATATATTAAAAACATATAATGTGACTGTTCGTCTTATTCGAAAAATGTACTGATATCCCAAGTAAACAATATATCTTCTAAAATGATATAAACTATATATTAATAAATTACAATTTTTATTTATTTTGAGCAAATGTCTCGAAAGGTACATTTCATTACATCACTTAGCATTGAGCTAAGATAAAGGTGCAGAGACTATCCTTTCGATATAACAAACTATACTGTTTACTAGAGGCATTCAGTCCATTTAACAGGATGTACTGTACGGAATTTGGCGGAACTCAGTGTACAAAGCGTAGTTAGCTTTTAGAAGTCAGTGGCTAAACGAACTTATGCACTTTTAATCTCACATGTCTATAGGGTACTGTTAATTTGCTTAGCCATGGAGTTGTACGGGTTTGAAGGGTTGCAACCAGTTAAAATAGATATGAAGCACCCAGAAGGATCAACGATGAGAATACATGAAGTTCTCCTCGTGCTTTATTAGGTCAAGTAAAGTTCAGTGATGTGCAATCAGTAATTCAGCACTTATATGAGTTCTTATACGACACGGCTTGTGATTCCGTGGCTTCTACCAGTTTTCACATTTAGGCGTTGGGTGCTTTCATTATCCGTTTGGAGGCCGTCAAAAGATTTAGGCAGTCAGTAATATAGGTTTGAAACAGGGAACACACACTTCATGGTGGAGGAGGCCGGCCCTTTAAAGCCATGCTTCACTAAAGCAGCATCGAGCGTAAAACTAGTAACACTTCGATGAATATATTGAGTATACATTTTCTTCAAACAGATGCTTTTAATATTGTTTTCATAATCTCTCCGTCTTTTTTTTACTCATAAAAGGTAAAATACAATGAAACTGAGTAGTATACCTTGTACACACGGCCAGGCTTACGGAAGCTGTTATAAACATGTTACATTGTTTTTACTGAATTGTATGAAAATTAGATTACCTCTCCATTGTACATAAAAAAAAAACATGAATAAATTAGTCTGATGGTTATGACAATCAAAAAGAAAAATTGTGAGAGGACCTTTGCATATTTATTGCAGAAAACGCACTTACATTTATATGAAACGGAAAGCCATGTTTTATGTTTATTGAAAATGGTTATTGCAGTTATTGAGCCGAATGAACAATTTACGGGCATCTATTTACATTTTACTAGCCGCACTTACTTACCACAGAAAAATATATCAATCAATCAAAGTTTTGTTCATTTTTGTTAGATAGCACTCCACACACTTGGACAATTTGGAATACTAAGCTTTCTATCAGATTCTGTATTACACATATGGTAGCTTCACGGGGCTGGCTGAAACTTATATCATAAGATAATTCCTGGCTAGCGTTCACGAATCTATTTAGGACCTACCAATAACTGCGTTATAGATTATACACTATGATAATGCCATTTTCGGAACGTTACCGAGCCAGACTGCCTAGCGATTGATTTTATGACAGGCAAGATGTATAATGCAGATCCCAAGCTTAATCACACCTAGTATAAACACCATATTCAATCATGAAACTTGTGTATTTTACAGAGGTTAATGTGACAGCATGTCTGTTAGACCGGACAAGTCCGTTCCAGGTCTTGTCCGTCCAGACTCACACTTGATAAATCTCGGGATCGATTTTCGTGAATCTTCGATCCTATTTTACCAGACTATCCTATGTAAGATCATCGCAGATAAACGGATTGAGGATCAAACTGTTGAAATCTTTTACATTTTTCAATAACAAATCTTTGGCGATTGTACAAGATTAGCAACTCTTGGTAAATGAATAGATTAACATATGTCAGCGGTAGACCCGAAAGACATAGCATGTTTTGATGAGTTTGATGGCCTCGGTTTTGATTGAATCGTTGGTCAATCCCAATTTCGAGACGGAGGAACGAAAGCTGACAAGGACATGTCGCATATGGAAGCGACTGCTTTCGTAAACAAGTAAATCGTCCACATAGAGGAGAACCTTTACCATATCTTTCTGGCCATCTATTTCGTGTAAGATCCTTCAGCAATACCGAGAAATGGAGAGGGCTTAAGTTATTACTTTAAGACACACATATAGTCCGGGACAGCGCTGATGATTCTAAGACCCCATGGCCTGTTTTCTTGTAATATTTTTGCGAGGGTGGAATAAGAGTAAATTTCTTAGGACGGTGTCGAAGGTCTCTTTGAAGTTTACGAATGCTATATAAATATATTGTCGAGGGCTACTTAAGATCCGCTTGATTTCAATAAATAGGATCCTACATGTCGTTTCGGTTGAATGGCCCCTCTCGAAGCTGCGTTGTTTCCTGGGCACTGATAGCCCTTGGGAACACGTTTAGTTCCCTTGCCAACAGGTATGAGCGAAGTTCATATCAAGCTATTTTCTTCACAACCCCTTGCTATGACGAATATTGGCTTGCGTCGCCTTTGCGAGCTCCCGGCGACCTTAAAGTGTTCATTCTAAATTCTGGCCGGTCCCGCTGCCTTTCTTGAGCGTAGGTTCTTAAGCGCTTAAGGAAGTAGAAATCCTGGCCCAGCATAATGGGTTCTATACCAAACTAATTTCTAATAATAAACGATAATGGCAAGAATGACTATAATTGCTTAAAAATAGAATGTATCCAAGCGAAGGTTTATTGTTAACCGAAGCCAGGTTCACAGAAAATTTAAAATCAGCGAGTTTCTTTACTATTTTCTCCTAAAATTGTAGTAGCTTTACATGACTTAAGTTAGCGACTATATGACACATAGTAAATAGGCTTCAGGGGCGACAGTACTAAAGCAACATGAAGTGTTGAGTTACGTGAAGGTTTTGGAAGATCATCGTTGTTTATTACCAACGCCAAATGATATTTTCACTACCTTGGATAAAGAAAAATATTTTTTAACTATGGATTTCACCGAAGCTTATTTCCAAACAATAATTGAAGAAGGTGGGGGGGGGGGGGGGTAAAACATCGTTAGCATTAAAGATTTATACTGGTATAATAGACTGGCCTTCGGAATAAGAGCTCCCTCTGCCATTTTCCAGACACTAATAGACTAACTTATGGCGGCTCTAGCAGGATTAACAATTTGTTTTAATAGTGTCATAGTTGTTCATTTTCAACCTTAATAAGATACCTGAAAAGCTCACTGAACAAACTCATGAAAAAGGTAATTTTTTTCAGAGGTCAATCACTTCCTTGCATTTATTATTACTACAGATGAACGCAAACGGGGCTTTCATAAAGTCGAAGTTATATTAAATGTACTCTTACCAACGGCTGTTCCAAAGCTAAGGTAATTATTAGGAGCGATTAGAAATTCTGAAATGAACAATTCACAGATCCTGTGCTGTCGCAAGAGGGCTAAGGAAAATCGCGACCGTTTAGATAAATTATTTCCAACAGATATGAAGATGGTGTAGTCGAAGGAGTATTAATGATGTAACAAAAGAAATACGATTAAGTATATGTTCTTTTAAGTCCTGACTTATTATGACTTCTAACTTTATATAGTTGTCACTGCAGATGCCAGCCAATGTGGCTTTCAGCACAGTTATTTAAATGGTTCTGCAAAAACAACACACCCAGTCAGCCGATCATTGGAGGAGGTCAAATATCGGTATGCACAAATATAGAAGGAAGCCCTGAATATGCGTGTTATCAATTCCGCAGCAATTCTATGGCTACCAATTTAAGGTCTAATATAAAGGTTTTAATGAGTTAGCCAAGATTTATCTTCTATCGTACACTTGTTTCTCACATAATACTGACAGAAGAAATTACTTCAGAAGTTGAGAAAAAGTACAATATCACATTTCTAGAAATACCTTATTGTATTGCCTGTTCACTTCAAACAGCTGGCGGCTCTTTCCAACACGGAGAGAAAAGTCTCCGTGCCCAGTTCTCAACCTGGACCACTTCACCTGTAGTAGAATTCAATAGGCAAACATGCTACCAGTATATTATTAAGAAGGCTGTTCATCATGACTTGTATTGCTTCCTTTCTCCGTGAGATTTCTTCGATTTTGGTTACCACAATAAACGCTATTCTGTGAGTACATAGTTGAACGTCATTTTGCAATTTTTCCTCATTCTCTTGTTAACCACCAAAAACAGTCGATTGCGCATACAACACTAAATTGTGATACGCTATTTGTATTCTGCAACGTTTCCTTTCGAACCATTTTTTCTGTTACGTAATCTTTTGATTCACAGGAATCTCTGATATGGCTGACCAACGCTATGATTAAGCTATGCCTCAGGCATCAGGTCGTCAATAGGATACATGTGTTCAAACGTTCTTTACTGCAATCTTGTATTGTGTGTTAGAAAGTTACTTACGCATTTCGGTGGTTTTGTACTTATGTATGATTTAGAAACAATTAGGCACAACCATTAGTTTCAAGAACTTATTATTGGTGAACTATTTTATGTAAAAGGAACAGTATTTCGCAAGTCCAGAGGAACTCATATCCAAAAGAGCTGCCATGGCAGACTCTTATTTAAAGCCTATCATGGAAGGTAAGCCATGTTATGTGTCTTGATAACATTTATATTCCACGTATATTCAATATTCATCTAAACGATACATATATACACATCTTTTTATGAATTTTATCGAGAGTGCGTTGCATTTTTACCACTGCCAATTACGTCTGCCAAGCATTTGTTGGCGTTGTAAAGTAAATGCAAGTTTCTTTTCTAGTCCCTCTAAGCTCAAGCGTCGACTCAGTAGCTCGGGTGGCCAAGCCTTTGGTTAAAAGACTTTAAAGGTTAAAGCGACATATACTAAACACCTTGCGTGAGCAAAAAGTTATTTCTAGTACACTTTGCTGGTAATTATGTAGCTACAAGAAACCATCTCACAGAGTTTTATAGGAAATGACTCAGCTTTGGGTCTGTAAATATGTATAACTGGGAGAAATAATTTGGATGACGAGACATTAAAGTATACCTCGGATTTTTTAGAATAAGTCCATAAAATTTGCGTACAACCCTAGAAACTTTTCCGTTCTTGCTATGACTACTCTCTTAAAGCGAATCGGCACCTAATAGTTCGTTACAGCGGTTCCCTGCAAAGCCTTGTTCATAATTGTTGACTTCCAAAAGGCCAACTTCATACAACGTTAGTCTAGCAGTACAATGATTATATTCAAAACATGATAGCTGTGCTGTATGAGGAATCTATGGAGAAAGTGTACACCACAAGCATTTCTCATTAAAGCACTAAATCAACCAAAAACTTTCTTATTATATTCGTTAATTTTCGCACATTTTACATATACACTGATATATAGATGCATATATAAAAATGCATTCTGCACATTTTTGATATACACTGAGAGAATATTTATTGTATGAACATTACCTCACCCGGTTATATGTATCCTATATGAATTATTAGCAACACATCGCTCTGAATCAATACCTAATTACGTTATCATCGAAAATCTAGTACATCTTAACATCGACGCCCAGGCCTACCAGTTTGTCCACGATCATCCACTTTGTCCGTCAGATCATGTAAGTTTCGTACATGTTCTCGTTATCGTCATCATTTTCGTCATATCGTCAAATTACATTCTCATATCTGTACAAAAAATAGATTACTAAAATTATGTTTATTTTTAAGGCTACTCCTACATTAGTTTTCCACTCTACGGCTCATTTCATGCACGGATCTATGGTACAGAAGGATACTACAGAATGAAAATCGCAGCAGTTACAGCAGCGACCAATCTTCGCCTGCGGCTTGAATGAATTAACCTTAGATCACGCGTTCTTTTTTTTTTAAATTTAAAATGAGCTTCAACTTACTTGAAGATTAATCTTTAAAAGTACAGAAGAATTCAAGTACGCTTACGCTGCTTCATAAAAATGTGTCACAGTTTATTTTTGTGGTTACATATATATTGGGGGATTTCCTGCTGCTGTTTTCTAGATAAAATACATAACGATATTGCACTAATATTGCTTCTCTAAACTTTTAGTTATTTGTTTGTCAATATCAACGATGTTGCTCTGTATTGACCGCTAATATGATTTACTATTAGAATAATGACGGAAGCATAAACCAATGTAAGCAAACAGCAATACACAAAATGTAAAAACATAGGGAGTATTACTGCACTGTACAGACATCAATCGATGATTTTAACTAGTTACCCATTATACCATCATTTGCTCATATCGAATCTACGTCTTACTAAACATCATATCAATGTGCAATCACCTACGCTCAATGATCATATTTATGCACCCTGTTATTGAATTCTAATTAAAAAAAACGTATATTTCAATGCTTTCAGTGTCAGGAAGTTGCTATTACGTTTCTCAATGCTGTTTTTATTACAGTTACAGATTTTTGGAGCAATAATTCAAGCATATTATTATGCCGTGTCCCAACAAACGTAGCAACACTCACACTTGTCACCATAATTTATTATAAAAAAACTAAATTCATACATATGCTAGTTTTTTTCCACGTTCAACGTATACACACAACAAACGTTCCGAATTCAGCTAAGATAGTCTCAGGCACTCGAAATTAACTCTCTAAGGCTTTTGGCAAAGACTTCCAAGTATAGACGGATGGGAATAAAACAAAATAAACTTGAGAATGAAAGTTATCTTATAAACGCTTTCCTGTCAAAGGTATATATATATATATATATATATCTTGAACCGTATCCTTTACGTATCCTTTGTATATGATTCAATAATTTTTTTTCTTGGCTACTTAGAGGGGTTACTTGAAACAAATAGCAAATTCAATAACCATGCACTTTTACTATTATATATAAGTTCATTATTTACTTGGATCAATTGTATCACATTATGATGCGGCGGTCAAAACCTGCCTCACAACTTTCAAAGCGAGTTGGTTAATATTCAGTGCGGCGTTATATTATTAACTCTGAGTAGATTTTTCGCAGTTATTGCACGAGTCGTTTGACCAAGCAGTGCACACTCTACTACAGATTGGCTGTTGTCGAGAAAAACAACTTGCACATTTTATTATCCACTGCATATATCTCAATAATTTGTGCTTCCTACATGTATCATCTGCTCTCATTACGGTGGGATTATATAATCAAAAAAGCAATCAGAATTATTTTATAACACCAACAACCCATGGCAAAATCCGTATTGATTGGTGACTAGACGTGACCATTTTATCAAACTGAATTGATTCAACAAGGTTCTAATGTAAAACCTTAATTTCGGATATGATAGTTACGACGTTACACCCCAAAAAATAATTTTTCGATAGGTTGTTTTTTGTTATCTAGTACTTTTTTCTGCTATAAGATAGGCTATCGTTAAGACCTCGATCGGACTGTTGCCTGATGGTTCTCGACAAATACTATTTAATGACCAAACAAATAGATAAAATCATGCCGCGTTCTAGCCCTATAATAACCGTTATGATGGGCAAATACGTCGTCTTCGGCAGGCAGTTACCACAGCCGCAATGATCATAATGAAGTAAAAGAACGTTGGCTCCTTCTCGCACTTTATTCTCCTACGAGGAGCTTGACTACAATAATACTCTGCCACGGCTGGACCTGCATACAGGGATTAACATTTGATTCGAACAATCGCATATTTGCACCGTTTGGCATGACGTTTTAACCTGCTTCGTGAGGTGCATACTATTACTGGCAAAGCGATCTACCGTTTTTGTGAATATATTTCCTACATTCCATAGCCTTAATGAAATTTCGTATTACATATTACGCATTCGCCAACTCGGTACCTTTATGATATAAATTTGCAATATATACATATATATGTATATATTGCATATATATATTATATAATATATATATATATTTGTCCTCTCTCGTTCTAGTAATAACACATCTTCCTATGTAAGCATCTAAGGAATAGTTTAACAGTTTTAGATCAGACAAGGTTCGAAACTTTGGACAAAACTGTACCTCGGTTATCGCCGTAAGTGATTTGAATAAAGATTAAATCTAACCCCTATCAGATCGAAAGCGGAAGAAGAATTTCTCCTATTAGAAAACGTTTAGCTCTTCTTAAGTATCTAATTATTTCGAGTAAGTAAAACTACACCAACAACGAGTATTTCGTTTTTTAGGTTTCGTAAAGTGAAGTTCTTCGTGTTTCAGCTTTTGATCTGAATCTTGCTCGAATATAGAAATACAGATGAGATGACAAACAATGTGCCGACGCAAAAGTTGACGGTGAGGACAAAACCGAACGCGTAAATTGAAACAATGCATGATAAGATGATTGCCAATGACGTCGAGAAGCCCTGCAACCGATACAAACGTAATTATTAAACAGGAAAAACTTAGTTCGTGGTCGACAAATAAAACAACTACATGTGCAGTACGGTTCGTGTCTTGATATTATTATTATCATACAGTACCGATCAGCTTGCGTCTCTAAAGACACTGTGAGGGGGACACTGCACGTCACAAAATTCTTATTTCAGTAGGTATTAGGATCAATGTACGTTTGTTCGGCTATAATGTTTTGTTGTTACATATCGCGAGATAGGGAAATAATTATATGTTATTGAAAATCTGCCAACTCGGTGCTGTAAAACGAATAAAAAGATTTGTTCAATTTAGAATCAACTGTTCTCGTCATAGAACCGTAAAAGCGAAAAACTGGAAATTTCGCAAATACAACGTACGTGACTATTATGTTAAGTGTGATACTGGCTTATATATAGAGACACCTAAGACTAATAAGCAAATCTACTGGAAACCAAACCTTGAGAATGTTGTCGGAATATCGCACCACCATAGCTACTAATAGACCCCCAAGGGCCTGAAGTAAAATCACCGACCAAACAATAGCGTTATAGCCATGGAAGAAGCCCTTTGCTGTCACTTCCGCCAGATCGTACGAGAACGTAGTTAGCAAACCGATAGGAATAGCGACGACAGATAGTTGCACGTTACGCATCCACACCGAGATATCTGCGCCTTTTAGGATTTTCTCGAAGTATACGCCTGTAAAAAAGTAACAACAAAACACCCAGATGAGACGTTATAGCATTGATCCGATTAGTACTATGATTTCATTTCAACTTTTATTCGGCAAGCTTACTAGGTATTTATTGAGAGTGCACAATACTTTCTTGTTGTCTTGCACACTTGTGAGTGCACACTTATTGTGAGTGCACAATGTTTTTAGCTTAGTTATTGTATAAACTGTGTACCACATTTTTTAAACAAAGTTTCATGTAGCACATCAGCTTTCTACCTAACTGAAAATAATCCAACTTTCTTTTTAAGTTAACTTATTAAAGCAATTCCTTTTTCGCTTTCTGCACCTTATCACATTGAATGCTTTAATCGACCGGCTAATCGAGTCGCACAGCGATGGCCCATTTTGGACAACCTGTGATACGCATTGGCCTAAATCAGGCATGACTGCCGACCACATTACTTTCTGTTTGTTCTTCCGTCCCGTCTGTTCTATACATCGTCTGCTCATAATAAACATATTGCAGCTATAAGCCCATCAAAACCCGTGCGACACATGTCGTAAAATTTAACAACAAAATTCCACCGACACAAGGCTGAACTAACCGGCAAAACCGCTTAAAGCGCAGGCCATGAAGATTGCCATGAAGCCTAACCACGGATTCTGTTCCCTGCCGGCCGAATTGATCGACGGTTTGTCCAACTGCGCAAGCTGTACAAGGGCGACCCCAACGAATAGCATAAGCAATGATACCCACTGAACCGCCGAGATCTTTTTCCGTAACAACGCGATCGAAAACAATGCTGTCGTGAGAATCTTCAATTGATACGTGACCTGGCAGGTGGCAGCGTCCAGATGAGTAGCTCCAACGTAGAGAAGGTTATTTTGTATCGTATAGACAAACGAAGGTATGGCCACCTGTACAAAAAGGATAACAATGCGGTGATTTCGAATGAATCTCCTTTTCTCCGTCTTGTTAACATGTGGTTAATTTAAATAGAATAATTAAACTAATGTGATGTACCACGGTTGATTTGATTAATTAGCTTTTTATTATAATGAATATTCTCTATATAAGTCAGTCTGTTCATACCTGGAAAACCTTTGTTGTACAGTTAGCTCATGTAGATACCTCATGTTATACATATCCTTATGTGCACAAAGCAACAAAAATATTAAGTGTTATGCTATGGACATATTCTAGTAAATGAATAATTTGAAGTCATAATAGCAAAAGCAAAATAATGAAACTTTTAACGATAATTGAAGAATATTATTCGATGTAGACCAGACGATGGTAATTTGAACTGTATTTGCTAATAACAATAAATTATAAAAATTATACGACTTTACCTTGAGAGTATCCCAAAAATTTACAAATACTGTCTTGTGAGTTGTGCCGACAGTTCTTGACCACGAACCCTCCTCGAAGCGAATGATGCCCAAACAGGTCACAAGTTTTATGACTTCAGCCGTTACGACCGCTGTTGAAGCGATGAAAAGCTCCTTTTGTGTCCGCGAACTTCGCATCGCCAAGTTGAGCGCTGCGTTCTGCACTGTCAGTGTTACAAGTGACACGTACTTGAGTGTGTTCTGGGTGCCTAAAAATAGAAAACGTGTAAAAACATGAAAAACAGAAATAAAGTAAAATAGGTTTAATTGAAAGCTATTGTAACTGCTAATGTAAGCATAATCGAAAGACTTTTCACAAGAAATACACTAAGTGTATAATAAAGTTTTGAGCCAAAACTTTGCCAGTTACAGTGTTCGCATGTTGGGGAGGATACTACTACGAAGTTTGATCGGTTTCGTGCCCTGGCATCGTTTCAAGTGTTTTCGGATATTTGGGCTATTTTCTGGTAGTATCTAGTGGCCAAAAAAAAACATCCTCAATTCCGAAGTCGTCGCTTGAGGCATTGCATGCCGCTCAGTTTTCAAATACATTACACAAAAAGTACTTCTTAGGCGATTCAATTAATGAATTTAGCTCTGGGAGATAGTTGAATGCGTGTGTGACTGGTAAGACGTGAGAAAGTTTTCTCAGGATTATCATCAACGCTTTTGACGCTCTGCGATGTATTAAAATTAAGAACTACAGACATGGTTAAACAAAACAATTTCGTTCAAGTTGCGAAAGAACTTATTGACCAGTTTGAAGGGGTGATCCAACACCTAACTCGCGCACAATACAACAGATACAGAAAATAGGAAAATGGGTTTTGCATAAACGGAATTAACAGGTACGACCCTGCTGGGTGCTTCTTAATCTATCATGTCAATTAATGAAAATGTGAATTGTAGTTCGAATTGTTGCTGGTAACGAAAAGTCAGTTTTCCAAAACCTCTCTAGCAATAGACTCTAGCACAAAAAAAAGATACAAAGAATGTTAATATCCTGTAAAAATCCATGTCCAGTAGGCAGGCACGTTGTCCCTAAACTATCACAGACACTATTAATATTTTGCGACCAACATCATTGATACAAAGTATCTAATCTTTATACCGTTCTTTCCTACAATGCCGGCAACGTTATTAGTTGCATTTGCTCTCGATGTCATGTGCAAATTCTCAAATCCTGTATTATCCGCAATTTGGTTCCATTCTCATTCCATTTTTTGCGCTTGTTTGCCCTTTCTCGTTTTTGGGAAGGCTCTCAGGTTACCAGATTTGTAACTTACCCGCAAAATCCTCACCGAGAATTACCTTCGATAAGAAACTTACGTGCGCATGCCCGAACGGAAATACGAAATTTAAGCAGAGGAGGCTCATGATACCAGTTACCGCAACCTCCACTATCGGAACAGAAAGTCCTTCACCCACCAAGGAACTTACAAGGTGATTTTACTGCATCACAACACTCATCCTCAAACAGCTCTTTGAGTGTATGAGAGATTATCTTACAACTGCGGTCGAGAAGTTCTGTCCTACGCGAACTTATGCATCAAACTCGCTTCCTGATTATTATTTGTGGTGCATGCGAAATGCGTTAGTTAAAAAACATTTTTTGAAGATGAGGAAGGCAGAAAAATCGTTTACAACTATTCTGAGTCAAAAATCTGAGAAGTTCACAGAAAAAGACTGCAGTGTTCGTGATACAAACGATAACGTAGATCAATCGATCATAATGGCAATTTCTATGCCGAATAAAGTCTTAGCATTATTTTAAAAAATAAAGTAAAAAAAAAAAGAATTTATTCGTGTATCGATATATATATATATATTTTTTTTTTCTTTTGTAGTTGATTGTGTTACTGAGTTTCGGTAAGGTATAGAAAATTAAAGCATTCAAAATTTTTTTTTGAATAGATTTAGAATAAGTGTAAAGTTTAAGCGTAATCATCACAAAATTCGAATACTCCGCTACGTCGACAATTTAGATGTTTTAAAGTATTTCCTATTCTCATAAACGAGTGCAAAATCTAATCACGGAGCAGTCCTCTAACAAGTTGTTAAAGCGCACTATCGTGATCGAGTCGACATGTTATTTTCAATCCTTTTAATGTGTCTAAGAGAGAGTCGAGGACACCTGTTCTCTTAATTTGTGCTTATCTCAACTTCGTTTAGCTTCGACGTCATACCCGTATGTAAACAACATAAGTTCTGTCACAAATCTTGAAAACCGCTTTTGCGGCACGTCTATTTAGAGTAACACTACGCCTTTTCTGCTCACATTTATTCTACATTTTGCTGATTCACGAAATGTGCTAAACAAAAGGTAAACCCATCGACTTTTTTTGGGCCGGTACCTTATTTTACGCTAGCTAAATTGCGTCTTCTCTACAAAACTGAACAAGGTTGTTCAGCTTTTTAGAGATCCCTGAAGATCTTAGTTTTATTATTTTACTTATTAGTTTATATTTCAGCACCTAAAGGAAACGAAATTTCAATGCTCGCTTCGTTAGTAGATTCAGTTTCAAGCTTACGGTTCATTCTTGCATCTGGTTTACTCAGACTTAAAAAAAGCAATTAAATCGGTCAAGCAATAACCCTGTGACCATTCCATTTCTCGTCGTTCTTATAATGTTGGTTATATTGGTTGAGAAATTGTGGTGAACTAACTAAACCCTCTGCAAAAATGTTATTTGTTCTTGCAACTAAATAGACGATAGCTACCAATCAGGCTTTTTGGACAGATTGAAAGCTTACTTTTGCAGGTACAAGCGATTCTCTACAAGTGTCTTTGAAGCCTTTATGCATCTATAAATTAAATTAACGTTGAGCAAACACTTTATTAATCATACTACGAACACGTACATGGAAGTATTCATAATGGACACATAATTTATTGGTTGATACAAAAAGACTGGACACGCATTTAGATGTGATCACTTTGAACCGCTAATGCAATCAACTGATTCTTGCACTTGTCGGAACTACACATAGTTAGGCGGGCACCCCAGTCTTCACCGAATTATCAATAGTCTGGTTGAATTTGAACATTATAACATATGTGGGTGCGAAACTTAATTAATTAAAGTGGTAATTAAAGACGAAGTGTAATAAAATTCTTCGTTTGAAAACTGCCCATCTGCTTATCATTGGTCGTTACACACCGATTCAACCCTACTTTCAATGTTGAAACCGAATGACAAATACCGAAAAATGACACCGGATCATGTAGCGACTCATTATTGACACAATAGTAACTTCAACAGGTATATGTTGATCTAAAAATACGTCCAAACTAGACACGTTATCTGCTGCTGTTGACTACGTTGCTGCAATGGTCATTCCAATGTCTGAATGAACTAGCTTCCAAAGACGAAGAGATATTTCTATGATACTTGGCCATTATTCTGTCACTTCTGCACAGTCGACACATTCGAGAATTGGTTAAAGTTACACTAAACGTAAGGTTTTAAGGTAGGCGCCGTTCTTGCAGATTCGGCATATCCGCCAACATGCTATTGTAGCTCTTAGCTGCGTGTCTGTCACATGACTGACGCAATGCATCTTGTACCTTGGTTGCTGCACAATAGGCGTAATATAAAAGACTGGTTTGGCTATGGAGACATGTTCTCACCAACTAAATACACTAAGTAACTAGCGGCTACGTCACGTGCTACAGACTGTGCATTTACTGTTTACAGCTAAACGTCATAGACGAATAGCGACCACAGTTCTGTTGTAGTTGGTATAACGATATCATGAGTGTAGTAGTTCTAGTGGCAATTTCAAAGACGACTTTTTCTAGTAAATGACTAGTGGTCCTAAATGTTTGAGTACAACCGCCCGTTCCAATTTATTGATGAAAATAAATCTATAATTCGACCTTGGTTTGCCCACAATGGTTTGCACCGACCCAATTCTTCATTTCGATATTGCTGGACCAAAGCGCGATTTTAACGTGCCTTAACCAATGTGGGATTGTATATGTATGTCAGCACAAATATAGACTATAAATGAATGATAAGATTAAGTATATGATATAATAACTTAAAGAAATTATCTGCCTTCCAACGTTTTACGACGATATAACATTTTAGTTAAAGGGAATTTTTAGCGGTCTAGGTGGCAATGGTATATGCAACTGACTTTCAAATCACTTATGATACTAATGATTAATCGTTGATTAATTATTAATTATCATTAATTATCCTTCCGTTGAAAGGATAATTATTTGATTGGTAGCTTAATCAATAAACTCCTGTGGACAGTGGTCTTTTATTGCTTTGAGTTATTATTATCCATGTTATGCTACTTTAAAAGAATTACCTTGTGTTAGAATTGAATTTTACTAATGGGCAAATCAAACAACCGAATACCCTAGAATACAGAATGATCATACTTTTTACTACTAAACTGCTGACCTACGATAGAATATAAGCAAAGCATTTCGTGTGCTTCACCTACCTGAACGAATTTGTTCGGCGACATGTATGTCTGGGACGAGCAAGCGGCTCTCCTTTTTATCCATTTATAGGTTTAGCAGATCCTAGCTGTTCGGAAAATTTACGTAACTAATTGTCGAGTAAGTTTTGCGTCGTCAGTCGGATGCAGGCATACAAGCACGGTAACTGATATTTAAAGGTACCACCCGAAAATGCACACACACGCACTCAGAAAGTTTTTCAAAAACCTTTTCAAGGGCGACTACTTTCCTGCAGCATCTAAATATCTGCTGTGCAGCTAGCTGAGCTTTATATGGCCGTTATTTACTTAACAACAACAGATGGGCATAATCGTAGGGGTGTGATCCGAATGTTAAGGTAATGCTTTTCTTTCTTTTAGCATGTATGCGGAAGAGGGAAAATATAGGAACTTCTGCTGACTGCCATTCGAATGTTACAATGTTTATTTAATAATTTATTGAATTTACTACTACGATGGTGTCGTGTCGGCGTGTTGCGAATTTTTTTCCTATTTCATGTTACAAGGCCGGGTTTTGAAGAAACGTATTTTTCTTGTTTTACATTCGTTGATTTTCGTATTAGATGCACGCATGGATACTCTAGTTTTTTTTTACAGAATTGCTAAAGGCTGGACGATCTCTTTCGAGTTTGTTCCATAGGATCAGCAATTTTTCGTAGAATATTTGTTTTTAGTGGCGGAACGAAACCTGACCGCATTGGAATTCACTGCGTCGATATATCATGGAAACAGGACCCGTTAAGCACAGAAAAGGCTTCTTCATAAACTAAAAAAAAAACACGCTGTCCTATGATTTCTGAACGTTCGAATGAGGCAGGTACTCACTGATAGACATTCACTCAAGAAAGGCACACTCGGTCATAAACCGGTCACTCCAAGTAAAGGCTACAATCTTCTTTGATACATTGCTCTTTCGAGTTTGAATTCAACCTAACGTTTGCAATAAAACAACCCTCTACAAATAAGAATACATACGAATATCAAATGTTACTATGTTTGATTATTCAGTCTTCTGTCGTGAACTAATAATGCCACACAGTTAAAGATAGGTACTTCGCAGCCAGAGAACTTTTTATGTGGCCGCAGTATCGTGGTGTGGTTAGGGGAAACAAACTTCTTAAACTCAGATGATACATTAATGATTCTTTGAAATTGCTCGATGATCGACCGCCATCAGCGGAGACATTTATTACTTGTGTGTGCCTAACGGTTGTTATCCTCGACGATTTCCCCACGAATTATCTAACAGGCGGCTTCTTCCTCCAGTTTGTGTCGTTCTGCCCGTCTTTTGGCTGTCGACAGTCATCAATAACGGACCTGTTCACTGTCCTCGATAAAGGGCTTTCCAATTCTACGAACACGCAGACATAAACAGAACAGCAGACGTTAGCTACTAAGAGCGATCGATGCAATGAGTCACTTGTCAAAACAGCTGGTAGACGGGCAACATGTGCTGCGATCGAGCAACGTAGATCCGTCCATTAGCAAGTTGGTATAGGTTAAAGAACGGAATTTGGAAATGAAAATGGCTTGTGACACTGTAGAGCAGTGATGTTCATTGCGCGCATAGATGTAATGGAGGCTGCTTAAATTATAGTTTTGGCCTAGGATTGCCATCCGCTGTGTCGGACTCGAGACAAATTCATTACTAGAAACTGCTTTCATATGAGATGCTTTCATCCATGAATGGTGATAATCCATCATGACTGAACTTAGAATTTGCTCGAGAGAAACTTCATATGTTTCTATTCTTTCCGTCAAAAACCCGTAAAGTGTAGTATTACTTCGGATAGAGCAGAAGGAAGGCCTGGTCAAAGTCGAATCAACAACATCCATGAACGGGGGAAAGTGGAGAGGGCAATCTAACGCGACTCAGAGAGATTTCACTCAGTTAGCCCGCGTTAAATGTGGGCAGCTACGCAGCCGTTAGCTGTGGGTTTTTTCTGAAACATGTGATGATGGTCATTTAACTCAATAAGTAAATAGTTATTTGTATATTTTCTATATCATCCAGTGAAACACTTCCAAGAAATTCCATTGTCCGTAATGAAGGTCGTGTATAATGCATAATTGCAGTCTGTGATTAACATTCAACGAAAGTGTAGGCTGAGGCTGAATTTCTTTGAGAGCATAAGGACCACCAAGAGTTTCGATCGTTTTTATGTGAGTCTCAGGTACCAAAGTACCCACTTACCTAAATCGAACAAGAATATGTCACTTGTGGAAAACGTTTTTAACGCAAGACTTAAATAGACCTATGAAAGTAGAATGGGTGTGCTTCTATAAATGTATTACTAAACGAGACAACAATGTTCTAAGTAAAAAACATATATAAACTTTCGTTGAGGCACTGATAATTGCAATAACAAGCATGGTGATCTTATGCTGTTATCAATTCGAAGCGGCTGTCAACACATATGTGTGATCTATGGAGGAATATACAAATAATCGGAGAAGTCAAAATTTTGTGCGAGACCCAATGGGCACGTTTCACCGACAGCCACTCCTCGAGCGACTTCGTAAACAGTCCGTTCGATTGTTAATGTCAGCCGATCATGCCTCCATGGAGATAAAATTGCCATCGAACTTTATCGATGATTTAACACAGTGCCTTGATGCAGGGGACCCGGAACATATCGAGCCTTGCCTGGGTCTTCTATCTAGAGTGACGTTTACTCAGCCTGCGGCGAAGCAGCATGAGATTCAGGATCTTAAAGTGTACATTTTCTGGAAGAGACTTTATGTCAAGCGTGTTGGCTACTCCAAAAAGAACAAAAGCTTCATCGAAGCCAATACGTTAAAAGCGGCTTCAGTTGTTATCTGCTCGCCGACAACACCCGCAATAGTGAAGCGGTCCGTTAAAGGAGATATTCTATTGATTGTACTGAATCGATATATCAAAGCGGGATTGACGCCGCCGCACGATTTTTTCGTCAGTCTAACTCGTTATGCCAAGCCAATAAGTGATCGCCAAGCGGTCGTGCTTGCCGAGTGTCTGTTAGAGCGGACTCATGACGAGACGTGGGCCTACCTAATTCCTGTGTATCCACAGTTATTGAAATTTCTGCTCGTTCTGAACTATGGCGGTGAGGCATTCTTGATGAGGGTGAGGCTCGCTTGCGATAAGTGGCCGTTGCTTAATGATTTAATTTACGAATATGCTCAGACGATTGGTGATGAAAATGCGAAAAACACTATTTTTGGGAAGATTATTGACTGCCGCATCGAATCAAGTATTCCATGCATGAAATAGAAAACTGGATCTGTATTGTAGTAAGAAAAAACCAGTAAATAGATATTTATAAATCTCACAAGTGTTAAGGTATGATTACTGTTACTAAAAGATTTCCGAAAATAATAACATTAAAGAAATGACTGTGCACTACTATCGTTTATCGTTTAACATATTCATAATTGTTTACTGTAAAATGGTGAGTTTCTTACAATTAAGATTAGTATAATTTTAATATATATGAAGGGCACTGAAATAATGGCGTAAATATCTCATCGAATGTTGTAAACTATAGCATGTTGCGTGCGTCAGTATATTTCAATAGATATTATTTGAATTGTACTTGAATGATTAATATCCCGTGCTTTTGCGGCAATTTAGCCATACGAAACTAATGTGCTTAATTGTAGATTGCTAGATTACTAGACTAGCCCATTGTAATCAGAAGATTGTACAGGCCTCAAACTTTTATTTAAGACGAACAAAAACAATCAAGGAAGCCGTTTTGTATTTCGGTAATCTTTTATTAGACGTAGCATATGGCTATTGCTAAATGTGTCTTTTAATAGACAATGGATCTTTTTTTACTGCACCTTATTTCCTTCCTTAATGCCGCATGTTTACTAATATCAGTGAAACAATATTACTGGTTGTTGTGGATTAAAAGGCAGATAAATTAGCGGAAGAGCAGGTAGAATGAACGGAAACAGTAGATATTTATACTCTGCAAAACCTAATGTGAAGTTGGAAAAATATGGCTAACTCACTACTAGATATAAATAGATTATATAGCTGGTAATTTTAAAGAAAAAAAAACTGAAATTTGAAATACGTCCAAAGGGCCTAGCGTTTCTCACGTGTATCGACAAATACGGATCGACCATCAAAAACAACTAAATGTTGCATATGTATTCAAAAGCCGATGGCACTCACAGCATGCTGTACGAGATACCAGTACTGAGGAAAACACTGAGTTGATGACGGTCGAGCGAATAGTGAAGCATTACTTAATCAAAAAGTGGGAGTAATCGATGTTCACACAAGATTCGTTAAGTTTATTTGAGAATGTCATTTAATAATTTTATTATTAAACCAAAATCATTGAATTTAAAATCGATCGTATTAAACCTAAGTTCTCTGTGCATCTCTTTTTCCGGCCAGAGAAGTTTTTGGTTACTTTTAATCTCCAAGCCACCCATGAATCTTAAGACTCTGTTTTGTTTCATGTTTATAACGTTGGCTCGATTTCTTGGTGACTACTATGCCAAGATTAATAATACCCAAAGCATGAGATATTAGTCGACAAGGATTAAGGTCTATTTAACCATATGTGTGGGATGCCTTCCAGCAGCTGTAGAAAAGCGGTTGTGTGTACGGTTTGCCTAATTATCCCTACAAAATTTATTAGATTTCCGACAAATGCTCGATATACTTGTTGTATTTTCTTCAACTGACCTAAACTTTGCATTTTATTCATTGTTATGGTATGTCACTGTGTACCGCCGGGATGTCGAAACAAGTACGTTTGTGGATGAAAATCGAGTTGTATCATGTATTAACTTATTACGCCGTGATCTGTACCTATGTTCAGTTGACGCTGAACTAAGTTTTTGCTTTAAAAACATTTGGTTTATGCCAAGAAAAAAACACGCGTTAATAAAATCATGGTAGAGAACACTACATATAGAACAGTTATATACATATAACAAAAAAGGAGGGTCAAACGCCTGCAAGATCTTATCCTTTAAAGCAAAAATACAAAACAAGCAAGTTAAAAAAAGGGCCCAGTCGGAACTTTGTCACGAAGAAGAAATCGTTTAAGTGTTCGAACTGAAATAATGACTGATACAAAGCGACTAAAGGAAGGAAATAATGTGGGTATTCAGGGCAAAATATCTAGGTCTGGACGTTATGAGTTGTTTTAAAACTGCATGTAGACAAAAGCAGATGTTTTAACAACTTTTTCTGCCTGTGCTAGAAGTGTCATTCTTATTTGTTATGTTTATTTAAGATAACCACTGTTCATGGTAACCAAACTTCAAATACACTACATAAAAAAATTTCAGGTGTATTTAATTACGGGCTGGATGCAAATCAAAAGTTACAAGATAGCGAGAGCTCAATGCTGCCAAAAAGTCTAAAGGGTGGAATAAGGCTTAGTAAAGCTAATTGCTGAAGCGTATTCAGGCGACCCAAATAATATTTTCCTCTCCAAAATAGCCGTTAATTTCTGTATGGAACACTTAGGTATACGAAAAATTGATTTTTGAGATTTTGCGATGAATTTTCAAGCTCTTTAAACAGAACCTTTTGATTTGTTTCATGATTTTCAGAAACTGCATAAAAATTAACAGTAACCTAAACCGCCAATTAAGAGCAGAAAAAAAGTTGTCAGTTTCGATAAAGGTTCGCCCAGGACGAAAAGATGGGGTAATAGCTGATCACTGCTCAAATTCCGTAAATAACCTGTTGTTTTTCGCTATTTTGAGTTTTTTGTTTTATTTTTGAAAACTGGCTTTCTTTTGATACAAAAAATAACTGATAACTACGTACCCGTCCTTACAAACAGTCCGCCAAAAATTGTTCAGTTTTAAATGTTCCACTGTGTATATATATAGAAATACATGTTTCTGCTCTAATATAAATTTTATCATTTGCTATTACATGACAGAATGATCACACGTGACCCGATCGGTGTAACTAGTAAAAATATGAAGATCAGCCACGAACGACACTAACGCCTGTGAAAGAAAATTTTTCTATCTAATTTAGTTCCTAATGAATAAGTGTAATCTTTAACCTAATACGGCACAATGATGCTTGCTAGGTGGTTATTTATTCTACCTATTTTTTACATTAGGTTTTTACTTATTTTTTTCTACTAATTTCCATTTCAGGGAAACTGTCGGAGAGAGCCTTGTAATAGCTAATTCAGATGCAATAAAAAACCGTCTTCCCAATCTCTTGCTGTAACAGAAGTGTTGTGCAGTTCTTGAAATTGACTAAGATAGCTGTTGATCGGGGAAGCAACATATTTCAGTATCGATCATTATTAATTACAGCAGAACACGTTTAGCGCTATAGGGTGGGCATACATTAACCAATGCGTTTCGGGGTATTGGCTGTTGTTCACAGATAATGCACGGTGGTCTAAAAAAGGTTAGTATACCTTTAATTGACATAAAAACATTATTCATTTAGTTACATAATAGTATATGCCGATGACGGGGTTTGAAGTAAGGATCCGCGTTGGTTTCCTCAACGAGACGTCCATTAGGCGGCCTTATTTTATGCGGTTTGCGTAAGTATACAATCTATAACTATTAGGACCATAAACATGATTTTAAAACATATATGCATATTACATTACATGATTATATATATACCTATGTCGTGGACAAGCCTGGTATCGGAGTTAACGGAAGACTTATTACTGTTGTGATTTTCGATGCAGCTAAACACCACAGTTAACTAAAGAACTTACTTAGCTAGGCGCAGAAGGTGTGAATTCAATAAGTTCTGCTGCGGCTCGAAAATGCTAGCAAAAGCGCCACATTATTATGACAAATACTTAGATATGAGGTCGTGTGTCCCTATAATAGATTTACATTTCAGTCTTTCAACAAAAGCAAAAAAAGGATATTGCTAGAAGATCTTTGCTGTGAGTGCAACGGAAGTCTCTGCTGACCTTCGATTCAAAACAAAAAACATTTTACTTTATTTGAAGCTCGACTTTAAGGCTTTGCCATTGTCTGAAACTATCACAGGACTATCATAGAAACAAGTGTAAGTGAAGGTAAACACCCATTGTTAGTCTACGCGAATCACTCTGTTAACGGTGTTGGAAAATTAGCTGTATGGAAGTTCAAATGGCAGTCCGCGGAATAAGTAACAGTAACATCATCTTTGGCGTTTTTTTCGCAACATCGCACACAACGTAGTTTTACATGTTATTAGCGTTACGCGATCTTCGCTCTCTTTTTTTGTTGCTTTTTGCCTACGTCACTTCATCTGGGTGCTAATACGATATATATATATATATATATAGAGAGAGAGAGAGAGAGAGAGAGGTGAACTAACTAAATATTATCTAGGCCGAAATAGGGATCGTTATTAGCTCTAAATAGCAACGCAGACAGGCAGGCATCCAGTTATATAAGATGCAAACAAAATCAGGAGATTCCTATTCCAGGAAACCATCTCGTTCCAATCACCTCTTTTAGTCGGGTGAGTCGCTTTAGTAGCGGTAACACACTTCTCTCAAAATGATGGTCGATCGATGAAAAACCGTAGTGGATTTGTCACTGTGTTCCCCTTCGAGTATTCCCTTTTAAGACGTGGAACATAAAGCATATAATACAAGCTTGTACCATATGCTTGTATGAAATCTGCACCTGCGAGCACTGCAGCAAGCTCTTCACGGTACATTTCAGATTTTTCGCGGTTGCTTCTATTCACTTGGGAACCTTTGTTTATATTGTGACCTATAGTGCTTAAGTTCGTGTCGATGTGGTTAACAAGGAGACTAAACAAATATTTACTTTGGCCTAAATAGCTACCGACTACAGTCGAGCCACACCATTCTGAATAGAAAAATTATTATATTCAATCATCATTTTTTCTATGACAATTAGAACTATAGATTTGATTCACCTTACAGTATTTATAGCCAGAGCGTCGTCAACAACTATATTGTCAATTAATTATCGATTGAATTAACTAATAACAACAAGCGTCTCCGTGTCGGCACATAAGCTTATGCCGTATCAAAATTAAGTATTAGTTTTGTTTGATTGGGGTGTTTGCTTCTGTATTACACTTTCATAAATGTGTTATTTTCTCTTATTCATTAGACTTGTTGATGAATACATTGAAGTCAATGACAACCAATGCGTTCATTACCGTAGGTCAGCACAGAAGATTGTCCGTTCGCTTTCTCTCGCCTTTCAAAAGCCGTCATAAAAATATTCCCAGAATGTGGATTGTGACTCAGAAGTACAAGGGGTAGTTGTATTCTACAAAATTCTTGGACAGTATTTAAAGAACAGAAACTTATGATACCTTTGTTTTTTTTTTTGAAAACAGTAATCAATGTTGGGCAGGTTTACAGTAATATGAATAGGCTTGCATAAGTCTAAGACTTGAATAAGTATACGGTATTTACTGGTTGAATTTCTCAAACGGATGCCATGCTGATAAAAGTTTAATAAACGTCATGCGCGATTCTCCAAAACGTGGATTTTTTATTTTTATTATTATTTAGTTTTATCTGGTTTGGTCTAAAAATAGAATTACAATCGAAATAAGAAGACTGGATGCAGGTGATGTGAAAGTTGCTCTTTATCGATATACCATATCGTCGAGGGTCTTTCGGAGCTAGTTAAAATTGTACAGATATTAAGTAGTGGAGATAATGTACGGAAAGCAAGCATTTTTAATATAGCGGACAAATAATAATAGATAAACTTTGCACTTTAATATAATGAACACAACATAGCATAGCCCAACATCTACCTCGAATTCTCAAGCGTTAACAAAACAACATATTGAAACAATTCACATACAACATAAGTTAACACATACAAACACCTAAAATGGACTGTTGGAGCCTCATTCTTAAATACATAAATCCTACTAAATATTAGGCTCTTAGAGTGCTTAAGAAATCATAGTGGAGAGTACCCCTTCTATTTTTCACATACGCTTAGTTTTTCTTTATTTTATTGTTCCAGCGCTCAGCCCGCTTTTGAACAGCCATACACCTGCCATTTACGTTGCGATGTGTACCCTTTTAATCTCAAACTTTTTGTATATCGATAGTGTTTTTAAAGTAAAAGAGACCTGTAATCACACGGGTTTAGTTCGAGAGAATAGGCGGGTTGAAACCACCATTGCATATTATTTTACTAAATCCAGGAAGTTACTGGAATACGGCAGTAATGTCTAATCATGTTATCAAGTAACTTAACCGGATGCTTTTGATTGCTGAACTTGCATTCATTGTTTCGATTTCCGCTATCTCATTACATCTGCATCTGCATATGGCCCTGATACCGATTAAAGGTACTACCATCACCTTACGCGTGACTTACTTGATATTGCCACCGAACGCATTCTTTTCAAAACGACGTCATTCTGATCCGTTTTTGGCTGGCGATAGAGATTGAGCCATGTCTTGTCTATGACGAACGTATGCTCCAGGAGGCTTTTTGTTGCATAAAGCCCTGCTAATTGCAGGCGCAAGACACGATACGCGTTCTCAACTGGTCTGAGTCAATCGATGAGAAACCCATTTCTTACAAAGTCCCCACATTTTTAGTATTTCGATTACAATTCTGTAACAGGTTACATGTGACAAGCCAATTTTACCCAACAGAACCCTTAAACTGTGCATTCACAACAACGACACACACTCCTACCTTCTTCGGATCCCAAAATCTAGTAACCCCTTCGCTGGTTTTCAATAATCTAATCTTCGTTCTTGAGACGTCTGCGCCTTTCACGTACTATGCTTTTGCTTAATGTGTCCCCATTGAATGTCTCCGATCTAATCTTCGATAAATTTTTGTAGCATTGTGGCCTTTTTAGGACAAACTTCACCACTGAGCATTGATTTTCAAAATTAACAGATGTTTTCTCATCTGAAATCCTGTAGTAAACAACCGGTTTTTTTAACACAAGTTTTTAGAAGACCGGGATACTAACCAACCGGATTAGTTTGCCAGCTACACGTAGTTAACAAAACATTCAATTTTGAAATCCACCATATTCTCTTGTCACAGCCTAATAGTTCTCTATGAAGGAAGAATGAGTTAATGCTAATGTATTGTCGATTGCCATTTATGGTCACAGAAATATATTTCATCGTGAACATCTTGGCTTAAAATTAAAATCAGAAAACAAAATAAACCTCACGGACTATGGATATTACCCTTTCTTTTAAATGATTATAAGGCCTGTTAAATATATTTTTCTACAAAACTTCCCATTTCATTGTAGTGAAATGCGTTTGTAGCTAATTGCTAACATAACTAGTTATCAGGTACGCATATGCAAATGAACTGATTCGATTTGCCAGTTTAAGAACGTCAATCATACATTTTCATCTCTATAGTCTGATGGTTTAATATTTGTTAAATTCACGAAAGTTACGTATAAAGGGACGCCATATTACCTGCATTCTTTTAGGGGTAGCTATCGTAGGTTTCTTAGATATGAGCGTATATACATGAGCCCGCCTGAACTACTCTAGTCTATTCCAGCTCTGACCGATTGAGGTGTTTCAGCGTTCCGAAATACACAAAAGGGAATTAATGAGTTAGTTATGATTTTATTTCACTCGAGGTGTGTTGTGTTTAAAAACGAGGTCTAACAATATTTCACTATGTATAATTGAAATTTTCAAAAGCTCTTTGTTTCCATGTGATCCTGAGTTGAATCCAGGACATGAATGCTAAGTCACTTAGACTTGAATTTACTGTTTACCAAAATTGGCTACAGTAGATTATTGGCTATGTTTTTGATTAATAAGATGATCATGACAGCTATTTGCTTCATGCGTGAAGGCAACCTAATACTACTTCGGAGGGATCGCTGGAATCTTATCTAACAAAGCATCACTTACTAACTAGACCCTACGTATATACTGCATATCGCGCAAAGAAGCTTTTGATGCATATATTTCTGCAAAAAAATAGTAAACAATCAACTGACTTTAGATAATATAACAGTCTTTAACATCAGGTGAATGGATTTTTCGTCGCAATTACGTTTATCTCTAAGCTGTAAACAGAAGCGTAGTCCTTCATCTCCCAGGCTGCTCTAGCGCAAGGCCCTATGTAGCGTCGCATATAAAACATGATACTAAATTTTGCAATGCACCAAAGCATTAGTTCATCTACTTACGAAGCTATAAATTAGGCTATTAACGATAAAAGATCCATAGCATAGAAACCTTGCATGTGACCAGAATTAATCATTTATTTGCGTAACCACAAGATGTCAATCTAACGTACGAGACAATTTCTTTAATACAATATATTTTGCTAAACCAATGCATTTGTTATGACATGTTCAAAGTGACAGTACGTAGTAACCAAATCATAATTTATCAGTTGCCAGCCTTCAGTGTCCTTCAGAACTGCGTGAGTCCTTGGTTTGATGACTAATTCATTTGAATTAGTCACACAGACAAAATTACCAAAACTCGTGTCAACTGCAAGCACCTGCAGTTCGCAATTTGAGTAAACAAGCCCCTGATATTAGTGGCTCTACTATAGCAAGTCCCTGAATTTACAGCTTAAACGCCACATCTGCGCGCTAAAGTGTGGTCGTGAAGACAACAACAAAAGACTTTAAGCAGCCTCCAATCGTCGTCTTTGTTCTAAACCTTGTAGAATCTGACAAATCTGCATATGTTGCGAAGTAATATGATGCAGATACTTCAACCGAACATCATGCCTGCGGACACCCGTAAACGTGAGGACGAGTGCCAAGAGGGCGCAGTGTACGTACGTGCTGTCCGTCAGATTTGGACTAAGCCAACCCATGTCTCTGTGAAGGAAAATACAAGAATTGGCAGTGAGTGGTTGTACAGCACAAAGAACTGACAAAAAATCGATACCAGCGTCATATATGTATGAATAATGGGCCGAACTAAAACAAGCTGAAAAAAGTGACTTATTAGTTATCTACTTACACGTTGCCCTTTGTTCGACTTTTGTGCAGCAGCCAAATTTGGACAACGCAGTTTGAGAACGCTATTAAAAAACAAGCCTGACGAGCATTCCGAAGAAGCCGACACGTCAACCAGTGTGAAACCAATAGAAGAGTCACATACGTGACCAGTATGTACGAAATGCACATATAGTCTGAAATCGAACTTGTAAAATGTAATGATTAGGTTGCCAGCACATGATTAGGTAACATCAATTGACATTGTGAACGACTGAATGCTCGAAGCATTTTAATAGCTTATTACAGAACTCGACTCAGTACTGTCGTCAAGGGACACAGAAGAGTAACTGCATGAAATCTTTTAATTTAGTCATTAGTCGAAGTAAACATTTTTACCTGGCTCCTCAAGATTATGTTGCAGCGAATAAAGTTATCTGCGATATCTGCTCATATTTCACATGGCTTATATAAATAAACAATAAGAACTACAAGTTACAAATATGCAGCATGCTTTACGAAAGATCATGATGTATGTATATAAGGTCGTAGTTGTTGGAGTTTGGAAGTTATCTGTCACATCTTTGGGAAGTAGTGAAGGGATATTACGGACAGAAAAATATTAGCAAAGTCGAATAATGGCAATTTCGAGAAGATGCACTTACACATTCCTTTGTCCATTAGCTGCGTTATAGATTTTGAGGCTTCGCTTGCCAACGAGGCCACGTTGGAAACCATATCCGTCACAAATCCAGCAGCGGATGTTAACCGTGAATAGCTACCGGTTTCGGTTGTCTCGCCCACAACGCGCTCTAAATAGTCAGTACCTCTGGTTTGCGCCTGTTGTCGTAGGGCTGATTTTAACGCTGAGAGCTCCGCGACCACTTCACCATTGAGACCTGAAGCGAGGTTCACCGCCTAGGAATTTGAGAAAGGTAGCATAAAGGTAGGAAATCACACTACTCACTTATAATATACACATATACTCACTTATAAGGAGAGCACCGAAAACAAAAAGAAAAACTTTATTAACGATGACTACTGAGGTCAAGAAAACAGGACAAACGTTAGCGAGCACCAGCGATTAGAGAATTAAAATTATATTAAAAGAAAAAAAACATTGAAAAATTCTGTCGTAACTTCACGAAAACCGTTGTTTTAGTACAGGACAACCTGTCTTGTTGGACCGACCTTATTTTCAGTATATTTACAATTTACTAAGAAAATAATTCTGAGATCACGAAAAACAACAATAAAGCCATGGACAAACCAGACGCTGAACCTTAACTGTGTCTCCTATTAGTACTTGGTTCGTAAACAACGCGAGAAGCGCTCTAGTAAAAGGTAAGGCTGTACTTAGGACAAAAGACACCAGTACTTAGATATGATTTCGGCTTAAGTCGTTTGTAGAGTAAGAAAGAAGTGCTGCAATATACTTTTTCAGAGATTCCTATTCTTTGGGAGTGGGCGAGCGCCGTGCAAATAGCCTGAAGTCTAACGAAGATTTCAACCAAATCCTTTAACCCTGCACCATCGAGGTCGTCCATGGCAACACACGTTGATATGTCCGTTTCCGGATCGCAGTTAATTAACGGGGCTGACACAAACTCTTTTTGAAGATTCACCATAGATAGTGCAGTATGAGCTAAACCGTTAGCAACCATTGGGTGACAAACTGTCTGCGAATAAGACATTGATATCCGTATCCGTTACAACAGAGAACGGTTTTAACTCCAATATTAATTTCCAGCTTATACGAAAGTAGTAATATAATGTTAATATATAGAAATATTAGCAGCCCCATGCATGCTCCTTACTGAATTCCGTGTGCTTTGAAAGAAGGTCGTACATAATGAGTTTGAACACCGTTTCAGCAGCTATACCAAGGCGTCTAAATTAAGCTCTTCCCTAAACAAGAGTAACTCATTTTGACCAGAATTTTTGACGTTAAAATTGAAGTACTTTTCCGAAGGAAAGCTGTGTCAGATATTACTACGAAACATCGCATTTTATGTAACCTGGCATTATATTTGCCAATCAACTCTCTTGGCTTTGTATAAAAGGAGCATATGTAATTTTGCAGAAAGATGCAGAAATATAAATAGTAGAAACAACTGTAGTAATTAAAATAACTGGTTGTTACTTTATCGTTTTTGCTCTTCTAGCTTTTCACCTGTTCACGAATGATGTTCCTCGCTGCAGCAAAGACGTTATTCTATCTCTTCTCTAATAGATACACTTTGATACTTCCAATAAAGCTTTGCTACGTGCAAAGCAGCTTCCATTTGCCTTTTAATTCAATTTATGCATTGTTACTCAAGTTCGCATTTGGCATTTGTAGTCTTTAACCCCATTGTTCCCATGGTACGCAACTCGATAGACAGCAAATAAAAATTCAGCTGTAACTTGATTTATGCTTGTGCACATCGCTAAGGCGACAAACGCTATTCGTAAGAAAACAAATTAATTTGGCGATCTGCACGAAACGTTAATAAATTCACTTACCGTAAGTGTTGCTAGGGCGGAATCCCACCGTGCCCCATGAATTCTTCCTTGCTGGCGTAGTTCTTTGAGAATCCTGTCCGCATGCGGATGAATTGGAAACGTTTCCTCAATAGAATCGACGGATCTTGACCAGCTTATAGAAAAAAGCAAAACGCTCACAATCCTTACATAAAGTCGATTTCTCATAATTTTTTGAGGTCTCATCCTGTAGCGTCGTTATTGCACTGTAATAAGCGAAATTCGCCGCTATCCCGGCAGGATAGCTGCTCAAAGGTGCTACATATTTTGAGAGCTTACAAATAAAATGCGTGCGTGCTTAGTTCAGTCAATTGCGTGCCCACATTTTCTTAACAGAATATACTTTGTCATGGGGTTACTATAGAATATGAATGAATCGTTTCGTACTTGAGATTATGCTCAACAGTGGATGTCATAATACTTCATTAACAGCATCTATGCCAGACATAACAGAAAGTTCAATTACCTCGTTAACAATGTAGTTACGCTGGTGAATTTCAGGGCTAATTGTTGTATGGAGTCCTCTCAGTAAAGTTCAATTACGCTTTCTTCGAGAAGTGCATCGATGTTATTTATCGTCACGGGCGCTTAATTAGGAATTAAAACTTTTCTTGTAATTGCGTAACTTCAGGTTATTTAATCGGCGAAACAAATGTTGATCTCAACGCTACAAAGCTTTTCTCCACGATCATATATCCGTTACCCTGATAATACGTAAAATACTATACACCCTTGCTGGATTTTGTGACCTAACTTAAGAGCTCGTGTCCACGAACTTACGGTTTCTTTTACGAAACTAATTAGTACTAAAAATTTAGCAGTGTGGTTGGTGACTTCAAATACGTCTGAACAGAACACTGGATCATTTTTACTTTTTCACTGTTCTATAGATTGAGCTTAAACGAATATCGGAATTTTTGATCAGCCTGGATAGTTAATAGACCTTCGTTAATTTGGCCAAATTCGTATGCAGTTAGTAAGATGCTACGAATGCATTAAAAATAATAGTCGAAAATAACGAATCACTGTACCTTAGATTATATGATGATATATATATATAGATGAACGTGATAGGGTTAACAAATAGACATTCATAACAATTATATAGGTATACGAAATACGGATAATACCTACATAACTAAAAGAACCGGTACAACAATGATTTCTATGTGAGCAATAAAATATCTCTCGCGAGAGTTGACTAGAAGATTGTAGTCATAGTTTCGAACAGAAACTATGTAATTTACAACAACAATTCATCGTTACGAAAATAATATTCGAGTTGATTTCTTTTTTCTAGTAGATTTTATTTTTGTTTCCACTAAAATATCTAATAACAGTCGCAATAGACAAATCTAATCCCAGACAACGCCGAGCTGTTCATCTGTCATTGTATTGGGGTCCTGGACTGAATAGTGGCCGAACAAATGGCCGTAATCAGTACAGCAATGGTAGGTAATCCAGGCCCACATAAAGCACATCGCACCTGAAATAATTCAGAATTCGGCAAATGGTTATTATTTTCCATATTTTTTTACCACTATCATTATTACTTTTATTATCAAACTAACAAACCGCTTCTATCAGTAGACGATAACTATCTTTAGTGGAACATGCTCTCGTAATTAAAGGAACTGAACGTGCTTTTACAGCACAACGCTGCAGCCATTATAGTTTCTAGGGTTTGGTAGCTCTAATTAGACACGTAGAAGACTGCTGAAAAATAAGCGAGTCTCCGAATTGTGAATAAAATCGATGGTGTATTTTGTATCACCTTCTGTGATAACAACTGCTATAGGATGAAGCATAAATAATGGAGTCCCATGGTAACCGAATCGTTCTATGTACGTTTTGATAATACTGCATTTAACGCATGTCCTACATTTCTCTTACACTGAGAACTCAGGTTCACGGTAAGATTTTACAGTTTTATCCTGTTTTATGCACAACACTTTCATCCTCTATATATATATATACATATATTTTTTACTAGATAATTCCATGCTTTACGGAATCTGTTTAAAGTAAGTAAGAACCAATGTTGTAACTGAAAGAAGGCAAAAGGTATGCATTATATAACGTTGCATTCGAATGATAACAAACAACTATATGAACTAGCTTAATTAGTTCCCTGTTTAAACTAAATAGATCCATGACAGAATCATCACAGTCGCTGCAATCCCAGCTGATCCAGTTGTCTATTATTATTGGAATAGTTCTCACTTTGCAATTCGCATAATAAATTCGCTTAAATGTACGAATTTGTAGGCATTTGTTTAGCTGAACCGATATCGTGATAGATATTCTCCATGGGAAAGTATTTTTACGGTAAAGAAGCAATATGGGAAATTCAAAACAGCTTATGCAAAAGTTGCAGATCTACGACATCAAACGCGCTCCTGGAAAACACCTGGAGGCTTTTACAGTAGCATCTAAAATGTGAGTGCTGATTATGCTGATAAAGGATCTATATACCGTTGGCAAGCTGTGCAAGTCTCTTATCGTGAGGTGGGAGGTCCCGGTAATACCACGGTCCACTGTTTCTCTTTTGAATCATCTGGCGTCCGAACAATTGCAGGTGGTAGGAACGTGCCACTGCGTTCACGCTCGCGGCACGGATCACCGGCCCTATCATCGTCGTCGTACGTTCGTGCTCTAGCACACCAGAAAAAAAATAAAGTCACATTCACAGAATATCCGTTTAGCAAAAGACCTTGCTCCAACAATGGTGAGCCCTTTCTATATTTAGTAGCAAACGGGGTTCTGAGAGCGCTACGAACAAATAGTGCAAGCGATAAAACCCTGAAGTTTTTTGAAGGACGAAATGGTTAGCGGAGGTAATATAAGATCGTTTTCGAAATACGTACCGCGTCCATTTATTTTCGTTGTTGGTTCATCTGTTCACTTCTGCCCATTACAACACAGACACATTGATATTTTCCGAGTGGGTGTGTGGGACAGCTAATAAGATACGGGCGGGATACACGGTGAATAAATTGAGAGTGACAACTGAGCAGTAAAAGCAATTACTTAATAGTCTAGCAAACAGTGAGCATGTTACAGCAGCAAGATAGGCAGAGGCTGTACGTGAAATAGCGCTCAACAACCTCGATTAGTAGCTGCACCCGGCAGACACAATTAAACGCGTTTCTTTATTCGTAACCCAATGGTTTTTTGTGCTTGGTTTATTTTGCTGAAGCTGACCGCCACTTAATTTGTTTTGGTCCCACTACCGTATGGCACTGCGTTTGCACTCTTGTGTAACTTCACAGGTGAACGTGGATAAAAACCATTGAACCTACGTGCGAGCGGTTTGACAAGCTCAATATGCTATTCGAAAGAACTATACTTATGGAGTAATTGAAACGATTTATAGCGAACTACCATTGAACCGTGTGGCAGTTGTAACTACAGTGTTTTTACTATATTAGTGAACGCACTGATCAACAGGAACAATGGATAAGCTTTTTGGAAATAAAGCTTCAGCCAAGGGTATATATCAGTTGCAGATCTTTTGATAAGTTTGGATAAGATTGGCTTTCTTTAAGGTGAACATGAATCCATTTCCGATGTAAGGTGTTAAACATCGTGTATCCGTAATATGTAATCAGTTCATATTCTGATTAGCGCAAGTTTAGTGCGTGAAATTAGCAAATTGACCAAGCAAGACGTTGACTTTATTTGTTTCTTAGCTTTAGTATAAATTCAAGCGTTCTCTTAAATTTATACTAGATAGAAATCTATATTGTTTTAAAGCTTACTTATCTTCGAAAATTTGGTTGACGTGATCGACAGATGACCAATAAACTTCCGAAGCAGGTCTTTACAGGTTTATCATTCAATTATAGTTATACAGGCTATGAAATCCATGCCAAAAATACAATGAGCAGATAATTTATACTGCACTTATATTGTATAAACAAGATTGTATAAAAAGTGATGAAGTGTTAACGGGTAGCTGTGAGTTATCCATCTGATGGGCCTGAACGATTCCCCAGGTGCTGTTGTTATGTGGCGCAAATTCATGAACCCTAATTGTACAGTATTACGGGTGACCGAATTTCGTTCAAATAAACAACGCAGATAAGGAATTAATATAGGTTATCGTCTTATAGGGTGCATAGGATTAACCATGATGTAATGCTTATTGGTAATAATGTAAAAAAAAAAACGGAAAATTCCTTTCCGTTGACAAATCTCAAATTTTTACCCGGATTCGGCTTTCACTTAACTATGAAATTTCTCTGTACAGATGTCCCGCTCGAGAACACTATATGGTCGAAAGAACTTACCTACATTTTGTAACTGAATCACTCCATATGTCGACCGTTTGATACCAATATAAGGTACCTTACCAATATAAGGTATTCGTGAATTTATACACTTAGTTGTCACCGGTATATAAAGATAACGACGGTAAATGACCTTAGGATAAAATAACACATAAAGAAGGTTCATGAACACTTTGATATGAAGAAAATAGATTTTATTAATCGTATGATCCTTTTTCTTATCTCTGCGTCTCTGTTTCAGAACAACTAAGAAAAACCGACAAAGACCTTAGAAAATCGGAGAGAGATCTTGCAAGAGAAGATCGGGTTCTTGAGCGTCAGGAAAAGCAGATCGTAAGCTTGTACTGTATACCCATATGTCGACAAATAGCAGTCGTTGCGTAGAACTAAGCGAGAGGGAGGCGAAAATACGGTAGCAATTTAGTTCCAATGAGAAGATGACTTCTTGTTTCTATAGTGTAGGTCTGGAATCACTGCGGATGGAAATATTGTGGTCATTGTACAGTCGGTACCTTCATACTACCCTATGAATCTTTGCGGGTAACCGGTAATATGAAAATTATAATTTGAAACACTTGGCTTTGAGATAAATTTATAATTAACAGCAAACGTTTCAACGAAATTTTTTACATGCATGAGGAGTGTCATTCCTAGCTGTCATGCCTGTTCAATATATTCACCATTCACTGCGATTATAGTTTCAATTCGTGACCTAAATTTGTCGCTGATAATTTTAAAAATATTCCTTTTTAATAGCTTAGATAGTAACCATGCTTCAAGCGATACATAATGCTAAGTTGATGAGCATCAACCCGTTGAAGTGACATTCAGATACACTACATACCAAGCATTCCAGCGAAATTAAATCTTAATTTTGGCTGATAGCAGGCTAAAGCTTCCAAAAATGCTAGGTCTTAAGACAACTAAAAGTCCTAAAGATGCACGAGCTTAGGATGGCCAAAAGTCGCAAAAATATAAAAGCTCAAAACAACCAAAGGTTTAAAAGATACAGAAAAAGTCTAAAAAAATTACCATTGGAGTTTACCCGAAGGAGCCAATTGACACCGATGTTTTTTTTCTCTGGGATGGTCGTAAATTTCTGTATAAAAAACCAGCTGTATTAAAAATGGCTCTTTAGGAAATCCTAGTAATTTGTTAAGAATATTTCGGTTTATTTCAAGGAAATCTTTCTCAATTTTTTTAAAACCTTTATGAAAACTGCCAATAACGTTGACTATCAATTTCGAAATATAAAAGTTTGTTTAGCGCGAAAAGATTTCTGCTGAAATTGCGGAAACGATGCAGCTTTTTTCATCATGAAGTTCGCTGTTTTGTTCCAAAAAGAACCAACTTTTTAGTGCCAAAAATGGCGAATGGGTACATTACCGTAACTGTTTCGTAAATTGGACAAATCTTGGCGGGCTATGTTTCTAGCCCGCCAAGATTTGTCCGATTTAGATACCGCACCCTATATACAAGGGACGATTTTTGTTTTTAGAATTGAGAAGTTTGTCGTTGTCTATTACATTATGCAGCTGCGCTATGATACTTTAGTATAATGCCAACTGAGAATGATTCCACTGCAAAAAAATTCTATAAAACCGTGTTTATTCAGCCATATGATCTTTACAGCACCTAAGTCTTTGTACCAGTGTGCTCTCTGGAAATTCGGTAAAGGTTTTTAATGGATCTCATTTTTTGATAAAAATAATGTATTATACATATAAGATAAGGGGATCCTATATTATATTATGGTATATATAACATTAATCTTCAAGTACTAGTGAATTTTATAAGCACATTTTTTTCTGTACCTCAACACTTCTTTGATCGGAGGTTAAGACTACCTTAGATTTATGGCGATCTGTCAGATGTGAGTCAACTTGAGTAGGTAGATTACTTGATTTTAATTCTCAAGGCGATTTACCATTGACTCAAGAAGTGAACAACGTTTTGGCAATAGGTGATAGCAACATACTGTTAACAAGAATTCATTGTAAACACTGTTTCCTTCAGGAACTGGAGATCAAAAAAGCTGCGAGATTAGGTTATAATAACATGTGCAAAATGTATGCGAAACAGCTGATCCAGGTACGGAAGCAGCGGGAAAGGACAAAACAAGCTACAATTCAGGTAGGCGCGCTCCTGCATACACGCACCAGATCAGCTCATTGATTGCAATAGATAATGCGTTTATAATAATATAGAGTTATTATTACTTAATATGTAAATAGTTTCTGTAATCACCTGGTACTATATAGTGGCCGATCTATCCGATTGCGACGATACGTTTTGATCAATGACGTAATCACGTCAAATTTCTATTCTGCTATTGTACAAAGATTCTGAATGCTATTTATTGTACGACAGGTGGCAGAGGTCCGTAACCAGTCGAAAACAATGGGCGCTAATATGACGCTGGCGAACACTGTCGCTGGGGCAACGAAGGCGATGTCGGGCATGAACGACATGATGAACCCTCAACAACTTGCAAAGACGCTCGGCGAATTTAGGATGCAGTCAGAAAAAATGGGCATAACTGAAGAGATAAGTAAGTGTTGACCTTTTTTTGGTCGATTTTTCTTAACTAATTGGATATTGAAAGTGACACTGCAGTGATTCCTAATTCATTGCGCCTAGCAGTTAAATGGTAGATATATTAATTATTGAAGCTAGCGTCTACTACCATTAAGCATTGATTAAGATGGTTATTGTACTTCTGTGTAGTGGTTTAATGAAGGTTGAATCGAAAACGATAAAACAATATTTATTTTATTCCGCATCAAAAAGATTCTTGAATGTTGAAGCGGTTATCTGATGGCCTTTTATAGCTACACATACACGGTACCCTGTCGATCTAAATGTACATCTGATTACCAACTGTTTGCGACTTCTCATGTTTTTGTTGTTCTTTCAGTAAATGACAACCTGGATGATATCTTGAACGAAAGCGGGGACGAGGAAGAAAGCCAGAACATCCTGGATAAGGTTCTCGATGAAATTGGTATTGAGATCAAGGGCAAACTGGGAGAAGCGCCCGGTGTACTAAGCAACGTTCCAGGATCTTCGAAAGTGTCAGATGACGATCTCGAGAAACAGCTAGAGCGTTTAAAAGCCCTTTAATGATAAAGGAAGTGGAAGCAGTTTCAGTTAATATAAGCGGTAACGCAACGGAGGGATGATTTAGAAACTACTTATGCGGGAGGTGAAACTTCAAAAGTGAGTTTTGGTGATAGGACAGCTTAGCAGAAACATAATTTTGAAACCCAGGGTTGAGCTTTCTGTAATAGCAAAAAGTTGCCTCTACTGGTATAATTATAATGATGTCAGGAGAAGTCCACGATTTATTTCGATAAAAATCAGGGCGGTAAACTCGTAACTGACCTAACATTATCCTTCATGTTTTATAACGCCTAAAAATTGGTATAAATATGAATGATTCGAAAATTTCGAAAAAAAATTGTTAAAGTAAATGGTACATGCGTGCCAAAGATACGTCGTAAACCAGAGATATTTTAGACTATTTCTGTAGATCTATTTTGCTCTATTTTGTAGAAATCCACAAATTCCACCGAAAATGTACATAAACTTTAACAAGTCACTGGAGTCGAGTCATGATGATAAGGGCGTTGAAAACATTTTGAGTTTGGTATGAATACATACCATATAGACGTGTCTTCCCAGCAAAGCTTATTTTAAGATTGCTGGTAAGTGTGTTCATGAACAAAAAGACAATCTCGTTACAATATCGCGATGCTCGCAAGTAAAAGGGCTTGTCCTGCAGTAAAGTGACTTCAAAGTTTTAATTTTATTATTTTTTTTTTACAGCGGTGTGACGAACGTAGAAAAATATGCTGTTATTGTAAAATATAATGAAGATAACTAATCGGAGTGGTTTCAAGATTTCCATTCTGTTGAGAAATCTGAGTAACCAATTATATATAGTCAGTCTGCGCTTTGTTAGAAACAGCTGTTTTGATCCTTTTTATTTACCACATTGTTGACCTTTAGCTCAGGTGTAACTAAGTTTGTCTAAATGTAGACATACATGGTGTGAGAAGCGAAGTACCTATGTAAATACTTTATACTGCACTTTACAATTCAAATAAAGTAATTTTTACAAATTGCATTTCAATGTGGTTATTGCTAGCTAGCGATGATTGTAAGAAAAGCTAACGATACGCACACAATAGTATATCCAAAGTTCCTGAACAATTTTTGCATGATATTTAACTATAACGTTTACATAGACAAATTGTACTGGAATATATGATGTTACTCAGCATTTCAATTGTGAGATGACATACGTGAAGTAACATATTTTACACTGGTAATTTTTAAAGTTAGCGTTATTGTTTTCTTTTATTATTAATAGTAATATAATTACTGTTGGCGAAATAGTTCAACCTGTCGATAATGGCACCGTCACGTAAAACCTGATGATTTTTGATACGATAAGTGGAAGAATCGATA
The DNA here is from genome assembly GCF_002443255.2 of Varroa destructor. Taxonomy (NCBI): domain Eukaryota; kingdom Metazoa; phylum Arthropoda; class Arachnida; order Mesostigmata; family Varroidae; genus Varroa; species Varroa destructor. Next base: position 40,251,152 of record NW_019211455.1, on the reverse strand, counting down.
ACAAATGTAGTCTTTGTTTTGACGTGAAAAACGTCATCCTAATACAGAACTCGCTGCGCTAGTATATAATGGTCTAAGATCCACTGCTCCACTATTATTACTATGGCATTAAATGTGTCATTGATTACATTGTGAAACGAAGAATGATTGCAGGCGATTCGTGCTCGTAAGGAATGCGTTTCCATTAGAGAATTTACAGAAAAATTGAATTTTTACGTGGCGGCGCACCATCTTTACACTTTGTATTATTCTGATGACTTTCTCCAATCTCTTTGCAGGCACAGTACATCCTTGCGTTTGGCTGTAAGTACAAATCTCGATAATTTTCAAGTAAGTCGTTCTAAGCTAATTTTCTCTATCGTTGGCTAGGGCTTGGAGCGGAATGGAGCAGAATATCTTTAGCAAAAGAATACGATGCTTTTACTGCGTATATACTTCAATAGTCAGTTTTATGCTGTGCTATACTTCATTAGCATAGATATCAACTAGTTCTATGATCTCCTTCTCTCTTTGTACTCTGTAGTATTCTGAACTTAATTGCCTGACAAGTCCCTTACTGCTGGTTACCTATGCTGGCCAGCTCAGCGTGGGCATACACACTCGCACTCATCACTAGCAAATGATTTCGTAAAGGTGCGCCTAATGTCTTACAATACAGTTTTTTACCTTTTAAGTTTTCAGGTTTATTTTTCTATGTCTTTTCTCTATTTTTGAGCTTTTGTTGTAAAAATCCGAGGCGAGGAGTCTTTGTGTGAAAATTTCGTTTTCCCGTGCATAACGAATACTTTCCAGCTTTTGCAGTGACGCCTGTTGCTCCTATGACAGCAATGGCAAATTTGATAAACCAGATATGATAAAATTCATATAACCATGTGTGGATATATAGAGACTTCTAGTTCGTTTGGATCTTTTTATAGCGTATTCTTTTAGATTAGATTGATTTACGCTGATTCTTAACCGCGGGAACTTGAAGTATTTACATCTTACATGAAACACGAAGGGACCTTTCACATCTTTTTAAAGATACTTTTTTATTTTTTGCAGAATGTCATCCTGCTAAAACCATACAGTTGAAACCGGTGAATTTCATGTTTACTCGAAAAAATAGCGTCCAGATGATAGTGTTAAAAAGTTAAAAACAAAAGAATCTGCTTGGGTTATGACTGGCAGAAAAGGAATTCCTGTGGAGATGTCTGCAGGAATCAGCAAAAGACTGCTGTAAGTTTTTGTGGGTTTTACGGTAAAACATGACGCTAATGTATAAATAAGCAAGAATAAAAATTCTGTGAAAGGTGCCTTCCTGAAAAAGTTCAATTCTTGTTGAGGTGAAGCTTGCTAACCAGCTGACGCATGCAGCTAAAAAAATTATTAGATGCGCAAAAAAACAAGATAAAGAAATGGGATAGAAGGAAAGATACAAAAAAAAAAGGAAAATTACTTGTTGCAACGTGGTTTGGTGGTAGCATAAGGATTATGTAAAATTATATAAACAAGGCAAATCACTAATTACTTTAAAACACAAATATAATCGATGAAGTGTGACGGTGTAGGGTCGGTATTTGCATCTTGGAAGATTTGAATCTGTGGCTCAAATGAGGAATGAAAAAATTACATTAGTAGCTACGCTTGCGTTAACCTGATAGATTCCTGAAATTGTGGTTGCGAAGAAGTTTTACAAAAAATAATGCATAATAGGCCGAAATTAAAGATAGAATTAACAAATTTATATTGTTAAAGTAACTTCTTTAAAAATCTTTTTTAAAGATCTAAGTCATGCAGAAGTAACAACAAATTTGCATTGCAGGCTAATATGAGCAGGAACAATGATCTATTTTCTGGAAAATACAGTCTACTGCTCATGATTTCAAGAACATACTGGATCGATGCTAACAGGCGGGAACTTTGCAGGTGGTTTTTATATGGTATATAAATATATAGTACCTATCTGCAAGCCAATTTATTGTTCTATTTTCATTTATTAAAGTCACTCAGTGTTATCAATGCATTCTTGTAAGCATCAAGCACGTTGTCCTGTAAGCGAGTGTGCATCCGCTGTAACATTTTAGTTTATACTATTTAGTAATATAGTATATATTTAGTATAATTTATATTTGGATTCGAATGCCTATATAGACAGAAAATGCTATGAGCTTATGAACGAAAATTGATTATGCTTCTCCAGCTGTTCTAAAGCTGTTCGAGTTTACTTATGGTCACTAATATATCTGATGCTCATTGCAGACTATAAGTAATGTGTCTCCATCCCAATTGCGACCAAACCAAAGTAATTCCATTCATGAACGAATACGAACCCGATTGCGATGGTGAGGGTCCAATGACGTGGATTGGCTGGGCGCAAATATATAGATTGGGTTCGTTTGGCTATAGGAAGGCGTCGATGATCCAAATGTTGTATTGAGCCCAGTTCAATCAGTATATAAAGCTGAGACTCCCAAAAGAGTGATCTTGGAAGGAGGGATTCCACACTAAAATAAGCTAGGTTTGAAGGAAACGCTCATCGGAGAATAGGACCCAGATGATGTAATATAGAATTATTCTACATGTTCAGAATTGTTCTGCATGTTGCTCTTCTAGGTGTTTATAAAGTAATTCATTATTGTCAAGAAAGCATGTGTATGTTTCCATTACTTTTTTTTAACATATATAAGCGTTGTTCACCAGCCGCAGTTGCTTAGTGATGGTAAAAAAGTGCATTTTTAATGACGCAATCCTTTTTTCTCCTTCTACTGTGATAAAAAAAGTTGTCGAAGTAGCCAAGAATATTCGCACTAGATACAGTGTGCACTCGATATATTATCACAACTCCTGAAAATTAGTTTGTTAAAACCGTAAATGAAATTTTAAATCTAGAGGATGCAGCTCGTTATGCTATCGAATGTCAATGGGGACTGCCTGAAAGAATTTCAGAAGGCAGAGAACTAGAAAACAACTTAAAATGTGACTGGAAATAAAATGCATTAACTTTCGTTCAGTAGAATTTACTTAATAACTGCTGCTGTAGAAACTGGGTCAGGAGCAAAAAGAACACGAAGTCTCGTTACCAAGTTAAACCTCCCGCGGTGACAGGTAGCACGCGGCAGCAGTGAAAGGTCCCTATGTAAACTTGTTACAGCTTCTAACATGAGATTTCGCTTTTTCATTTTTCCTAAGAATCTTAGTGTTAGATATACACACATCGACACGCTGTGAATAAATAGTATGAATTACCTTTTCTTTGTACTGCAGCCCGATGTCTAACAAAACGAACTACCTGCTCTGGTTTTCTAATGTTCATTCATTCGAAACGTCGTTACTATGACTATCGAACCTATCATGACTATCGTAAACTTATTTAACAATATAGTAACCGGCGTGTTGTTCAGACAACCAGTCAAATTAAACCTACTTACCTCTATAAACACATGATAGCAGTAGATTTTATGTACGCAGGATTCCGCTTAATTTGAACTATAAAATAAAAATTAGACAAAAACGTTTACGTCTAGTCCTTTATAGTGGTACCTTCTCCAGTTAAAACATCTTTTTTTTGGTTTTGCGTTTAAACACCCATCTTGGATCATACTTCTTTAGTTCTAAGTTTTTCCTTTGAAGACCTACTCCTCCATACTGCAAGTACAGGTTAGCAGAGCTATTACCCTCTCAGCCTGCGACTGGTAAGTTAACAGTGATCAGCGAACTTCTTCAAGGTCGAGATCAGAACGCTGTTTAAATAGCCCGATCATTTGACTTACGGTAACGACGCTATCACTAAATAGATTGTCCAAGGATGTTTTTCCAAGTTTGTAAATAGTATCTGAAATGTAGAAAGCGTTCGCAGCCCTGCGGACCCTTTGGGCTTGATGACGATTACCTGGAAACACTTTTGAAGGAATATTGTCGACAAAACAATTCCTCAATTGGCTAGAAAGATGGTTGTAATTATACAACCATCGTTTACCGTCTCAAGTCTTTTGGGTTTTTACATAAACTTGGAGTTTCAGTACCTCATGAACCTTTTAAGTCTCACACGGCATTACAGCTTGAGGCGGCATCTCAGCATCTCGCCCGATGTCAAGTGTCACACGGTCAGAATGACCTATTTTTACACAGAATTGTTTTATATCTGTACATCGATATGAACCTAAGTTCGCAAGGGGCGGCTCCAGGGAAGAAGCTATGATCCGAAGTTCGGCCCGTTTTTCGTATTAAAAAGATTATGCTTTGCGTTTAATGATATTGCAAGGGCTTGGTTCACTGGCAAGCGTTCCTTACGAAACAGTTAGTTGATCCGTATGTTACCTAATTTACGTTTAATTTACTTAATTTACCTAATTTTACGTTGGCCTAATTGCATCGAGTCACCTAGGCTATTTAAGCAAAACAGACCTGAGAAACGAGGTCAGATCATGCTGCTCCACGATAACGCAAGGCCATTCACAGCAAACGTCGTTAAAGTTGCATTTTTGGACTCTAAGTGGAAGGTTTTGTTGCACCATTCATACCCTCCGGGCCTTGCACCGACGCAACGACGAAAGAATCTTTTCCGTTCATTGGGCAATCACCTTCGCGGTCTTATTTTTGATGTAGTCAAAAACTCAGAACGTACTTGCAAAACTTGGAGACAAAAGTCGTTACCTTCTTGCGAGAGGGCATACATCATTTACTGGAAAAGTGGGTGAACACCGGGAAAAATAACGAATAATACATAACGTAATAACTTATTATCGTAGGAATAAAAAATGCATCGTTTTTAATTCAGTGAGAATAGCGTGGGAATTTACTACCTAATAGTTGTTTATAAAAGCGCTATATATTTTGTGGTCTGAACGGATGAAGAGCTCAAAAGGCTAAATGGAGCTTCATTATTCAACATATAATAGCTTTAAAATATATTAAGTTTTTTTTTGGGTCCATCGTTGGGTGTCCAGAATTTCTCACCCCTTTGTAGACCGTTTACTAGCGAAAAATTCTATGTCTTTCTCAGTCATTGACTTGCAACCAGAGTCTATCAGAAATCGTTTCACAGTCTCGTATCTGCTATATGTGTGTAGAGCGGGTTCGCAATGGAAGCATACGGCTGCTTAAGTGTTGAATCATTAAGCATTCATTACGAATAAGCTTAGCAAAGACAAACAAGCGACTCGGCGTCTACACACGTTAAGAGGGTTCTATTTTGCGCCGTATTAGAGTACGCTTTTTTGACTTACTGACACCATTTCGGGTGTCGAATCAGACGAAAATCTTCAAGCCAACACCATTCATTAGGGTTTTGGCGGATTCAAAAGTAATGCCAATTCCACTTGTCGAGGATCTTCGGGTATTAACGGACTTAAATGTTTGGGTGTCGGCGTCTGCTAGGCGGACACTGGCACCTCGTAACTGGGCTGTGACTCCAGTCTCAATGACAATACTGGCCAATCCATGTTGTAGGATCGATGCATAGAGTAGGGCTGATACAGGATAACTCCTATACAATCTTTGTACGCTCACCAGACTTGCGGCTCGAAAACGGCATCATTATCACACGATATGAGACCCATTTTACGAATCCGTGCATTGTCGTCACTTGTTATCATTTCATCGCCATCGTAGTCGATAACTGCTTTCCCTCCGGATGATAGAAGCACTTCATTGAGCTTTATAATAATTATTATAATCGTATTGATCAGTTTGTATTATACTACTGATGTATTTTGAATTCAGCTGAAGATTACTGGATTAGCTATGTGGATATCCCATTTTAAGTCATCTTGAAACAGCTATTCCAATATGCATTAGATTATCACTAGCAGCTGTTGATGGTCATTGAAGTGCGGTAAAAATAGATTTAGTGACAAAAACACTATTTAATACAGAGTTCTGACATATGAATCGTTTTTGAGTGAAAATCATTGCTAGATTGACCTGTTTCAGTTAAAATAGTGCAAAAAATGCAATTTGCTAAGCAAGGAACTTGGCAAATGTCAGCTTTAGAAATACTACTATTCAACGACGATTTAGGTGGGTTTGGAGTGAAGTAGAGGAGAGGAATTAAAAATACGTAGGTAGTAGTTTTAGCGGAAATAAGCTCAACTTCGGGCTAGCTCCATACTTAGTTTACATAAAATTGGCTTTGTCCTTGCGATCGTACGTAAAGAGCATTACCAAACCATCTTGAAAAACGTCAAATATGCTTATTGTTTCTATATTGAAATTATTTTCAAGCTTTAATGTGGATATGGCTTGCGATGACCTTTCAACCGGACATGAAGCATCACAATGAACATCTACGTTGAACCTGTCTTTTCCATATGTTCTAAATAAAATGAAAAAAAAAAACTAACGATAAACTCAGCTCAATGGATACCAGTTATCCGCGTTCATTATATAGGCCTACGGTAATGACAACAGCTTTATCGTCGCCTCCGCCCGCCTTCTCCCAGAGTTAGCGATATATTTGGTAAGGTTCTACATGGAGATTACCTGAAACTTAATGCATACACTGAAGTAATTAACAATAAAAAATTCACACGAACTTATAGACGATCGTCTAAAAACATCCATTTTGATTGTCTACACAAAATGTCCCTAATTTTTGATTGGGTATAATTACTATGGAAATATATTCATTGCGCGATGTTTATGTATTCATGTGCGACAAATTATGCCAAAAGCCAAAGCTGTCATACTTAATAACAGCTTTCATGTCATCATATACAAAAACGATCATAAGGAAAATTAATACCTATTTAGGAAACGAAGGCATGTACTATTGCGATACTGCTAAAATAATTCGAAGTAGATTTAGGAGGACAACGCGACACAACTTGTGGCCAAATCTATATAGCGTATTAACTAGCAATTTTTAGCAGCGAGTGTACCTACGTGACGAGTGCAGTCGAAAAGATGTCCTGTCACCTCATCGTCTGCTACTAGCTCTCCAGTGATTGAAATACTCAAGAGTAGAGTTAGCAGACGGCTGTTGTTTACGTACGTTAACAATGATGACAGTCCTCTGCTCAAATTGACCGACCCGACCTTATCAGTAGCAACACACGCATTCAGAAGTTATCGGTGAAAATACCTTTTCGATGTGTCACTATATGAGATGCCAACGGAATTATGCTAACACCTAACTATTTTAAATTGCTTTAACAAGCTGGTCATGAATTACAAGCTAAGCTGTTACGTTATATAACGAAGCGATGATTAAGAAGCGCCTTTACTTAGAGGGCAAAATGCGGAATGAAATTTGGAGACGTTAGTCAACTGTGCGGAGAGAAACGGGTCGGTAATTGTAGTAATACAAAAGGGGTTGCTGCGGATATACTGTTCGAAAATAATCGCTGGAGCAAGCGCTCCATTAGGAATACAGAGTTATAACTATTACACTAGAATTAGCGTTTCAGGCGTGACGATTACTAATTATCATTAACGGAAAATTAATGCGAAACCGTAAACAATGGAGCAGTTTAATTTTCCATATTGTATCTCGTTGTATTGGCGAGGATACCGAGTTGATTTAGAAGCTCGTTATATGCATGGGAAATAGACAGATAATTACGACAATAGATATTATCTGTACAATTTTTTGGTAAATCGATATTGATGGAAAACGAATTAATTATAAGTTATAGTTCAAAATACTGTAAATGATCTCAAAAGTAATAATGATTAATGCGACGTTATTAAAACTCCGTTCTGTTTCGATTTTTTAGCATTTTATGGAGAACTGTGTGTATATAGCTAGAGAAACGTTTCACACTTTTCATGGCATGTTAGTTTATAGAAGTAATTTAGGTATTTTCCCATATTTTCGCACACTTCCCTGTGGTTCTATATCGCAAAGAGGTAATTGTTTGTTGTTTTTAGTTTGTAAAAATGTGGTTTCGATTACAAGGACAATTACTTTATAAAATTACAAACATTTAATGAAGTACCACATAGGAGAAGGAAATGTCAGCCGTTTGAAGCAGTACTAAACAAAAGCAGTATCGTATATAAAACACGACAACTCAAAACATTTGTTTATATAGCTAATGAAGATATTTTAGCATCGACAACGAAATGTATGTTATAGCCATTTACCAGTCGTTCTTACTGTATCATGTTCATCTGGTTGTCTGCTAAATTGTAACTGCTTTTATTCAGAACTCCAGATTTCAACCACAAACGCGGAAAGTATCGACACTAATCAAGGCTACATCAACAACTACGTTATATAATTAATATAATAATAATTGTGTGCTGTAAATAGTCACGTTGTTCAAAAAAATCACTATTTACAAGATTACATTCCTGTAGATTTATATTTAGTAATCCTTGATAAAACTTCTGCCGAATGCTTTATCCAGTGAGAGTGACATGATTTCTGCTGATTTGCGTAGAGTTTAGCGTATTCAGCGGACGATATTCGTTGCTCGTTGTCATCTTATATTCCAAGTATGCGTCGAACAGAACCGGTCGCTACGTCGCTCGTGAAAAAACGCAAACGCTTTTTCATATTCTAAAAAAAAGGAGGGTTACGTAAGCAGAAGCGGAAGATTGTAGCACGCTTTTATTTTATTCAATTGATTATTGAAAGCATACAAATATGATGCGTGTGTAGTAGCTGTGAGTACGCATAGAAGAAGGCGAGGCTAATTATTTTTAACATTCATTGCCTTTGTCATATATTCAGTTTTATCGATTACAAACATTTATATTTAGTAATTACATGATTAAAGTTAATCTAGCAATATTATTGATATTTCACAGAAGTGATTTTAATTGCGCTTCTATGTGTCGTGTACGTGACAAACAAAACCTCTTAAACTACCTGTCAGATGGAAATTTGGCCAAATTTTTATGGATATTTTAATTGCAACGAGAAACACCAGTTAAGTAATATTCGGGTCAGAATATTTAAAAAAAAAGAAAAAAAAACGTATATTAGAGTGTAAAAATATTTTTGCAATTTGAAATTACAGTTACGCTTGGACCTATTAAAGGCCTCATTCTACTCTGAGCATGTTAAATAACCAGTCTGAGTTCTACATATTACTATGCTCGTGAAAACAAGTTAAGATATTTAAGATTTATGCAATAGGACATTGACACAGTTTGCAATATTTAGCCCAACGTTCCGGTCCAAATGTGATCCCACACAAATCAGCGCAAGTAACCATATAATAATTTTTTACCGGTTCAACTTACGGATCTCATTGAAACCTGGACACATGCTTGACTGACTCGAATCAGCCAAAGAGACCGACCTGGTTTATCATTATAGATTAATTAACTCCTGCGCTTTTCACTACTTGCGCTCTTTTTTTATTTGAATGTCATAATAAATAAGTTCGATTCAAAATGCCCACTTACTCATTATACATCGGCTGTTACGCAGCAGATTTCAAATGATTCGCTTTGTCATGAACATGGTGAAAGTTGACACTCATCTGCTACTATTTATAGACCCAACGCTACATTTCCATGTTGATATTCTCTCAGATTCGACTGACTGTTCGAGATGTCGGCTTTCCGTAGTTCGTCACAAGCTGTGGGTAACTGTAATCCTTGACTTGTTACTTGTGTAAACTAATAATAATAGTCAATACTCAGCTATAATATTTATTTTCGTATTAGCGAGTTACAACGAGTTTTCAGCTAGTTAGACAAGAGTTATGATTTTATTAGATGTTAGGCGCATTCTCCTTTGTTCCTCTACACACTTGCCCTAGCGCTTTGAGAACTTTTGGACAATCATTTATTAGCATTCACGTTTCTATGCGTTTCTTTACCTATGGCTTCTCGAAACAAATCGATAAAGGGATATACTTGCCCATCAGTGGCTTTGTTTAGGGCATGGAAAGCCCCGTAAGCATGCGGACTTACATCGAGAACAAGGGTGGGGTGAAGCCAACGCTAATTACCCCTTTGCTCAGTCAAGGAAGCAGTTAAGGTCTGGCGTTGTCATCAAGTAACCAGACTGCGTGTGTTCAGTTGCCGTACCTACGGTTTGTAAGTCTCTCGTCGAGCTCAAGATGCTGAACTGCCTTCCTTGTTTCATTTTCTTTATAGCAGCAAATGCCCCTGATGTTCATCGCAAGTATTGCAATAACCTCACGTATGAACCTACGTGTCACCTACTCCAACCGCGATTTTCCGGAACAACGTCGTTCTTTCACCTAATTTTTCTCCTGTCGGCGGTATAAATTAACTTATGCCTTATATCAGGCATCCGTATGCCATAGGCGAACTTTTTGTTAGTTAAAGTTTCGCGAATAGCACGTAGAATACGTCACACGCATTTTCAAATGGTCCGGATTTAAAATACGGGAAACCTATTCTTTGCTCAGCTTCTGCACTTCAGTATGTGATTTACAATTCTGTAACGCTATTATATTTGAAATGCTCGTCTTGGGCGACAGCGTTCTTAGGCTCCAGGCTTTGCTTAAATTAAAAGCTTCTTTGATCATGGCAATGCGTTTTTGTCGTTCGAGCTCTGACATGTGGTTATCTCTTCGCTTATCATTAAAAGGCCAACCTCCACCCTTGAAACGTTTGTATATTGATGTACTCTACCTTTACCATTGATGAATTATCGCAGCACTGTGGTCTTTGGGGAACAAAAACTGGGAGTGTTAATTTTTCAAGACTAAAGAATGTTCTTTCTTGTGAATTCAACAGATCTTTACTTACAAGTTTCTAGAAGACTGGAGTATTTACCAGTCAGATTTCGTAGCTAGCGGCGCGTAGTTTAAAAATATTTAATTTTCAAGTCCGTAGGGTTATCGTACAATACTCTAACACTAATAGAGTTATGACTAAAGGTTGCGAAAATGCAGTGTGAAAACTTTTCAAACTTTTGTTCTAATATTCCGATAATAATTATTTGTTCGCTATTATTATTATTATATCGTTTCCTATTTTTTCCAAGACAATAGATAAAGTGCAAATTAAACCCAATCTAATCTTTTTTCTATCAAATATTTTCAAATATCAAAAATATTTTCTATCAAAGTCATTTAAAATTTCTTACCCATCCAGATAGTGGTGATTTAACTACCTAACGAGATGTTTTCAAACTATAATACCCTATTTACTAAAAATACCTTTGGTTAGGATTTCAGTAATGAAGTTATAACGAATAAATTATTAGTATATAATGAAACAATAATCTTTTCAGTCAGTTTAGTATTGACAGCGGTTCTATTCCTAATATTAGGATATTATACTGTTGTGAAGTTTTTCATTACTAGCTGCAAAGGTGAATAAATATAACTTGCTTGATTCTATTGACAGAAACGGCTCGATTCGAGTATATTTGTTGCTTTCTTTTTGAGACATCGAGAACCAGTCGTGAAACCTTTTTCTTTGTGATCTCCTAATACAAGTTCCGCACTCACTAGCATTACTTTTTTCTGTATAATACCATACCAGAAAAGCACATCTATCGATGTTATTAGGGCGAAGTAGTGAGAAGTTACCTCTAAAAATTTTCTATTTTTAGTGCTACAAGACTGTACAAAGCTTCCGCCAAAGTACTATGCTATTACGCTGGGTTATCTCTCAAACCAAAAACAGACGGATGTTACAATCTAAATTGGAGCAATTTCACTTGCATTTGGTGTACGATATTTCCATTCCCTAATGCATTAACTAACTTAAGTTAGCTCGCTTAACCAAACGAAGAATAGTTTGATTACGTGGAACGCCTGAAATCTAAAATATTTAAAGCGTTTGCTTTAGTTATGTTGCCATGACTGTATATGTTTGTACGTCAATAAAAAAAATATCTAGACCATGAGCCCTACGTAAAGCAAAGTGAATGAGCTCCAGTTAAATCTTTAAATACTTCGAAAAAATTGCTTTCGTCATCAACTGTACATGCCTCTTTGCATAAGTAACCAACTTCAATTATTTAGACAGGTGTCACTGTGCGTGTTTACCTAAATAGGAGTGTTATTCAGTCAAGTAATTAACGTTCTCTTTTGTATCAGAAACTAGCACAGAGACGCGTGACGTTATTTTTCTCAATATGACTATATACGAGTTTCAGCGTTTACACGTGCCAATCTCAGAAGAAACCAATCAAGAGGACGACGCAACATCGCAGATCACGCAAGCGGACGATAGAGACATCGATACGTCACAAACTCCAACTCAACAGAAACAAGAAAAACGTGAAAGTCAACAGGAAGAATTACGTAAACTACAGATGGAGGTAAACAAAAATGAACGGCAAAGCCCGGTCGTGTTAGGTTCAATTGGGCGACACTGCTCTTGTAGCAGACGAAATGAAACACTTTAAGAAATATGATTCATTACCAAAGAAAGCTTCTTTTTGAACTGATGCTTGACCAGCTGGTCCAGTGAGGACAGGGATACATTTTATTTTATAGCGATACATTGAAGAATATATCGTTTTATTCATTAAATGTACAGCATAACTGATTACGATAAGATATAAAAAATCTCTAAAAATAATGCACGAACATTTCAAATCAAGGGATTTGTTTAAGGGAGTATATCCAGTCATATTCTAGCTAAGTTAACAGATCCGTCAGGTGATCAAGAGCCTTACCGTCCGTAGCAGCTTTTTTTATTGCGTAATAATTAAATACTTCGCCATCACACCACATTTAGGTAACTTATTTAGTTCAATAATCTGCTAAAGATCCATTAGATTATCCACAAAATCGCAGACTTCCTTATTCGGTTGTTTTGTTTTTGCTGATTCATAAGTCAATAGTGTCTAGAGACGTTGTTCATTGATAAGCACGGCTAAATAATATAATTTAATAGTGGTAAATTGATTCAAAGACTGCTTGGATCGTTTTAGCTATTCTCATGTCGAATTGGGCATGAGCAACACTGAAGTTAGCGGACCACCCTCGCACACAGCTTAGATCTAATAGCAAACAAGGCCTTATAAGCAACACTTTCTGTTTGAGACTGATTACGTAAATAACTGCGAGTTCGGTATCAATATGTTAGATTTATACTCGCACTTTTCCCCATTATAATGCAGTAATGATGTGTTTACCTAATACGTTTAGGTACGTGCGCTGATCTTGGTTTGCAACCCGACGGAGGTGCACTTCATTTTGTGGTGAAGGCTAACTGTCTGAAGTAATGCCTGCCGGATGTAAAATACAGAAAACCTAATACATCGCCTGTGTATTCAGTAATGTGCTGGCCACGCCGCACATTACTGAAGACTATAGCACATACAATACTGAAATGTCTTGATTGACGTCTAGCATTGAGCTGTTCTAACGCATAAGGTGTAGAGCAGAGGTCATAGTTACCATCCTCCAAAAAAGGGAACAGTTTTTCTTCAATTGTTCTGAGACTTCAACCTTTATAGAAAAAAAATGGGGACTGATGAAACCCTTTCGGGGACTACGCCTCTATTGCAGTTAAGCAAATTGTAGCTTATTTATTGGCAGATAAACGGCTAGTTATGCTGATGATAGAAATAATGTTTATACTGTAAGAACCTGTTTGCACAGTTGAATAAGTGGCTATTAACATTAATCATATAACCGATGTGAAGATTAACTAAGAGACAATAATTGTTTACATTGCTTTTGGCAATACAGCTGGAGCAGTTGGAAATAAGGGCTGTTCAGCTCGATAAAGAAGAGGATCATCTTAGGACGATTATTAAAGAGGAAAATAAACTCAAGAAAGAGATTGAGGAGCTTCAGGCCGATGTATATCGCATTGAGGTAAGACTTTCAGACCTGACTCTATTAGTGGTTATCCGGGCAAGTGACGCCGTAGTAAATCGAGGTCTCCATTTAAGCACATAGTGACCCCTCTGTTCCAATATGAAAATCAAACAAATATGAACCTTTATTTTTTGCTAACACGGAATACGTTATAAAATTATGATAAATTTTAGAAGGAAAAGGACACAGTTATGGAGCGTGGCCGTCTTCTGAAAGATCAAGCAAAACTGTTGGGCAAAGAGTCTATGTCTAAACGGGCCGAGTGCGAACAACTCGAAATGAAAATTCAGCAGACGCAGACGGAGCACCTGATGACCATGTGCACGTTGCATGTCAAAAGTACGCGCGATCTTCGGATTGCCTTATCTCGATCTCAAGGCGCAGTACATTTGTTTGATTCAAAATTACTTTCTCCACGGGAACTACAAGACAGAATTGAGAAGACCCGAAACGAAACAACTTCGTACAATGAACTTATAGAGGTATAGATTTTCATATTTGCCACATTAATAATAAGTGTAAATCAATAAGGTTATCTTTTATTTCTACATCGTTGCATGAGCATACTATAGTAACCCAATGATGGTGAGCAACTTCCGTTGTCCAGCCAGTGTTCCTCAACGGTTCCAAAGCTTAATCAAATTGTGGCTACGGCTATCGCCGATGCAAACGATTTCTTCGGTGAATGAGAGATACGATTATCTCAGACAGACAGCTAGTGATAGATATTTTTTTGCTAACGAAATATAAACATCTTTTTTTATTTACTTTTTTTTGCTTAGTTTATGCATCTCATTACGCCAGTGACTGTTGCCACGTTGAGTTAACTTTAGGCAATTTCAATTTAACCTTGATCCTGTTTGTAGCGTACGACAAATGTAATGGATCGACTGGAAAATAGCGAATGCGACCATTTCATCTTGGAACAGCAGGAAGGCAAAGACCTTCTCAACTTTTTTAGGATAGTTAAGGAAGTGTACGTAAAGGAACTTAGCGCACTTGATCAGGCTGCAGGACGGTTTGCAAAATGTGCGGAGCTGAAGATTTTAAGGAAATTATAAGGATATTTTTAAAACTTTTGAAAAAGCCGACCTTGGCATCGGAAATATCTACCCATTTTCAGCTGAATTTGAAAGTTAAAAACCAGTCGAATATAAAATACACCACAAGGGCTTTTTGAACTTCAATCGAACTTATTGTAGCTATAGAAGTATACAGGTTTTCGGTCAGACCATATTCTACAGCTAAAGCTGCCAAATTATCGATATTTTGTTAGATCACAACAGCCAATAGACGGATCACAAACGCATGATTTTCCGAATTACCTTTCCATATAGTAGTGTTTCAGTGTTATAACACCATACAAATTTACCTGACGATGGCCAGACGCACGGAAACGGAGTTGTGTCAACTGCAATCAAACAAAGCAAAAATAAAGATTTTAACTGTCCGATCTATGGTAAGTTTTTAGAGGCCGCCAGGCACCGTGGATGGCTTCAGAAAGCAATAACGAGAAACGCAATCGAATTGTCGTCAATTTTCGATAAACTGTCTGACCCGTTGGTAAAGCGTAACAGCCTCTTTGAAAAGCCTGGGGCAAACTCTGGATTCGTTTGAGTGGGCGGTATGTTCTCATTCCAATGATTTTGCCTACCTCTTTCATAAATTTACTTCAGATATTCACACTGTAGATACCCATTCAAGTAGGATGCGGCCGTGAATTGCAAAAATCTATTATCATAGATGGGTTGGCGTCTTTCGTTAGGGAGCTATACATTAAAAGGAATACATAGATCGTTCGCCTGAGCAGCGAGTTCGACAACATTTCTCTTAAGAAGTTTTTAATGGAGAGAAGAGTCCAAACGTGGATTTTTTCGTTTTTACGTTCCCACTGATTCGACCTTCTTTAATCACACAAGTTCTGCAGGAATTCTAATAGGAAAAATGCTTTACTTCCGTCTGATATTCGAAATGCGGTCAACATAAGTACGTTGTGCGTTTGCTTTGCTAATTTCAAAAAAACAAAGTAAGCTGTAACTTATAAGTAAAAAAAGCTAGCACACAGGATATGTCATGCAAAAATATGTTAAAAACGGTCAAGCTTGCTGTCATGCAATAAAAATTGTTAGATTAGGAATCCCTTTAGGTTTCTAAGCGTTAAAGTGGCCTCATCAACAAACATTCATGAACAAAAAAGAAATTTGGTTCTTAGCACGCAGATGCTAAGGTTATATTAGAGCCTTATTATGGACGTGCGCACAAGTTTTCTTGTAATCTACTCGGATGTTGATTCTGTTATTAAAGATGGCGAAACACTGTGTCGAATAACACGAACAGACATTAGTTTATCGAACAAATTGGCCGCTCACTTTATCATATAGTCCCGACCTCCGAGGATCGTTGATCACGGAGTCCCAGAGCCTTCGATAAGATCGCCATAACGAGGTGCTCTGAACTTGTACATCGAATAACGTATTGCGTAGAATAGCGCTCTCGATTTGCTCACTCGTGCGGCGATGGCAAACAAAAATCGTTACCATAGAAAAGTTGGTAGCCATCCAAACGAAATTAAGAAGACATTTCCGTGGTCATCTGATTTGCCTTCTGAGATCTTTTGCTGAGTTTATTGCAAACCACTTTTGAGGCGTTCATGACCTCCGCAGTCAGTATGTAGATGTTATTTAAATAACCTTTTCTGTGTGATAATAGTTTAGCAGGCTATGTCTTTCTACTTAGGCTTTTTAGCGGAAGCATGATATTTGGCGATCTATAAAGAACGAATTCGATCGTACTTTCGAATTGGAGACCGAGTGCGAGTGGAGGTTTTGATGTGTATTTCCCATGAGTTTAGTCTTAACCTTTAATTTTGTTCGATAATGATACGTATACTGTTGTTTGGCTAAACATCCTAAATCACGCTCTAACGAACTTTTACACTTGCGACCCCACTATTGTATACTTACTGCTGACTGTACACTTCTGATCAAGGTAAGGTATTTACACATTAGTTCGCAAGTTAAGAGCTTACCATACTCTTAAAAAATGTATAACGTCATTTGTTTTTGCTAAGCAACTTACCATCTCGAGTTTCGATCCTACGGCGAAAGTCATAATACATAGACAGGTACCGTTATATTAGTGTTTTATTAAAAGAAATGGTAAACATAGAACACAATGTGTTTAAGCAAGATAATTATGGATGAGCCAGCGATGTACTCAATTTTAAAATAGATAAATTGCGCTCAATTCTTAAATGTGAGCTGCTTCTTAATAGTGATTAGGTTCACGATTTACAATAGTGCATTTATTTTCTTTATTAAATCCACGTGTACCTCTATGCACGCTTATCAATTTGACAGGAGATGCATAATTTGTTTCGATGTTCAATATGCGCTCATTTGATGGAACCTTCTGTCAAATGGGCCACTTGGACACAGAAGGTTCTCTCAGAAAAAAGGTTTGTTTTTCTCTACACTGACTCGGCTAAGTCAGATAGGTATCTTAGGAAAAAACTCGAATCGCGCGTCAGACAGCTTCATGGAGACCGACTTTAATAGATTGTTTAGCGCTGGGACGACCTTTCCGGGTTAGGTCGGCTCCGTAATTCTATTAGTTGCAGGTGATGGCATCGTAATGAAAATCAGGTCAGAGTAAAAGTTTCTTGGGCTCATCCAGCAATTTCGCAAACCAGTGATGCTATTCTTATGACAAAAACAAGCTGACTTGAACAAGTCGCTCTCTGGGATTCTTAGAGGTGGACTCAGGTATCTTGGAACTGGTCCAGATCATAATGATGAATAGACCATATAAATATTAGCGGGTTTAGAATAGAATTGTATTCGTTCTTATGCTCAGATTGACTCTGAACCTCGTAGCGTAACTCACAAACCTTGCTGAATTAAGTTCAACCATGAATAGCTGACACAAGTCAATTGATGATTTTCTAATAATATGCAGAAAGACTTAAGAATTGTAAATTGTAAGGCATTTGAGGACTCGAAGATGAGCTAGAAAGGCTGTCTCTGAGGTATCTATCTTTAAGATAAGAAGGCTTGCGAATCGATTTTTTCGTCGAGGAGAGCTCACTGGAGTGTACGATACCAGCCATTTTCTAAACACATTAAGGAAATGGTACATTGGTATTTTGTTGTAAACATCTGTGTGTCAATCTTGGATCTGAGATCGGCCGAATTAGTTCGAAGAGTTAGGGTGGGTCTCTTGTCTTGTGAGGCCTTAACTATCCTATTCGTTACTCAAAGGTCACGAGCGGCATATAGAAAATAGAAGTCTCTAGAGCAACATGTCTTTTGGTGCCAAAAGATACTACCGAAAAAGCACACGTGCAGCGGACTATATGAATCTAGAGGCAACATCTGAAAGACTACGAAATTACCTTTCTATAGTTTCTGCAATAAGGAATCTTGTGGATTATATATACAGCATTGTTAGTCGGACAATTCCGTCGGATACAAGAAATATTATTATTGCTTCATATCCAATTATCTGACGTGTCGTATACGTTGTTGGCCTAGCATAAACCAGCGACGCCTAATTAAAAGAGAGAGAGAGAGAGAGAGACTTATCGCTGTATTTTAAACCGAGTACACTTTAATTACAGTTTATCTATTGTAAGGGTCCATCTGCAAAATGAAATAAGCTTAGAAGACATGTCTGTCATAGGGGCCTTGAAGTTCATTTGGGATAGATCCGACAAGTTGTAGAAAGATGCGGTGAATAATCAGTAATAACGAGTAATCGAAAATTACATTTACTATCAATTAGATCATTGAAATTCTAGATTACCTATAATTGTAATGTAGACCGGCCATTGTTTTAGAAGAGTAAATGTGGGCGCCTACCATAATATCTAGCCGTCACCAAAACGATGAAGCCAAAGTTCTCTGCGTATTTTGAAAGCAATATCATTGAAAAATAGCATCTAATAAAATAGTAATAATTTTAAGTTATATTGTAAGATTATCGCTTCGATCGTGTACGGACACGTGTACGAGTATTAACACAAGATGAATGTACTGCAAGCTTCAAATAACTTTTGTACTGTCTTTATTAACCTGTTAAGGCGTTACAGCTTTTTGTCTACGTTGTCAATCAAACTCGATATTTCAGTTGAGTAAGTTTAACTGTTCAATTCGACGAGAGTGCGTGGTTCAAGGCTAACGAACACGTATTTATTACGATATTAGCGCCTATGTTTTTCGGGTTTCCGGCGACTGCTTCAAGTGATGGAATCCGCCATTTTGTCCGCACCAACGGTTCCTTTTTCCTACGTGTATTTGGTTAGCTAATTGCATCCGAAATAAACTTCGAAGCCTGGTAAGAGCATCAAAAAAGAGACAAAAGTCTTCACTAGCACATCATAATAGCTTGTTATACATTGTTATACTGTTACATAGTCAACTGTACTTAAAGGCTAAACATCTTTTGCATACACAGTACAGTCGCAGGTGATGTGGAACTTTTTTGGCCACTGAAACATGGTGAACCCGATCGCTGAGTCGTGTGGCACTACTTTATCAACAACGAGAAGCCAAAACAATTGCTGTTCGACCTGTCTGAAGTCACTTATCTTTTCGAAGATCATTGGAGCCTACCTTGTATGTAACTCTTGCTCTGTACAGCATTTGACCCGCTTCTGACTAAGCATATCGAGTTTATATATACATACGAATAATGTAAAAACTACTTGTTTATCTCTACGAAGGTTTAAGTAGAGATTGCTTTAAAGTAATACTCCAAATTGACTGTCGATACGTCGCCAGTGTTCGGGTACGCACTGAAAGGGCACATCCCTGCAGAGTGGGCCATCTTACAAAGACACAAGTAATTTTAAAGGATCATTATATGAGCATAGTTCTCAACAAAACCCAATCCTCGCTGAACACAACAATAGAGACAATTGGAAACAAAAAATTAATCGTCTAAAATTTCTAGCTAAAATAGGTCCACAATCTAATTCTATTCAGTTTAATAAATTTCGGTTCCTAGAGTATTGGGAGACCTGTTAACGTTGACTAAGTTTACTCTCATAACGATTGAAGTGCATCGTTATGAGGCCGTTTGGACTCAATTCGGACATAAACATATTAAGGAGCAATTCGAACAATGGATTTATGATCTGAGTAATTTCTAAATAGGTGTTTGAGGGTAGAAACTCTTAAGAGCCGGGAGATGGGACAGTTAATAATAGAATGCGTTGCTTTAGTCGCACATAATGGGCATCGTCTCTCCAGCAAAATAGACAAGAGCATGTTAGCATTCCTACAGTAAATTAACAGGCTATTGAGAGCAATGGCATCGTTTCTAATTAGCAAGACGGCAATAAATTAAAAAATAAAATAAGCATGAAATTCACCTGCCTAATCACGTATAATATATTTAAATCAATGGTAACTACACCCGAAAATAATCCAGCTGTAATAAATATGTTCATGAGCGAGTCGTCCGGGAGAGAGGGCATTAACTGACCAAGATAAATTGTATCCCTGGGGCTGTCACGTCTGTTGTCTCTTAACTATTAATATGCTGTTATACAATTCACTGTTCTAAGCCTAGTGTGTATATGCGCCACTATACACAGAGAACTTCCATAGACTTCGTAGCAGTCAACGGGGATTCTAAACAAACGAGTTAACAATGGCGCTCGTCGTATGATTTAACTGTGAATATACACAACATACACTGGTAACAGCAATTGCTCCAATGGAGGCCTACTGACGAGGAAATTTATTTCTTTGCCACATCCCATTTTTGCCTAAATAAAGGTGATATTTAATTTAATTATTTATCATTGCAAACAAATTTAGATGACGGATGATAGCAGGCAGAGAGCAGCAATTGTGTATCCAACATTTCTATGGCATCAACAAATATATCGCTTACTCAAATATGATTGTGCGGCTAGCCGACGCTATGGCTAGTGTGAGTGTTGGCATTTATTGGAAACGTACATTTCGCTTACAAATATCAGCTTAATAATATTCTTTGTTCGTTCCAATTTTGCAGCATTGATTCGTCGTTGCCAGGACCTGAAACGGCGACATCGTTGTCTCTTTGGACAACACAAATGCCAGTCCTTAGTCATTTGCTTATTTTAGAAGCAATACAACCAGTATGTGATCCCCAATCGATCTGTTTCGTACCAGTGGTTTACTAATATACACGATTTACCGAAATAAACTTTACTGACTATGCATAATAATTGAACAAAACTTCTTAACAAAACACAAACGACACAATTCTGTTCCAGAGTTCACGTATTCAGGATTAAAAATGTCTGTTCCGTCTGATGGTTAACTAAGTTAAGGAAAACCCACGACACTTACGACACTAAATATCGCAGATATCTTCAAATCTCTATTGAAAGCGAGATTCAAGAACCAGCCAGTCATAGTTTATGTTAAGTACCCATAAGCCATCTAGAAGCCAATGACTCCGCCATTACAATGTCTTTTCAGTGCCGGTAAACCTTCTCTTAGAAACGCGTGTGTACGCTAGAAATGACTTAGTCAATAGGATTCGAAATGACACCTTGCATCTCTACGAGTTTATACGGATATAATTGCTGGTAAGGGGTATGTCGCTCATGCAGACGGTCCTCATGGCCAGAAAGAATTTTAGCCAGAACGAACGCAGGCTTGTTAATCCACTGGGTGTAACATTGTAAGATTGGACGAGCGTTGGTGACGCGACACAAATTCGACCAAGGGTCGATTGCGACTGTCGAATTCGTGTTGGAAAATATCGACGATATAGACTACATATTCCAGCTCATTGAAGAGGTAACTTCGCGTCAACAACAACACGAAGACTCTTTTATAGAAAGATTCGACGCGAAAAAACTTTTCGAACAAAGCTACAGTATCATTAGCAGTACCGGAGCTGCCGTCGGAGCGAAAGCGCCTGAGGAAATCGCTCGTGACATAAATAAATCCTAACTAAACGTGGAGTCGAGTTTTGACCTTGACTTGCCTAATACGTCTCAAGCAGTTTCCAGTCGATTACCACATTTAAAGAATTAGCATAGTCTTCAATAGGCGTCGACGAAGAGAAAAGTAGATCATCTTGTTTGACATTAATCCAGTATGGCTTGGCCTTATAATGACAAAGTTACATATACATACATGTATATATATATATATGCATTTTCTAGAATAGTTAGAGCTTTTTAAGGGTAATGCAATACCTGAACCGTACTTGCATATTGAGCATTCTTAGGGGATTGATATGACTTAGTATCACTGTACGATAATGCGGACCGGCAACAGAGGCGACGAACGTGATGAGAGCCTTTTATAGGACCTTGTTCCGGTCCCTTTTTTACAAAAGTTGAGACCTTTTGCGACCACATTTGTTTTAATACTTTCCTGTACGATAAGCGTTGCATCCAGAACAGCCAGGCCATCAGAGTATATTCCGGGAAAGACATAGTGATTTTTGAAGAGTTTTCCAAGTAGATCCACAACTGATCGATCACCTAACAATGCCAACCATGTCACGGTATCGTCATCATATTCCTGTGGCCGGGCGCCCTTGAAAATGGATCACATCCGCGAGTCAATGAGCTTTTCTTCTTTAACTCAGTAAAAACATCTTGCACTATAAAGACAACAAGCACAGATGTACGTTCCGGATCGGTGACGAAATTCTGGTGAAAAGCTTCCGTCATTTAATATGTTTTATTTTATCAATATATTGAAAACAACAAACGCCTTGATCGGCAGTCCGGTTTACTCAAACATAGAAGCATGCGAAGTTTGTTCACGCTTTAGCAGCCAAGCAAACACACACTACAATAACACACGTGTTTTATCAAGGCGTTGTACTTTTCTGGTACGGTTGTGCGATATTTTCTTTATGGAATACGTGCTCGATATCTGTGTCGAGTTTCTCAAGGACCGACGCTGTGAGAAGCCATGTAATTGAGGTCGAACACTATTAATTTTGCGACGTAGATTCCTTTCATAGCCTTGAACATACGTCGCCATTTCGATTGTTCTAGAATACACGGAGAGTTAAATTATATCAAGAACCAAATAAATAATCAAAGACACCACAAGTCACATTCACAGAGAGAACGATTTTTTTAATCAATCCAAGATTCGCAAAGTTAAATTTTGACTTGATACTTAAAAACTAGAAAATTTGAATTGGAATATTGTACTTTACCACGCAAATATTCAAACAAGTTTCACGAAAAATGTTCAAGATACGTTTTTCTTGACAAACAATATATTTTTCATACTGAAATTTACTCAGTAAGAGAAAATCATTGAATTCCAATGGGTCTGTAATGATAATCGTTTCTGAAGTGACAGGTTTCATTTATGAGATGTTTCACGGCTAAGCCAACTTGCTTAGTTACCATTAATTTGCACTATTTTCCCATTGCAAAAAGTCCAATAGAACCGTCTGTTGTGAATATAAGTTATCGTGTACGATAAAAAGTGTTAATCGGCAGGTTTATGGAAAACTGTGAACGGTATGAAGCTGCACCTTGGCCAGGTAGCCGATGAAAACCCTACAAGGGTTTGACACAAATCCTCTACTGAAGTTGATCTGACTGAAATCACCAAAATGCATTACGGAAACAATGACCAGCGTTGTATGTGCCACATTTTTGCTAGGTTTGACATTTCCAAATCTGTAGACAATGTCGATCCTTCAACTTGTATGAAAAAAACGTACAAAGCTGCCTCGCTGAAAAAAACTAGTCTTCTGCATTTCATATGTTGTATCACCATATAAATTTTTTGCGTATGAATCATTTAGTTTTTCGTGCAACGTACTGAATGAAGGTGAGGAAAGTTATATGGCGCATATGTTGTTTTGCCAAGCACATAGAAACTTGTCTTCGCGTGTGAAGACATCGATAGTACAAGCACTTAACAGGTGAAGAACCAAAGTCTGACTAGGTATTCGGTTTTCTCCTTTATAATATCAAGATGCTCCGTGCTGTTTCCAAATATCGGCCGTGTTTTAGCGTGGCTCAGATGCAAACACAAGAAGTTCCTGAATTCACAAGGGATATGCGCCGAAACGTATTCGACCGTAACTTAATGTTAATGGTTAACTTAGTAGATTACCTATTTAAAAGTGCGCTTTTATGAACCGGTTCGTTACGATCTTCGTAGATATTCAGTCATAAATCATTCGTTTATGCTGCTGATTTCTGTAATGTGTACTGCTTTTTGGTTCGAGCTGCTTAACTGTGACACTTTTGTCCTACTTCACCTACAACACAGAGTTCTAAGATACTACTACTCTTGGTAGCTTCTTTTGGCCAGCTAGTTACGAGTGTTTCAGTTCCGGCATCGAAAACGGATAGTCGATACCATGTCTAAAATCTGTTTAGGTTCCGTTGTTCCCTTACAGAAAACTTAGTAAGCAACAACAGAAACTGTTATTAGAATTTGAAATTAACATAGTCCATAACGGGAGAAAGCGACATGTCGAAATCCATGTGGATTAATGGTTAGGCTTACGCAATTATAAGGATGCCAATATATTTAGAAATTTATTTGATACGAAAAACCTCTTACTAGCGATGAGTACGCTAGACAGATCAGGGTCATTTTCGATTAACAGAAAATTAGCCCGAATTTTTTTCATTCCTCCTAACGGACCCGGCACATTGATGTTATTTTCATGATCTGCCTAATTGCGGTACACGTAGATGCGTTGGGAATAATACAGTCAAGAAAAAACAGGAACATATATGTAATACAGGGAAGTTTAGAAAAAAATAGATTCGTTAAGAACGATAATGAAAAAACAGAAATTACAAAATCTATGCTTTGAAAACAATGACAAAAAATCGAGTAGACATTAAAGCGCCTACGAAGCAGCAGCCGAGTCGAACGTCTTTGCTAGTTCGTCACATCTGCATTTTCTGCCATAAAATGGGCACAAAACCTTTTTTAAATAAGAGGTTATTCCTTACTTGCTGATTGAGTAAGTACTTTATTTATATTTATTTTACTTCTAAAATAGTTATTTTTATTCTAAAAATTATATAATAGAAAATAGTAAAATAATTCAGTAATAATAATAGTTTTGTCATATCTATAAATATTCTTATTATTTGTTCTAACCTTATAATTATATGATTAGGATCGTCTTGAGCAAATGCATTTTTGAGTGATGGCACGACGCGGTACCATTCTGTTAGATAAATCTTCAACAGGTCTCACTTAAATGCGAATTAAACGTTACTTCTAACATATCTTAGTTCGCTGTAGATTCTGTCGAGCTTTATTCAATTTTCAAGAGAACTTTAATTCACCTCATCCGCAGGTGCGACTCGTCAGGTGCCAATCATCCGTGTAAAGTTTCTGAGTTTCTAAAAAATCCCAAAAACTATATATATCCAATCGACAGACAGCTCTGATCGAAGATAGAGTTTTACTGTAGTTTTACCCGCTCCCCGATGCATTTGTACATTTCTGTGACTGTTCGCTGATGGGCTTCGCTTGTTATTGGATGACAGCGCGTATCAAGCGTCAGATGCAATACGCAGAATGGTGCCACGGCATCACTGTATAAAGATTCCCGGGTCGTTCAAGAAAGACAGCAGTAACTGACAAGAAGAGATACGCATTGATTATAAAATGTGGGTCCAGCTAGCAGTAGTGTTCATCTAGCTCTTTGTTGGAAATTAGCTAGCACAGAGGCAGATTACGTATTACAAATAGGTATTTAGATTGGTAGGAAATCGCACAGAAATTTACGAACAGCACATAGACAGCGATATATCAAAGTCCCCCCCACGAAACTCCTATTTCATCTCGATAGCAGTAGAATCGGTATTCATAGGCCAGTTAAACAAATGGCCATATAGTGATACAGGCAGAAGCGTTCCCCATGCCAGCGCAACCGTTTCCGTAATATCGGCTGTCCACCACAAGCTGTAATACAATTCTGCCGTCGGCTTGTTGTTCCTATTGATGTTTACCTGCACGGCGAGATGGTGCTTCGTCTCTCGCCGTTCCCATATGAACTGTGCCTCCATGTGACGACAACGTAATGGTGTGATGTGGCCAAGTTTGCCCAGATAAATTTCTGGTAGATAGAGAATCCATCCCTGCTATCGTGACCAAAGAGATCGAATGGCCTTTCCCAGTTCTGGCTCGTTAGCGACAGTGGTGGTGCACTGTTACAAAGCAAAACAAATTGTTTAGCAATGTGGCAATCTCTACGACTGTGACATAACACCTGCAAACAGAAACGTATCCGTTCTTCTCAATACCATACGCTCACTAAAGAGGGACTACTTATAAAATATGGCGAATTTGATAATGGCTTGATGTTAGTCGACGATTCATAAGGCACTATTTTATGAATAGATCCGGAGCAGAATGGGTCGTGAGGACTCTTCATTTGGACGCAAATAACCTGACTACAGACGATACAAATGAAAAAAACAATGAAAAAGGTCGCCATTGAGACGAAAGCTATAGAAATAATACAGGGATGAACTGACAAGGCACTAGCGGAGTTCGCAGAGAACCGGTCGGTTTCCAGGGATGCTGCTCAGGGGTTTATAATTTATACGAAAGATCAGCTCTGCAAAAATCAGGAAAAAATAGACACATGAAGAGTTTCAAAGTATGCTATACGATTGCTAAGGTCGGAAATAAACAAAAAAAAAAAGTCAAGCTAGTTCGATATATATTTCACAAATAATACATTCCATATTGTACATACGCTTACTGCGTGAATAATAATAGCTGTTATACTAAAATTATCAATAATCATAAATATTCTGCTTTTGATGTGATAAAGAGTTGAAAGACCGTTTAAAAACAGTGGGAGTTTACGAACGTAGATGGCATCGAACGCCTAAAACAAATATTACAGGATGTCATAATTTTGCAAATCTCAGACATCTATTATGAAATATGTAGGTTAAAGGAAAACGCCCGTTTGGATCCATTTTGAACTTATCTAATGAAGGCTATTTAAGAGATGAGTCACCCGCCATTCGCAAAACCCATTTCAAAATAATAACCTACCATGCTGTAAGTAGCCGATTTTGGTTTACCATAGTAGTACCATCTCCGCAAAATGTTATTAAAAAAAGACACTTACAATAGATATATAAAATTTTTCAATTTTATTAGAGAAGTAGCAAACAGATTGCAATACCTAGCATTAAATCTTTACGAAATTACGGCTCGTGGCTCATTGGGATTTAGTCAACCTGAACAATTTGCGCTTTTCGACCGGAAAAACCAGAAATAGATTCCACAAGCAGTATCTACATACGCTAATGAATTCTTATTTAAGAAGATATTTGCAGTTAACTTCTTGGACCGTCCAGAAGTTCAAAAATAAGGTTGAAAGGATATTTATGCCAACCGGTCCAACTGGCGACCGCTGTTATATGAATAGACAGCCGAATAAACGTCGGTAGGCCAGCTTTAGCCGGACGCAGACGAATTCTTCTTTCTCAGACAATTATTATTAAGCAGAGACAAAAGCCAATTATGAATGATGGTGAACATGCGTGGAAATGTTACTTTTAGAAGGTAAGAGGATTCCATTTTGAGCTGTCGTAACACACCCCCATAGCAAAATCTAATGGTCAATTCTATATTCGCCTTTGGAGATGCTAGCCATGTTAGTTTTCTCCTTCATTAGCATAAATTCAATAGGAGAAAACACTGCTACATGAAATTAAGTATGATATTGAACATTGAATTCTGATTGACCACGCCAAGTCGTAAATGTGAAAAAAAAAGTGACAGTAGAGTGAGCGAACGCAGCTTTGTGGAGTCTTTTTTGATTTATCGGACACTAACTACTAAGATTAAGTCGGATACGAGCGGATCATCAGGAATGCCCTAATCGGGTTGTCTGTAGCCCTCGAATGATCTTACTAAGAAGAATAAAAATGAAATAAATAGTACACAATCTTGGCCTGTTATCTAATTAATTCATATTAATTGGTTAAGATTTCCATTCATCGTGTGCGGCAGAATAGAAAATGCTCTTTAACTCAATGATCCACTTAGGTGAACTAAATGAGTATTGAATTCTGCTCAATAGGTATGAGATATTGAACATAATTCTGATATAATTTGTCGAAATTTTAAAATACGATTTTCTCACAATGCTCAACGAAGGAGTCGATGGGGATGTCGCCGCATCGAATCATTTTATGGATTTTTCTTCCATGTTACTATATATTATGGTATGTACTCTTGCATAGCACTATTTCACGGCTGAGTCCACTAGCCAGTCATCGTGAGGGCGAGACGTCATTAAAAGTGAAGCGGTTACAAGTCCCTTTCCATGCGTCGATTTCCAGCAGTGACCCCCCTCTGACCTTCGGTGATTACAGAGGGTTGTTGAATATAGCAAAATAAACGAATCGTCGCAGCTCGCAGGAAGTTTCTACCTCCCCAGATCGGTTGATCAGAGACCTTATCATATCCTTCGTGAGCGATCGAACACATTTGCGTGTTATTTCGCATACGAGTCAACACGACAGCGCAAAATTGAAAGCTGCCTATATTGCACTTCACGATATCTAAAGGTAACTGAAGTCGAGTGTCATATCCGCCTTGTTTGCCAGTTAAGCACTTGTTGTTTAGGTTGATGTATGCATGCTGGCTTGGGCACAGCTGTACGACAATTGTTTGATATTGACATCCTTTAGGGCATTGCTTAAACAAGTTGCATTCGCATCGCAAGAAGTGCGCATTCGTTCAAATAAACAGACTGCATACAACCGGTGATACTGAACTCGAGAAACAATGAAGATATCGACCCCATTGAAGTTAGCAGTTACTCGAAGTTCGTGGACCACAGCCTGCTTTGTGATGGTATATGTCTTGACGGGATTGTCTGCAGCTCAGGACGACGCTACGAAGAAGTGCCTGGACTGTATTTGTTATGTAAGTGTTATTGATACGGATTGATATTGTTAGTCGCTAGCATATTTCAGTATAGCCGTATCGTAAAGGTGTCGCTAGTCTGAACTCGCCAAGCTCAGAGCCGTTACTTACGCTGTTGCACTCGCCATACTATTAGCACTCATTTTACAATAGCAATTGCTACGGCAAAACGGAACAGAGAATTTGAGAGCCACTGTCGGATTGTTGTCAGAATCGAGGCGTGGCTTGTATAGGTCTATTCTCTGTATTGCGCCTTGTTTTCCTGCAGTGAGTTATGCACCGATACTAAATTGCTCTGAAGCGTTACTATTTCTTCAACATTAATAAGCGGGGAAAAAGACTAATTCAGCGATCACAATCGAAACATATCGAAGCAAAATGTACCGTTTGACCATTAGTCATCGCAGTCATATGCTCATTAACCGACATAATTCGACTAAAAATAAATTGCTTATTATTATTATTATTACCATTAGTTATTGTAACAAATGACTTCTCATTAAATAATATTGGGACTTCTTTCTTGAATCGCAGAATTTAATAACTTTGATTATAGACAAACAGTCCATGAGCTTATTATAGTTACTAAAATAAATCCGAAGGTATGAAAACTATTAAGATTTGACAACGGCCTATACTTCTTTTGTCGTCGGATTAGGCAAAATACAGCGGTTCCGGTTTTTCTATTACCGTCACGCGTTCCTTCACAAGCTTGTCGGGCTACGCAAACGTGGATGATACTTACAGTATCGATTGAGATACAAACATGGAAATTACTTATGCTTTTCTGTTGGTTCTGAAGTAATTTTATAGAATGTACAGCAAGAGTGAATTTCGGAAAAAGCGGCAGAATAAAAACGATTGCTTTGGTCTATGTAATCCCAGGCAAGTACAAAGTGCATCGCAAATGCTCCGTGTGATGGATACTGCGGCCCATTTCAGATTTCTGAAGCTTACTGGATCGACGCTGGCAGGCCAGGCGGAACTCCAGGTAAGGGGTAAATCAGGGAATATTATTTCGGCTCTCACGAGACTGAATGCTCTATGTTGATTCAACGCTTTTTTTGTATCCATATATATATGAACTGTCTATGGCAGTTTCCACCTTAAAAGACGGGACACTTTATTTCTTTGTTTTTAAAAAGGCTAGCATATTTAGGCCGACGCGATCTAGTCATAATAATTTTCATTAAATACGAATGTCATGAAAATCGTCATTAAATTTCAGGCTATGCTCAGTGCGCCATTAATCGGAGTTGTGCCGAAGACACAATCATCTCTTACATGAACAAGTTCGGTACGGACTGCGATGGCGATGCCCAGGTCACTTGTGATGACTACGCTCGAATGCACAAGGCTGGCAGGGGTGGTTGCAGTGCCCCGTGGGTTTTGGATACTCCGTATTGGACCCAGTATACACAGTGCATGCAGGGAGGGTCTAGCGGCTAAACTTCTTTCTGGCGCCACAAAAAGCAAACGCCAGTTCCGTGTTAGCCCATAAACTCTAACTAATTGACTATTCATTGTATCTCATGTCATGCAGCATCAATTCTATTTATATGTCTTACAATGGGTAATATATATATATATATATATATATATAAGAAACTGTCCGAACGGGATGAGCTGCGCTATGCTGAGCAATGATTCATGTGCGAAGTCTTGGACCTCACAACTACACAATGTAGGTAAATCATTCTGCAAAAATTTTTGCTGGCTGAGATACGTATCACACAAAAAGGCTTAAGTCCTAGACTTACGATGATTTGTTCTCTGAAGATTAATATATGAGAATAAAGATTTCTGAAATTCGATAATAGATAAAACTATTTAGTAGTTTCTCACAGTCATCAGTATAACTTTATGGGAAGACGTCTGCTAAATGTTATCCGATTGGCGTACTCTCATATAACTCTTGGCAAATTGTCCACTTACGCGAGCAAAGAACCTAAAATTGTCGCGTAAAGCGTGGACCGTTTTCGGCAAGAATCTGCAGAAGGTTGCTAAAGCTATTAAAACATAAACGACTTGCATTTGAGAGTGAGCAAAAGGACCACAGAATGGCCCATCAGAGGTTCGAGACTATTATTATAACAAAATATTACGAAATGTCGGACTGCTGCTAAATGTCAAGTCTGTGCCTAACTGCATTCATTATCGCGCAACGGTCCTCAACAATAAAGCTGGATAGCTTCTTCATCTTCTTCTTCTTTTTCTTTTTGAAAAACACACTCAACATATTACTTGTAAGTAAGAACAATTGCTATGATAGAGTTATGATGATGTGTAGGACGGTGACGACGCGTGACTTGAGCTCGTATGAGGAGCTGTAAGGGTTCGTGTATCGAATAACATGTACTCGAATTGAGCCCGTAAATATTGTATGTACAACTACAACATGGTGAACCGATACTTGCATTCGGTCTTGTGTTAAAATATCGATTTCGCCATAGTGGGCTAAGTCTGCATGACATACAACATGTAAATGAATAGTTGTACGTCTACGAATGAAACTTCGAATCGACGATCACAACACTGGAAATGGTAATCTGCCGCTTTAGATAGACCAGAACTAGTCAGAGTGTGAAAGATACACGTGGTGGTGCTCACGATAGTCGAAGACACGGAGAGAATATATCTCAAAAGTAAGTAGAATTCAAACAACGCTTCAGCTTAGGTTTCAAGTCCTCTTTTATAAGGCTTTCGATATATTCTTGCTAATGCTTGGTCAATATACAGTGGTTAAGACAATCGCCATACCGAAGTAATTCCATTAAATACTCATGTTGCTATTCATGTTGTTTTATGAACGAAATATGGCACAGCGTCTAATAGCACAAAATAGTGATCTTACAGCAGGAGACCTTTGGCTAGAGACACAGTCAATTTATCTAGAACTATTGACACAGAACTGTGTATATTTCGAAAAAGGACTGACAGTAATATTCCGAAAATAGCTACAACTAATTAAGCCATTGCATGTTAATTTCGAAAAACCCTATTGAATGTAATGGCACTAATTAACATAATTAATCTACTTACCCCCGAAGAAGAACTTCCCATCTTTGATAATCTACAGCGGCCCTAAAGCTGACAGTTGGTAACCACCCGCTACTTCATTTACGTTATTTCAATCTAATTTACATTAGTGGAGAACGTCCACCTTCTGTCGGATATTAAACCTCCTCTGAGTATTGTAACCGTGGAGGTCTGCGTTCTCCAGCGGCAACCTGTAAGGGAAATTGGTAGTCGTACGGCGTCACGCTTCGGCGAAGGCCGAAGAGCTGTATTAAACTTTGTCGTTAAAGATATCATGGGCGACACCGCGAATGTCGTCTACTGGGGTACTCCGGACAACGCTCACCGAATATCTTCGCTTCTGCCTATTGGTAAACGAAAAATTTATATATATTTGTGTATGTATGTATGTATATACATATATATATAAAGAGAGAGAGAGAGAGAGAGAGTGAGAGAGTATGTCACTTGATGGTAGGAGAGTTCTCAGCGAATAAACTCGCTTACAAATGTGACCTTTATTGCAATAACATCCATATCTCTTGCTACGCTAACAAGTATATAATGAATAATATAATCAACTGTCAAACTGATCTGTCAAGAGACTTCTACGTCAGCCTGTATATTTCGTTAAACACCAATTATCGAAGATACGTTGCTTAATTAAGTCAGTTTTAACATTAATGTATTTATTTGCAAACATATGCGTGCCTATAAGTCGTGAACATGATGTCGTTCATAATCGCCGAAAGCAGCCAGCAGTCGCATATACAATACTTTTTAAACCGCTACGAACCTTCCACTGGATTATATGACAGACCATATATAAATAGACTGCAGCGGCAGTATGTGTAAGCTCTTTTCAGTGATAACTACTTCTATTTTGAATTTAGCGCCTCGAACGAAAACGTTTACATTTGGTTTGGTTACATTTGGTTTACACATGAAAAACTCGCTTTTTCTTTATCACTACAAGGTATACATGAATGCGTGTATTCTTAAATGATTAAAAATATGTATTGAAGATATACCTACGGTTAAAAAAATTCAATTAGCAGTTTGTTTTCTTTGGGACGGCCCACTTTTTGTAAACGATTGTATTTAAAAAGATTCGATTTATGTTTTGGGGTTCAACTAAAAATGTTTATATTTTATTGTATTGAACAGTATAATCAGCTAGCATAGTTTGCTCGACAAGCGTATCGTTCAGACTCTATTGCGGTTATAATATTTGAATAATACATTAATTATTTTTCACAAAAGATTGGAAACGTTTAAAGGGGAAGCTAAACAGCATGCAGAGTCTCTTTCGAGTGAAGCAAAACCAGTTCTCATGACTTTAGCCAATATCCGTAATTAAAAATATTGTACGTTAGACATGTACTTGAACGTATCCCCACTTAAATACACCGTCAGTCGTTGTTAAATGCGTCGACATTAATATCCTTTTGGTTGATTATTGTTTTGCCAACGTCGGTGCCATATAATATAATCGTCATATCAGCAGAGAATTCATGATCCTAAAAGTTATTATAATTGGAATCAACCATTTTAACCAACTTGCTAGTGGTACGATATTCAATCTTTATAGGCGCAGCGGTACGACTTCCGTTTCTGAAGGTGACAGGCCCCCGTAAGGGAAGTTACCAATTCACGCCCTGTTGCACCTGCCAAATGGTCCTCGAGGTAAGCCATGGAAATAGCGCGCAATGGAGGCGGGCTGTTTCGCACTCTACATACTAGGATAGAATTAGTACACTCATTAGGTAATTATTTATATTTTGTCTATCTATAACAAGACGAAACTACAAAAATTTCTTAGGAGGTTCTGCACCGTGTCGTATTTTTGAACATCGATCAGATGTCTTGGACAAAATCGAATTTCCACAAAGAAACGCCTGCTTCTATGATACTAGTTGCAGCAGCCCTTAGGAACGCATGGTAGTTTGAACCGGGATATAGATGCGTTTCGTTTCGTACTAGAGGGCGCTATTCGCCTGAAACAATGCTCAGCTAAATCACGTAAGGTTCGAGACGTCCTGTTTTTTGTTCTAGTTACAACATCCTGAGAGTCAATGTCAAGCAGTGAAGGTTGCCCATCCTCGAAATATACACAGACTTACACAGGCATTGCATGTTCCTCCAGTCATGCGTGCCGATTCGAAGTCAATTAAAGAGCTTCTCGCAGAACAGCTCGAATGCAATGTGACAATTATGGCGGTTGTCGTTGATATTGGTAAGCGTCATTTAATTCTGATAATTAAACGTAGACGTAATACGAACGCGCATCATCATTTATTGGGTAAAGTACATTCTTGTTTTTGTTTGAAAATACTAGTTAACAGATTTTACTCAGAATTCGATTTGCAGGCCTTACCGGTTCAGGTTTAGTACCGGTATGTGCATTTGACGATAATCACCGTAAATAAATCACTCTAAGCGTATGTAGATATTTGTTTCGATGATGATATTTTCTTTGCCTTCTACATAGGCCTACCTGAAGAAGTCAACACACGGAATGGTGTAGAAAAGCGTTTGATGCTAGAGCTGGCCGACCAGAGCTCTCAGACAATACTGATGACGGTTTGGGGTGATATGGCACAATATTTGAAAGATCAGTGCTTGCCTTGGTGAGTCTACACATATAGACGGACTGCCATAAAATATCTATAATATCTCAAGATGCACGAACATATAGAGTAACAATACGATTTATCATTGGTAATAGGAAAGTGGAGCTAGAAAATATTTTTCACTCTAGCCAATTTATGTTGTTTTCTGTGTTTTTATTCTTGCAAAATATATTCACTGTTCCAATTATGACTTTACTGCAAATAGCAAACTTATTCAAAGTCTATCGAAATATTTCAATCCTTGGCTTGAAGATCAGGCGTACTTTTTCCCCTAAGATAATTCAGTTTGTTACAAGCATCCCATTTCACCTATAACATCGAAATAGAAATTCTCAATTATTACGTACGTAGTTATAGTTTATTTCTGATAACTTACGTGTGGCTCGTGCTGCCTGCACCCAGGGACACGGTCGTGCTTCTCCAAGATGCCCGGCTTACCGTTTCAACTCGATTTGGTAATCAGATCCAAACCAGTCCAAGAACACTCATAACAGTTGACGTTACTGGAGCAGACGCCAATGAAATAAAAAATCTGGTGCAAATCGAGGTACGAGTGTTTCTATATCAGTTTTGTCTACGATAGCCATATAAATGATGATATATGCTGGCTTAATGGATGCAGGATAATATCTGTATTTGAATGCAGACAGCGTATGGGTCTTGACTTGAATTGTATAAAACTTGACTGAATTAACATCGGCGGTTACTACTCTGTTAAGATCCACTGGCTTCAAAAACTCTAATTTTTATTGTAATTATTTTAGAAATGAAATAACAATTATCTATTGGAAGGTTTGGTAACCTCACGTATCTCGTTTAATTTAGACCACAAGGCGGTCTAGTTCCCGGTTATTTTTTTTGTATTTTGTGATTTTTATCAAAACTAGGCGCGACTTCAGCGTCTCCAACCAATGAAGCTGAACCGAGAAACAACCCGCCTTACTCAATACGAACCTCCCGGATTGCCCCAATGGGTCACGCTGCAGGTGTTGGCGTATCTCAACAAAACTGGTTTACCTCCACCGACCGTTGAAATCTCACGACCCTTTATTACCATTGGTATTGTGTAATTTGACAGTATCACACAGTAGAATGTGTTCATTAATCTTCGAAAATAATTAACAAATTTTCTGTTAAGTAGTCCATTTCTTACGCTTTATGATGACAACCTGCCATTGGCTTCATGTAAGCATCTTGCGTATACTGTTAATGGTCACAAATGGGATATGTGAATCTTCTGAGCAGCTCTTCTAACACGCTGGGATGAACCATCGGTGTGGGGGAGATGCAAGAAATGTCATACTTCTTCGACAGAATTCCTTTACTCAATCGCGGATCCAAATAAGCTCAGATGTGCACTTTGTGGAACTGACGCACGTAACCTCCAAGAACGTCGACTGCATGTTCCAGGATTCTTCTCGGATAGTTACGGCGAAATTCGGCTTTTGCTAAGAGAGCAGCATATAGAGCTACTTATCGGTAATAAGCAACATATGGTCACAAACTCATTTATTATAACTTGTCTACAATAAAATACTTAATTGTAGAAAACCTTTATTCTCTATGAACAATATTCTCTTATATACTCTGTGAACAATTGCAAAATCTAATCAGAGTGTACTTGCTGGAACAATTGGAATGATTTTTTTTTTTGTTTTTATCATATTTCTCCACTTCGACATTACCGACGTCGCAAGCCCACCGAACGGTCGCCTTTTTCCAATACATATCAACAGAATTATCCAAAGTCTCATCACTTGTAAATTCTCACTTGTCATGGCAATTACTTTAACCACTTTCCAGCTAATCATCCATTATTACCTTTTGAATTTGCGTAAGAAGAGGCATGGAGACCTTTGATGATTAAAATCAATACGATTTACAGTGCCATATTTAAGTCAGGAGTTCTCTTTAGCCTAATGTGTTTGGAAAAATGGGGTTCTCAAAAAAAATCAAGCATAAAAATTGTCCTTGGGTTCTCGATCGTCAAGCCCTTTACTGTATATATGTATTTAAACAGACAACAAGTTTTATTCAATCTGATTATATTTTTAGAAACGAAAATAATCTGTGGTGCATTATTCTGCTTATTGAGATCTTCTGCGCTTGATAGCTGTTGGCACTTACCCGATACTGAATTGCCAAAGGTGCGGTAGAGCTGCGTATTACCGAATTTTTTTTTCGTTCGACCATTTTAGGTCGGACGGAAGCATTAGATCCGGTCAAACTGATGGATCTGCTTGATGATCTCCAGTGGCAAAGATTTGTTCTGGAATTCTATGTTCAGCCCGCAGGAGAAGGCGAAGAAGGGAAAAACGCCATCAGGCTACTTCGGATCAGCAGTCCGACATCTCAGCAATGGACATTGTACCTAGATGCAGTTTTGTGATGTTGGTAAACAAGTTTTATAGAATAGGACCATACTTCGTGAAAAATTTCATTTTGCGAAGCTTCCATAGGATTTTAAAGAATGACATGATATAGAAGAGTTAAGGGTAACCCTTTGTATATACCGCATTGTTGCGCAAAGCAAATGATACCAGCTCGTTGAAAGCAGTTACTTAGCATTAATTAATACGTTTTTGTTTTCGTATTTTATTAACAAGGGCTTTCTACGAATACTCATCATATGAACATCGACATAATTTATTACTTACCGCGTTTATACAGCTAGTTTCTTTCGTAAGTATATTAATTCAAAAAATAAATACATTGTGTTGCTTTGATTGTTTTTCCTGTGAATTAGCAATATATTTGCTTAGTCACATTTGGGAGGAGCAGGAAGAAACGATAAGCTAGGAAAAAAATCCTATGGAAATCCATAGTGGAGAAAGAATTTGTAAGGGTCTGCCATTTCAGTAAAGTTTGTTGTCACCTACAGTACCTTTCTACTTACTTTTGCTCTCTATTATGTAAGTACTTAGGAAGACACAACATATATATATAGAATCTATATCATTAGAATTTGCTTTAGACACTCTCAGACACTGTCGCCTTATCCTTTTAATGGTGCGTCACTATGTTTTGTTCAGAACAACATTTACCAAAGAAATTCCAACAACCAACAGTATCTTAGATATTGTTATTAAACGATCCTAATTCCGCTATACATATTACATAGTACGAATCGATGGTGAGTCTTCAACCGTGGATCAAACCGGATTAGACCTGGACCACACTAATATACCGCTATCATCATTTTAATTTACCAAAATACCCATGACTTAGATCCATTTACTCATGGCTGGCAGCGCT
This sequence comes from Varroa destructor, assembly GCF_002443255.2. Classification (NCBI taxonomy): domain Eukaryota; kingdom Metazoa; phylum Arthropoda; class Arachnida; order Mesostigmata; family Varroidae; genus Varroa; species Varroa destructor. Next base: position 40,213,631 of record NW_019211455.1, on the reverse strand, counting down.
TATTTACATTCAAATTTTCGCGCTCCCACAGTGATTCTTCCTGCAGACACACATATTCACTCAAGCTAAGCAGCGCCCATAGTACCGCGTAACAGACGACACGACATGCAGTAGAAGGATATTATCAAACACCGTCGATAAACTCACTTACCCGTACCAGTAACCATCCTCGTCCGGGTATTGGTCAAGGAGGCAACATTGCTATTGTCTGACGCTTATTTTCGGTTGTATGTCGTTGTCGGCGGCAAGGGTGTCCGCAACGAATGATTGTGGCTAACGGCTGGTATCAGGTTTTATGCCTCTGTCCATGAGTGTGTGATTGTTTAGCAGACGGCTGCTAGCCGGCAGAGCGGATTGTCTTAGTTATGCTGTTCTATGGCAATCATAACATTACGGTCGCCACACTGCTGCTTCTTTCAATCAAATCTCATCTGGGTATGTCTGATCATCGGGATGTCTGTTCTAGATAGGTACCTCTGTGTACTGACTAAGTTGCAGTGGCCGTTATAGTAGTGAAGGGTAGGACACTCAGTGTAAAGGGCTGAGGCTGTTTGAGACATTACACCTCCGAAAACGACAACGACGACGAGAAGGCGAACCGTGTGGGCGCTGTATCCTCCCATTTCACCCAGTGCCGTGCGGTTCACTGGTTTACGAGTGCAATTCCGGCTGCGTGCTCTGTGCATATTCGTGCCTGCGTGTCTCGGGGTAGCTCGTGCTACTGGCTAAATTGTCCTTTCCCCAGCACGTTCTAAAACAAACCGTCAGATATCTGGAATTCGCATCATCTGGTGATTTAACATCGACTTGCTGCAACTGTTTCGTGCCCCTGATATAAGCCGCCGGGTAAGTGTGTTCCTAGGTGCTGTAGTAGGTTATGCGGGTGGAAGGTGTTTCTGCTGTGGGAGTGGTCTATATACCGCCCGGCCGGCGAACGATTCCAATGCACCCGGCATGGAAGCACTCTTCCGTTTTGCTAAACTGTGATCGTCGAGAAATACCTCATTGCTAGTAGTTTAGGAATCTCCCGTTGAATTTAGATTGTTTGCCGTTTGTATTAGTAGATCGCTGGTAAATGTGTCCGTTCGGCTTTTCTCGATCTTTTTGGAGCCTAATTAATTGCAGGAGCCGAATAATAATATACTTCGAACACTATTACACACTTCGAACACATAATATTGCAGATGTCACATAGCAGCTATGATTCATTCGTGATCGTTAAATAGGTAATTAAATAATAGTGAAATAAATATACTAAGGCGAAACTGTTCCATTGCTCGTAGAACGTGAATGAAACGTCGGAAGAACCGATTTCGGTGGCTTCGTTTTCGTTGGCATGTCAGAAAGAGTTGGCCAAATGGGAAGAAACCTTTAGGAATTAGTGTTTAAAGGCAAGGGTGTGAACAGAGCTGCTTGAAAAGGAGTGCACTCGCGTACTGCAGACTGAACAAAGATCAAGGGGTGAGCTTGTGATTTGATAGAATGGCTATCACAAAACGTCACCATATTAATTAGGTTTTAATTTGTCGATGGTATGCGATCATTAGGTGCGATACTGGCCTGTACGGGAGCACTAATCTGACCAGTTACTATTGTGAAGTATGTTAGTCAATATTATTTTAATATCAGAAACTGATATTTAAAGGAAACAACAATAACTTGATCTTCTCTACAGGCGTCATTTTGCAAAAAATGACACATGTTACTTATTATGTTAAAACATATGGTTATATTTTAAATCTTACTTGTTTGCATCTATCTTTAGAATATATTTCCGTCTAAAAATAGACATATTTTCCTACATTAAAGATATAAAAAAACATTATGACACGTTTCACATAAGCAGTACCGTGTAGGTTGCATATGGGCCTTAGTTCCTAGCCACAGCTCCTCCCATATTATCGAAATTGTTTGAACCGCTTCATTTTCCGTCAGCAGATTTGCTAATTCGTAACATTCTTCCTTGCAATAACAGTACCAGCATTAGGCAGTCATAATGGCTTAGCTAAGTTTAGCTCAACTCTGATTTGCCACGCGTACAAACATGGCAATTGTCGAGTCATTTCACCCATAGCGAACTGCTGATGCTGGAGTCGCCGCCGTCATCGGTACTTCTATCTCAATGCTTTACCGTATTGCTTCTCAGTGTGACTCTATAGGCGTGAATGTCTTGGTGGGGTTACCTAAGACGTGTTGCTCTTTGTCAGGACCGTCGCGTTGCATGACTGTTACAAGTAGTATTGTAGTTACCGCTTATTCGAGCGTGCGGGCGGATGGAGCAGACTTCCGAACTGGCTGATGACTAACTTTCTAGCTATTAAATAAAAGAGAGTGACATCCAAGGCAACAAAACTTTATACAAATATACGCCTACATCAATAAGATGAATGAGGAGTGTGGATTACATTAGACAAATACTGAGACTTGCTTCGTCCTTTAGGATCATGGCGGATATACACAGCTTTGGAGTGGCTCCAGTGAGCTGTCATGCCTTCAATAAGGATCGCACAAGTGAGTATTCAGCATATTATTTAGTTTAAGTCAAATAAATAACTAACAAGAGACCGAGTGAAGTCCACCAGTTTTCCCTTTCTATACTTCGATAATTATTTGCCACAGTAATTTCACTTAACGCAAATATAATTGTGGTTATTAAGAAATGTCATCATTCGAGTACTAGTTAAGTTTGTCGAAGATTAAGAAATTCCGAAAATAACCGTTTTTTGTGCGGGTTAGTCAGTTGTTGTATGTTATTCGGGCAGCTAATTTTCTATGGACGTAATATTACCGTTTAGCATAATTATGCTAAGATTACGTGCCTATTATCTTGGTATTCAACGTTACGCTTCGTCAGAATGCCGGCGTAGTTGACGCCTTGTCAGTTTCTATAAAGCATCATATACGGCAGAAAGACGAAATGCTAGTCACTTGCAAATGCAGAGATTCAAGTGTTTTTGGACCAAGCGAATCTCGTGATCGCAAAACTGATTAGTAAGCAAATCGCAAGGCAACAGGGTTCTTGCCTTTCTATCTATTGCGGATTATCCGTAGTAGAGTGTCTACTCAGATTGGATTGCTTTACTGAAGACCCACTTGTTATTGCTGTTGGTTTACTTTATATTACTCAGCAAAAGCACTACACCTTCGCAGATTTGTTTTTTGTTAATAAGCAGAAATTTCGAAAAAGATGTAAATTTCTTCTGCTTTAGGGCGATTACTGTTCGATGGTAGATGATTCCCGATATTTTTTGCCAGTATGTGTTAACAAAAATGCGCGGATCTCTTTCCTTACGGGTTTCCAGAAGTGGCCGTATCGTTAAATAATACCGATGTTGAAATCTATGATAAAGACTCCGTGGGCTGGAAACCAACACCATCGCACACTTTGGCGAAACACGATCTACGGGTGACGTCAATAGATTGGGCCCCAATATCCAATCGTATCGTCACATGCTCAGCAGATCGAAATGCTTACGTCTGGAATTTTGATGGAAAGACATGGTAAAAACTAATGAAAAACACCAGCAGATTACTCTTTAAATTGATTTCAAATAGATAAATTTATCAGTACAATGTAACTCATAAAATCTCGTAAATTCATAAAAAGAGCGATTTTTAAAGTCGTTCCTTCTAAAAACTTGCTTCAGCAGTAAGTGAGTGACGCATTTTTCACTGTTCTGCATTAATTAATCTATGCAGTTCTACCAAGACATTACATAAAGGAAAGTAATATTTTTTATTAGTGTAAAACAATCCACTAATTAATTTACATTTTTCTGTTTTATAAGGAATCCTGTACTTGTTCATCTACGAATTAATCGTGCGGCGACCTTTGTGAGATGGTCACCAAAAGAGAACAAGTTTGCAGCAGGCTCAGGGGCAAAGCTTGTTTCGGTATGTTTTTTCGTTGAGGACAACAATTGGTGGCTGTCGAAACACATAAAGAAACCGATGCGTTCTACGATCACCTGTCTTGATTGGCACCCCAATAATGTGCTTCTTGCCACGGGCTGCACCGACTTTAGGTACGAGTGGAATCCTATATAAGTGACTCAAGAGCACGTCTAAAAGGCTGCATGAAAAACGAAGTGGAAAACTAGAACAATACTGTAGAAAAACAAAGGATCGCTTATTTTGTAATACCGATATTGTTAAGCTTATAATACGTATGTTGTTTTTTTGGAATGGGAACTTGTACCAATTTGTGGGCATATTCTGTGCTTCACAACGATCTTAACTAAATAAGAACATCTGGCTTTATTTTTAACAGAACGCCAGCGCTTCATACGCTCAATCTGCATTGTTTTACAATAATTCTGGGGTGGAATTCGAGAAGTTACATGTGAATTTAATAAGTCAAGCAGTCAAATAAATTAATGCGGGTTCATCGCGTTGGAAGCAGATGCTTCATATAGCTTAGAATAATTATTTCGTTTAAACGATAGAACCTCATTCGTGAATTTATTACGGGCTTTTTAGGGCTTTAGTTATTGTCGCCTCAGATGGTAAATGGATGTATTTTAAGATAACGCATGGTGGCTTCCATGTAATTGGAACATTAAGTTACATTAAGGAAGTAAATTATAGTTCAAGTTGATTTGCCGTTTTCAGAACGCGTGTGTTTTCTGCCTACATTAAAGAGATCGAGGAGAAACCAGAGTCGACACCATGGGGTGCTCGCATGCCACTGGCGCAATTATTAGCAGAATTTCCTGCCGCTGGTTGGGTGCATGGTGTGGCATTCTCACCTGACGGTACCCGAGTGGCGTGGGTGTCCCATGATAGCTCAATCGCGGTAGCGACTGCGGGAAGTAAGCACGTGGCATCGTTTAATATGACTGGCATGCCACTTCTGAAGTGTATTTGGTTAAGCCCCGCGAAGATTGTCGCTGCGGTTGGTATTCATCTGGCTGAAAAATTTATCCCAAGTTTATTTTAAAGCGGCAAACATGTCCTGGATACGAGAAAAACTTCGAAGCGATAATAACTTTCATTTTACTTCCTCACGTCGGAGTTACTTCGGATGTGTTGGCTACTTTGTTAACGGATGTGTTGCGTATGCTTTTTAGTTTATTTAGCTCTATTTGCAGAGTGATTTGCTGCGTGATACATGAATAACAAAAGTTTTCTAGACACGCTGCAAATAGCAGAAGGAAGCTGTTACGGATTTGACAACAGAATCAACTGGTTCCGTCGTTTTTACAATGCTTACTTCTTTATTTAACAAAGACTTCTATTAGTTCAAGTTATATAAGTGTTTTTTTGATAAAAATTGAATGCACATGGTTGTCTAATCACTCGCCAAAGGATCGATGTGTCACACAGCAATATCCATTTAGTTGTTAAATCGGATGAATGACCATATGCAATTTATTGCAGGGTTTCGATTGTTATCCCATGTTGTTTGAGGTGACGAACAATGGAATAAAATTTATCTCGTCGCTTGACAAACAGAAAAAGATCGAAGGGGGTGGCAGTGTTTCGGCCATGCGAATGTTTCGCGACATGGACAAACTCTCCATTGATTCAGCCAGTGGACCTGATTCAACTGGATCCGGCGTTGTAGCCACTTTGCATCAGAACACTATCACTTCAGTTAGCGCACACACAACAACTGGTGATAAAGTTGCCAAATTCGCTACTTCTGGCGTCGATAGCAGACTTATTATTTGGGATGTTAAGGTTAGTATTAGATAAGAGCATAGAACTTAACCTTGACGACCATTATTAGAAGAAGAATGGAAAACTGGAGATAACGTTAGGGCTGTGTTTCATATGAAGCCAAATCTAATAGTACCATCTACGATCGAAATAGGTAGCCCGTCACAATTCCAAACTCTATTAAACAAAATTTTTTTTGGTGAAGTTCGCGAAGTTTTTTAACATCCGTGTTTTTTTTGATTTCGGTAATTTGCAGGCGCTAGAATCGTCACTTGGTGATATTCGGCTACATTGAAAACCGCTTTGTACAAAGCTAAATCCCAAAATACATTCCGCCACTGTCAATAGACATCTCTAATTCGACGGCAGAAATATGCCATATGATGAAGTAGGCTGTGGACTTCGTTTAATCTACAAAGTTGTATCAGTTGGCATTATCAAGTGCTGCCGGATTAAGACTTGTCATTCTCTCACGAGCGTTTGCGGCAACAGAAATCCATCAGCTCAGGATTGACAAACTTCGTTTTCATCACTTTAAAGCAAAAGAAAAAAAGAATACACTCGGTCTCCATCTTTTCTGGGTGATAATCAATCGCTGCGAATTTAGCCACTCAAGACCGTTTGGAGTGTTTGTGCTTAAGATGCTTTGAAGAGTTGAATCAAGCTAATACACCTACCTTGTTAGCACTTGTATAAACCACCCACACTCACATTTCACTCGCGTCTTTAATCTATTATTGACAACGTAAGGAAAACGACAACTTTAATATTCAATTATTCTTAACCGTTTTCGCAGCCGATTCCACAATCATGGAACTAATATTACTGTTATTCATTATTATATAATGCAAAATGAAAATACCAAATGTTTGGTTGTCTGGATAGTAAATAATTAGCTAATTGATGTTTGCGAATGGACGGATGCGTGAAGAGCACATGATAAGCGAGAGAAAGCTTCAAACGAAGACTGGACAAACAGTGTTCGTCGCCAAACGGATGCATCCACTCAAATTTTCTGCATTAGTCGCGCCTTTACGCATTGTAAGTTACTTGTCATCCTTATAGTAAAATAAATGAGGAAGTTAGTTTGAACAGGAAAGAAAGGTGACGAAAACACCGACGACATAAAATATAAAATGCAGTATGGCCGGCACAAAAATGTCATTACAGGAACAGAGGTGACATTAATGATTGTAATAACCGCAATACAATGGTAGGAAGAAGAATAATAGATATAAAAGCAAATAGTGAGGAGTGCATAAGTGGTGCCGAAACGGAACGAAAATTCAAAGAAATATATATATAACCTATTATTTAAATATGCAAGAAAATAAAGCAATAGCTACTCAAAAATGTGTTAATTACAGACTGATGAGTGACGTATTGTTTGATACAACCTATAACCACCGCCACCCTCCTCTAAACTGCCCCGTTAGCTTTTCACATACTGATGAACTCAACCATGTGACACTCCCTTCATGACTCACTCGACTTTTAATAAATATACGTTTTCCATAGAACCTGCGCGAGAGATATATAATGCTATTTTGATTATCGAATTGCTATGTTATGATTGTCGTATGCACGACTAATAGAACTGCCCCTGCCAGCCAGGTTCAGCCCAGTAACCAAACCAATCGCATTTTACTGTAGTACTGATAAGTGCTTTTTAATTAGGATTTTGCTCGTTCCATTATCTTTTTAAATGCAAATATTATACGTCCGTTTGCACATACGTTGACATGAACCCTCCGCGCTATCAGTTTGCTGGTGGATTTACAAGTTGAATGTACGCTGACGGAAATGCGTATCTAAATGCCTAATTTCATTGTTAACTATTATGTTATTCGCTTTGTGGTTTCGTTTATTGCCAATTTTTCCATCTTCCGCTGAATTAATTGATACCTTAATTAATCCTTATCACTTTTTCATTTCAATCTATTTCCTAAAACTAAACTTAAGTAGATATATCTTTGTGTATGCGGTACTCGAACTCCGCACTCGACAGCAGTAAATTACATAATGTCTATGTGTCGGCACCTATATCTTCATTGAAGGCCACTCCCCTCTGACGCTGAATTTTTGATGAAAAAGTGTGGCGACAAAGACAGGCTAACATCTTTTTATAGATATTGCGTCCTGTGTAAAACAGTACTGCTTAACTAAAGTAGAGGAATAATTAACTATCGACTTTTCTGTTCTTCTTTAAAGATTTTATTAAAAAGTTAATATGAGGAACTTCACGCAAGGACCGCGGGGGAAAGGATATGTGACTGAGAGCTCTTCTGATTCAATTGCACTGTTGAATCATCGTTCGAGAGTCTACATCTTTGCGACGTCAGCGGACGACTCCAAAGATTGTTACTAAGCTTTGCGTTTGCTGACATCAAATATTTGCTAATGACTTTGTTATTACAGTTTTTAAATACTTCGACAAAATGTTTTATATACCTCAATTCCCTTTACAAATCTTGTTAAGTCTAACTATTCTATTATCCTACGAATTGGTGTCATTTTAAAGGTAATAAAGCGAATTATGATAAAGCAATTTAGTTCTTGTTAGTCTACAGTAAGGGTTGTATATGGTTTCCTCTTTACCGGGCCGTTTTTCAGCTGTTACTCAACACACATTTTCTCTATTCATATCATGATAGTACTTATTTACAATTTGTATTTTTGCGAGAACCATACATATTCTTAAGTGGGACGCATATCATGCAGGACACTTCTGCAATTCCTTAGATTTCTGGCTAAAGTAGTCATTGATTGTTATCGAAGTTATTGAGGTACAGAAAATCCTTGCTTACTAGGAAGTCCCAGATTTGTGTCGATCGCCCCCTGAGCGTCAAAGTGCCGCGCCTGTACCGCTTTCGTGGAACAGTGGCAAACAATTTGCTTTCCTAGATATTTATAATAATATATAAATATTATGCTGCGATCTTTTCTGTCATGTTACAAAGACGCTTGGCAAAAACCTCGAAACTCGTTCGGAGAACGTTGAACCAACTTGGGCGTCAGAGGTTCCCTGTACCACCGTGGTTAAATGTGTCTGTAATGGTACACCTACTATAACCTACTAACCCGACTTTATACGAATCAAAGGATGAAATATACCTGAAACGTTTTTTAACTTTGCCTCAGGTTTTATTTATTTATTATCAGAAGTTTGAAGAAATTGTGCTGTCTTTCTGAGATCCATTTCAAATTATCTTTTAACCATCCACAACATCTAGTTTCTCAATTTTTTATATAAGTTTTGTTAACTAACTGATCAACTACAGCTAGGCACACTGCATCCTTTACTACGTGGACATTAGATGTTAACCAACCCGTCAATAGCATTCTCCTAGATAAACAATTTTCTGTTATGAGCGATCGAGCTGAAATTTCGAAGTGCGGCGAAATGGGAAACTGACAAAAACATTCAACGACGTCGTCTTGGCCTTTATATGTAGAGTCGTCAAGTGCCTAACGTTGCGCTGTCGGCTGTTCAACACTTCGTTGGGATTCGTTCAGCTCGTGTGCGCGTCGCCGTCACCTGGGCAACGCGAAATAATGAATCCTCTCCCAGAAACACCCGTGCTGTGGTGCCGTGGTTATGGCGGCTTCGGTTTACGGCAGCGAGCCGCTCCTCAGACGGACGCTTGTTTAATCATAACGTCAGGGAGCATCGATCCGAAGTTAGTCGCCTAAAAGACCACTATTTGACTATTTGGAAAGTTTTCAGTCGAGTTTCGGAGTGAGGTGAGGAGGACAGGATTTGTGAAGCTGGGTTCGATAGTGATGAGGTGCCTTGATTTTGAAGTGTGGTGAAGTCATAGCCGATGCATGTTCGCTAGTTGCGGAACAGCGATATTCAAGGTGGCAATAACGATGTAGCAAAAGAACCCTTTTGAACGAAGTCGTTTTGGCTGTTTGTTCTGTACTACTTCATCATATGGTGTTAGGACAGGGCAGGTGCAGTTTCGTGGGGTGGCTGTACCCATTGCGAGCATAGGAATTATAACTTTAAACCAGGAGAATTCTCGAATTGTCTAGGATGAACGTTTTAATTCGCGCGCTAGTCACTCTGGCGCTTCTATTAATTACCAGGGTGCCAGTTAATATTGCTCAGTTCAGCCGGGATCGAGACGCGTTTGATGAGATCCGGGACAAATTCGATAGGGTATCACAGCATAATTGTCGCATTCAGGATATTAATGAGCTTTTCCTGCCTAATGACACAGTCACCCATGTGCCAAATATCAAGCAGTTGAACATCGATCCTGTATTTCCAAACCGGACAAATCTTTTGCATATACACAATATGGCCATAAGCAAAGCGTTTTTTTTCAGGTAAGTGCTAATAAGTGGGCTAGATGCATAAGCATATTCAATAAGATTATAGATTGATATAAAGCATACATAGATGTATAAACCTGGTACAGCGTGCAAAAGCACAACGCCTGCAGAAATATTTTACACACAATGAAGCATAGATTTTATGAAGTTTATTTAAATTAATTTTTATGTTAACCAAAACTACAAAGGATTCATGCCAGATAATAGCGTCATGGGTTTGTAAGTTATGCTGTTTTATGATAGTTTACAACGACTTTGCAGATTTTTATGAGACACCGTTATTTTTTTGTCAAGTGTTAACTCTTGACGTCGAAGATCGTCGTAATTAATAGATTGCCACTGGAGTGAATCAAAGGTAAGGCTTTGTGTGTGAACTATGCGTGAAATATTAAAGTCTGCTGTATAGTTGTTTTTAATCGTTGATCTTGCCAGAACGTAGAAAAAAACTTCATCACTTTATAAAAATAAAATACTAGATATAAAATATACTTTTGATAATGATTGTTTTTACATTTTATTCATAAATTACAGTAAATATGAGGCATAACTAACCAGATCAGTATTTCACGTAATCCAATTGATTATAACATGCAATTGTTATGCAGAGAATTATATAGAGATCGATTCAAATCATTCCTGTTAGTTGAAGTGATAGCAGAAGCAATGCTTTGTTTAGAATTATCCAACTACACAATTTGAAATTGCCTTACAATACAACCAAGAAAGATTTTTCTTAAATGTCGGTTTAGAAGTACATCTTAAAGTTACTTAATAATTGCTTGGAGTTTCGATCCGTATGGGTCTCGAGGGGCATTTGCTGCAATTACTGTTGTGGAAATGCAGCAGATCCCACTAGAGACAGCCGTTTTATATGCATTTATAAGCGAAGCTTCTGTTCGGGGAATGATAAAGTAACTTCGAATGTAACCTGCCAATTCAGTCACTCCACTAATGAAGAAGCAAATAGTTTCTTCTATAAATAGCTTTAGACAAGCAATATGGACTAGAACATACAAACGATGGTGTATGCAATACCTAGACGATGGTTTGAAAAAAGCTAACCTACGAAAAAGTGTAGCAATTTTGATGTGAAGCTAGCGAATTTTGGAATTGATTTTGTATTTCGATTCTATTTACAGATAAAGTAGCTCAGTGTTTTAAAACAATCGAATTAGGGGATTTTACTTAAGCCAACTGTTCTAATACTCACGTATGAATAACTTATTTTTAATATAACAAACGCTTATTTCTATGATATGATATTAACTAGTCAAGATCACAGAAAAGCTGGAAATTTAACCACAGTACTAAAACTTTCGACTAATGAACCTTCGCAGTTTTCTAATTTCATGTCGTACCCTCCCTAATTACCTTCGATTTATATTTTAATCGGTCAAGTTGATTTAGTAAGTAGATAATAACATGGAATACGTCTTCTATAAAGACATCATGAAAATAGTTTTTCTATAAATAAAATGTAAATGCGGACGACTGTATTTGTCACAGAAGTGACTTCTTATAAATATCTCACCGTTTTACTACTATAAAAAGAATACTTGATTTTTCTGCACAGATCGACCTATAAGCATTATTAAACCATATAATCTAATTACGTTAATTAAAGGTTTTACGATGTTGATTCTTTTTTATTGAGCGGTTGTCGCTGGCAGTTACCACCAGAACTAACCTGAAAGTATGATGGCACGTTTTTTTTTTTAAAGCAATATTTTTAAAGTTAAATTTTATATCAAATTAGTTCTCTATGGAATGACACTCTTATGAAAAGACAATCCTCTATGAAATGTTTTCGAGACATGAAAAGCGTAAGACGATATACCTCTGGACCCGGTACATTCGAAGTAAAACTATTGTGCATTACAACAACATGAAGTGTTGTTAAACTATAAACTGTAAAACTAAATTAATAATAACTAATATCCCATTACAATAATGTAGGTTTAACGCTATTGTATGTCTGATTCTTTCTGCATACATAAAAAAGCCAAAACACTATAGATCTTTTGGATGTATGTGCTAGTTTGCATTTTTTTCGGCTTTTTACGTTTTCGCTTTGTCTCCGCATTAGTTTTATCCTTCAGAGGGCGAAAGACAACGACGAACCTGGCTTCATGTATTATTTTATGTCGGTCATCGCGGACGTAGCAGCCAATCGTTTCATTAACGCTTCGGCGATCTACTACGCACCGAACATGTCGTTTACGCCGTCGTATAAAGGATTTTTCAACAAGACCATGCCCTTGTTCGCGCCAAGAGCATTCAGGTTTGTTTCTAGGGCGATATGGCAGGCATGTGAATCAAACATTTTCGTTTATATAACTACTCAAGAATTTTAGCCGCTTACTGGATAAATACGTTAATTTTTATGGTCTGGTATCATTTTGCATGTAACTAATGGCTAGTCGTTGTTTTTTATTAAACATTCATTTTGCCTAACATATTCTGTTATTCTCTCTGCTCTGACCGATATCTAATTCATAATTTGTTTTAGATCCGACGATTTTAATGATCCGTATCACCTAGAAGGAACATCAACGTTGAATACAATAGAAGCTATAGATCTTGGAGCCATACCGCCAGATTCTCCGTCACTGAACTATTCAAGCGACCAATACCGTATCAACGAGTGGTATTCGGCCTGGCTGCCCGACCTCACCAAACGGCAAGATTCAAAAACCACCTATACCGTCCAAATTACCGACTATTTCGGGAACAACGACACCTTCGTCTGGCATGGTCCACCTGCCGGTAATGATAATCCCGGACCGGTAAAATGGGTTCGGCCATATTTTGATTGCACCAGATCCGACAAATGGGTTTATGGAGCAACATGTAAGTAATAAGAAATCTACCCATGTACAGGTTAGATGACAGCACGGCCAGATTTTCGATTCAAAGTAATGACTCAGACATCAATGAAGCGCATATAACTTTTAAATGTCAAAAAAAGATCTCGTGCAGCCATGGGGAGAATAACCAGCTTATAGGTTGAACATACAAAATACGGAGTAATATGAAAATGATGCAGGTTGCCTTCTCGCTTTAGATCTTCTAAAATTTTAAAGATATATTTATCACATTTAAATGGAATGATTGCACGACATCTTAAATATACTGCTCTTATATATTTAACATGTGAGACACACTTCTACACTGTGCAAACAAGGCTCGTTATCTAAGTACTATTCTCACGCATTCCGTTAGCTCCCATTCCTGATATTTATCCCCGACATACGCAATGGCGTCACATTGAAATACCCCGCTACGTTGCCGTTTCTGTAATGGAACTCGACTTTGAGCGTATCGACATTAACCAGTGTCCGTTCGGGCCAGGAAATCCTCGACCGAACTATTTCGCCGGAACTTCCCGCTGTAAAAACGATACGACGGACTGCGAACCCGTCCACGGGTACGGGTTCCGTCGTGGAGGTTACCAATGCAGGTAAGGTTTCATGCCCTTGAATGTACGTTAGGAATACTTTTTTTTTCCTAATCAATAGTAGCTGTTTGGCGACAAAAGTCGGTCCCCTTGATAATATAGTTTCATTTTCTGCACGCAGTGTGCATCATTTTGGGTTCCCATGAGGATTCCTTACTTATTTAAATATGTGCGAGGAACGGCCTTTTTAGTGTGCTAGCCAATGAGGGGTGCACTCCGTGTAGCGTCGGCCGCAAGGGCGCTCCGGCCGCGTTATTGCTATTGTTATTATAATTATCTTTAAATATTTGTGACTAGGCATAAGGCCATGGAAACTCACATTACTCGCGAGCTAGGATTGTGTAAAAGCGACAGATGGGCTTAATTACTCTCGGTGCTACGAGAACTGCTGTGTATTATATAGAAGCGGTGTTGGCGCTTACCGCTGCGTCTAAAGTCTATTAAGAGCTGACGTTTGCCTACGTTAAGTCGGTATGTGTAGGAAAACGCTATTGTACAAAATTGAGGGAAGTGATTCTGTATAGACTTATTGAAAAACTGAGTGAAGTATTTGTGTAAGGGTTTATTGAAGAGCTGAGTGAGATGTGTGTATATAGGGGGATGAGAAGACTGAGCTAAGTACCTTCGTTTAAATAACATATAAATTATCTTTTAATATAAAGGCGAATTGTGAAAATTGGGTAACAATTTCAATTATTATGCGGTTATCTAGATATGGGCGTATGGAAGCGATTCGTTTGCATTGTATACCGTGAGCCCGGATAGTAATAGAGAAGGCATTGTTAGATATTAACCACTCCGTTAAGCGAACGTAATTTGGCCACCATAAATTCTTGTTTCCTATATTCAGGTTACTTGCTGCCTTCCCCTAAAAAATGCGTTGGTTCTAGTTATCGTATTCTTTCCTTTGTTTACTCTTCGCCTAAAGAATATCTTTGGCCTGCGTCTCAGATTTTGATACGCTTTTTTTTTTAGTCATCCTTCCCTCTCTGATATTTGATCACTAAAATTTTGCTTCTTCCCCTCCCCTATTCCCTAATATATTTTATGTTCATTAGCCATACCTGTTGTTAAATATATCGTATATAGTATAAAGAAAACATAAGTTTAGGATATAAAATATCGTCATAACCATAGAAGTGTGATATTCAAGTATGTATAATCCATATGAATATCGTATAAATGTGAAAGTTCATTTAAAGAAGGCCTTGAGAGGAAAAATCCTACGTGATTTAGGTCGCAGGGTACTCCGCACCAGCGGCAGTCATCTCGGGGTTGGAGTATATTAATTGAGTATAATAAATTGTATACGACACATTGTATATTATACTATACAATATATGCGATAATCTGCTTCCTATAATCATAGAGCGCCTCACACACGCTAGAGATTATAGTAGAAAACATTTAGATTTGTCGCATTCTGTCTTAGATCAAATATGTATTTTATGAGATGTGAGATAGAATTAAGTCACATTGCTAATGTTAACACTTCAGATGTAAACCAGGTTTTCGAAGGCCTCGCGTCGTGCGTAACCCTTACCACGGCGAACTGATTGAGAGGGCGTCGAAGCATGAGTATGAAAACGGCTACCAATGCGATAAAATTGGCTACATCGCCGTGCTGACACAGACCCTTAACCGGGTACCTGAAGACAAACGGTGGGAGCTTATTGGACGCTACGCGAACTATATGGCTATAGACGGCGTCAGTAACGGAACCAGAATTGACCCGCTTGCACTTCTCAAACGAATGCGACAGGTTTGTAAGCTCTATCCTTTTTGAGTAGGTGATGAGATTCCCACATAGACCAGATGTATAGTTTTACTAAATTATTCTAGATTCACATTAAATAAAAATAATTTATCCACTCAACCGCAACTCGATTGTCGATTGCAACAGGTGCGGCCCGGAAATTGTGCAGATATCCGAAAAAAAAATCCCGATGCACTTCGCCTGGGAGGTGACGTAGTCTACGGGAAGGAGGTTCAACTTGAGAACGAAGCCAGAATGGCGGTTCGCCTCGCCAACTTCGTCTCTGGATTCCTGCAGATCGTTGATCCGAAGGTAGATAACTTTACAGAAACATCAAAAATACTAAGACGGATTTTCTAAATAATAATTCCAGTCGTGACAGTGCGAATCTTTATTAATTAGAAACAGAGGCTTTACACAGATATTTATCTTTTATTAAGGATATTCCGCCCATTGATTATTGCAGAAGTTTGTCGATCTGCATCCAACATCTTTGGCAGATTGTATTACAGTAAATAAATCACAATATAATATGCAAGAGATATTTGATGCTTTATAAAAATCGCATTATCAAGTGCATTTTGGACCCTCACTATAAGGTACGTGTTCACATCTGATATTTTTTTATCCTTTATATGGAATATCCTAATATACGCCGTGCCTTTTCGCTGCTTTTCTTTAGGACCTGTTTGCAGAATTCCGTGTCCCGGACAAATCCCTAACAGCAGACCAGATGATAGGAGAGGTGATGTCCATCGTAATTGGAGATCAGAAAGTTGTGGGCGCAGGCATCTATTTTGACTATAAGGCCTTCACCGACAGGAACTATTTTGGCCCATATGCGTGGAGAAAGTAAGTAGTAATAGTCACTTTATTCTTCGTGTATTTCTGTTGCACTATTCATTCAGGTGGTTGTTTTGCTTTTTTGAAACATTCTTCGTAAGCGTGTTCATGTAACTGTTACAGATCCATTCTTTCCAATATATTTTATAACGGAAAAACCGCTTAAGTCCATTAGCATCCCTTATATAGATAGAACAGTAATTCAAAAACATCAGCTCTTTGAGGGTTCAATTGTTTTCCATCAGCACGAGAGTTCGAGTAGTACCATAAAATAATAGTAGACTAAGATATGTCCTAAATAAAGGCACAACTTTTGAATCGCGATTTCTTCCAATGACACTTACTTGTCTTGTGTTCCCTTCCAAATTCACACACTACCGATGGAGAGGCTTTTAAAAAATTTATATTCATACGTATAAACTGTTTTTCTCAGGGGACGAAACGAACGTAAGTATTTCGTAGACGACACAGGCAGATTTGCAAATACCAACAGCGGGAGAGATTACCTCAACAAGGAGTGGTACCAACACCCTCGCACTCAGTGGAGCGCAAACCTGGATGATCTGACTACATACACAACAAAGATACGGATCCGATACAACTCAACGGGACATTCGGCTATAAAATACGACCACTTTCCTCTGCAATACAAGGTATGCTCGAAGTAATCGGATTCTTTTGAAACTCTGGAAGCTTCAGTAAGACCGTATAAGAATGCGTTACGTTATCATTACGTTAAACAGAGAGCAATTTTAGAGCATACCGAGCTAATCAGAAAATATTCGACCTAACATAAATCATTTATAATCAGCCAGCCGAACAAAAGCCTGTCTAGTAGCCTAATGCAAGACATGCTTTAAATTGTCCGTACTCAAGGTATATCTGTCTGCTTTTCTTTAGGCTGCTGATGTGAAGGATGGGTACTGGACCTCACCGTATTTTGATTGTGGAGGCTATCACAACTCGTGGATGGTGACATACGCGGCCCCGTTCTTCGGGTGGGATAGTCTGCGAGCGCGGTTGCAGTTTAAGTTAGTGGCATTTTTTCGCACTGTCCGCCTGTATAATTGGTTACATTTATATATTAACAGCTCGACGTTTAGTAAAGCATATTTTCAGCGAAACACAAACTCATACATAAATTAAAGAAAGCATATGGAACGTCTGTCGTGTGCTGTCATGCTTCTAACCGTCCTTGAACGTCATTGTTAGCATCGATGGTATAACTTTTAATCGTCCAATTAAGGTTTTATCCTTTGAGGTCAAAGATCGAGCTAATTAGTAAAGCCAATGTTGGCAGCTCGATCAAAATGCATTAACCCTAAATTGTTTGATTATAGCGTGCAGCTTTCCAAAATGAGACAATTGGGGTAGGTGTGTTCCTTAGCTAAAAAATTGCTGCATTTTGAAAATGTATTATAAGCTCGTTTAACTAAGCATTTCGTCTCTGGGTGCGCTTTCATATAGGAAAATGGAGAAACAAGAGAAACAAATCAAATCAAATGAACGAGCAAAAAGATCGTTCCAATTGTCTTATTTCATTTTTCGTTTTTAATTTCTTGTTTCGTTTTTAATTCAGAAGCCTTTTTTTGTATTGTAACCTAACCTAACCTACGTATTTTGTTTCCTTATCTAGAGGCGTCGTCGCTGTGAATATTGAGCTGGAACAGCTAGAAATCAACCAGTGTCCTGACTACGGAAAATATTCAGAAAATAACGCTTTTGAAAACACGCACAAGTGTGATCGCCGGTCCTCCAGGGTATGCATCACTGCTGAGTCATGAACATCCTTATTCCATTAATTGTAAAAGCTATTTAACTTAAAACACGTTGAAGATTTATTAGAGTTATTAGGTTGCTACCAACGTTTGTATGGTCATCTCCCAGAGATGATTTGAAAGGCTGCAACTGGTTTTCGCCACCACATCATAATTCATCATGGATACGTGATACCATCAATAAGTTTATCTACTCCAGGTCAACAATGGTAAACATATTCACCATCCAACACGTTCCATTAACATGTCCCTTCATTTAAGGATAAAGTCTAGAGGACGCATACTTCCTGTTCTATTGGCTTTTTTCGCCAAAAACGTTTGGACAATACACTCTATAGTACAGATCAACTGTATATTGGCCAACCAAGCTGTTCCAGTTTCTTGTTTATTACTCATTGTATGTCAATTTTGTTCGGTACTAGTCCTTCAAAACCGAATGGTTAGGCGTACTAAACATGAGTGTTTTGAACCTTATGTCCGATGCTGCACTAGTAAAGCATGACTTTAAGTGGTTTTCCCATTTAGCATAAAACGGGTGACACCATTTTGAACCTAGATTGCCTAACGTATTGGTAAATCTGCTGGGCGAGCACGTTGCCATTACACAACTACGAGGACTGTTCATATCTCTCATATTCATACTACCGCGCTGGCATAACATTGCCGATTTCAGTGCGTCGGTAAAACTAGCGTTGTACGAAATATGCTCTCCGTTAAGAATAGACTGAGACACCATCATGTATAGAATGTATCCGCCATTCGTGGACTAATTATAGACACTGCGCTTGGTGGCAAAATGCGCATGGATAACTTGTAGAAATTGCAGTGCTCAAAGGTAACAGACAGTGTAGCCGTTGAACATGCCGTATCGCTCGGATCTAGTAACATTGGGTTTATCTACGACGTTTAAGATAGCTACCGTTTTTTTTTGCTTAGCAAATGCATTTTTCGCACCAATTGCCTAGATGAACAAAACCTATTTAAGCTCTATTTGAGTTGTAGACAGTAAGACAGTGCCAAATTATCGTACTACTTTAGGATATTGTAAACTCATGATTAAAAAAAAAAAAAAAAGGAATAAAATGGATAATTGATAATTTTATCCGATTTGATCTCGTAGCCTTCTCAACATCATAATAATACTTTCGATTTAAAATTATGCAAGCAGAAGACCAAGTCTACTCGCACATTTCCTTGAGATTGCAGCTTCGATACGCACCGAGTTGAGAAAGGACTAGGTAACTGTCCCAAAATCTTAATTTTCAATTCAATAAAGTAACGTATAAATATGAGATGAGCGCTTATTGCCGGATAGATTATTACAACTCTATTCTTTTCAGTGTGTACCAATCCTTGGGCGAGGCTTCGATCAGGGCGGATATAAATGTGAATGTAACCAAGGCTACGAGTATCCTTACAACGATCCAATAACATATTTTGATGGACAGATTGTCGAAGCTGAATTCGAAAGGCTCGTAAACGATAAACCAAGTCGTTTTGAACGGATGCGCTGTCGTCTTGCTGGTGCTACTCAGGCGACTGCTAGTGACGTGGTTATCCTCGTAGGAGTTTTTCTTGCCCTGAGGATTTGAATGCGTTAAGAACATCCTATCTACCAACATTCTATACTGAGTTAGAAATGAAGTATTTTACTCAGAAAATGTTGAGCTCTTCCTGACCAAACAGTGAGGTGTTACACATCTGACACTTGGTGCCAGGGAAGCCGAAGGTGGAATTGTTGGCTGCGTTTTCCGCCATTTTGATAATCGGAATACCTTAGCGATGATGAAAAGCTGCAGATGATCTGAGCAGGCAAACCGAGAGTCGATAGTGTCACTATAGCGTCTGCAAACTGCAAAATCATAAAAGAACAATCTTTACAAAATACGGGCACTTCAAGAAACTAGCCAAGATTATTGTACTATATAATATCAATTCCAAATATATTGTATTAGGCAGGATTGCCCTAGTGACTAAGCGAGTTGGCTAATTAGCAAGAAATGAGTACGATGAATGAATGGCTAATCTACCTATGTTCCTTAAATCAATGTACCCATAGTTATTTTTATTTTATTTAAAAATTGCAATAGATTGATATTTTCATCTCTGTTTGATTGCCATATTCGGATGGGTGGGGAAGGTGCGGTTCATAAAAGCATTTTTATAGCGGTAGGTAACAAAGTTCAAGTTGAAGAATATTCAGAGTGTTTTCTAGATTTTGCTGCTTGTGAAGAAGTTTCACTATATATATATATATATATATATATATATATATATATATATATGTAGAGAGAGAGAGAGAGAGAGAGGTGTATAGAGGTAAGCATGGACAACTATATAATTTGCACAGAAAGTTGAGTTGCTATTTTATCGACTAGAAGGTTCAGCTTTTACAGGCAATTTTTGTCGAGTGAATTACTGCTTTGTTAATTCCATAAAAAGAGGTGCCGAAATCAAAACTGTACAATATGTAGCATATACAACGTGTATAGCAAAAGACCCAAAAACGAACCTTTTGTGACGGCAGTTCCAAATTTGGAGACGTATGATGATAAAGCAATGCGTATTGCGTGTAATGTAAGGAGGCAACTTTGTACTCTCATATTTTTAGAGGAACAAAAACCAAGCCTAGAGATGATTAGTGCCTGTAGCATTGTTATTGACATAATTGCTGAAGTTAAAGCCACTCTTGAGAGAAACTGAATATCAGAAAAAGCCACTTCATTTCAGATGCATACCACAAGCGGTGTAATTCTATTATTTACAGAGATGCACCTTACATTGACCATGTGAATGGATGAAGCTGAATTTTTTCCCAATAACGGTCCTAGATTGAGCATATTTCATTAGGAAACAAAATGCTAATGGCCAACTGTTTTATAGTACTGCTGATTTTGCCAAATACGGATGTTAATCTAAAAAAAGGTACTAAAATATGGGCCACCGCGTGAGTGACCCTACACATGTCGGCAATGCTTTTTCAGATTAGCTCTGTGAATAGTTTAATTTTCACATCTACCATTCAAATAACAAAGTAAACACTTTAAAGTCTTCAGTCAATCTTTAAACGTTGCTTTAGACGATTGACCTCCAACGGGTCCTGTGTTCATATAACGCTCAATAATATGCCCTATATTAAACGACTAATCACTTGCTAGGCCCCTGTCAAAAATAAATGATAATGTATTGTATGCATTTCGCATCGAAGTTTTTGCCTCGGTGGCACAAGAAAAGACCCGCCCTAGGTGATAGCAGCACATAAATAATAAGCCTTGAAGGATAGATACTGTGTAAGACAGTTTCTAATACTGACGACGACCTAGTTTGCTGTATGTGCATGTAGGTTGGTGTCCAATTGTGACCACTGGATTACCTTTCATGCTGGCAGCTTTTGTATAGATTTGTGTTCAACAATAAACGATTTATAATAATAATAAATTCCATATTTATTTACGTTAATATAGACAGATGTGTTTCTTTTCTAATAATAGACATTACATACAATAGTATTTTCTAATTTTTTTTTTAAGTTTATAAATGTCGTGGCTAGGAGCGCTTCGTATTTGTTAAGCTGTATCTGAGTCGCGTCATCTTTCATGTCAATAATAGAAAAATGCCGGAGTGTGAGAACTCCTCACGTTGGGGAAAGAAGCCATGGTTATTTTTCAGTTGCATCTTCTATTACTTCGACATATATACATATAACGGTAGCCAATTCTCTTTAAAGACTGATCTATTCGTTCTGGAATACTTTACATTTAGCGCTCTTTCAAGCCCCACCAACAACGTATATTACTAACTAACAAATTAGAAAGGCAGCCATTTTATATCATTAGTATCTCAAGCATGCCTCTACGTTCATGAATGGAGCTCAGGTGTAATGCCAAGGGAGTGAGAAAACCGGTCCAACTTGAACGATATTAACTTCCAAACCTGGTACCTCTATAGGGCTTGATATTTACTGGATATCTCAAATATTGGTTTCGTCCAGTCAAATATCAGCAATTTGTAAGGTAGCGCGCATATATTCTATCAGCGCGATATATAATATTAGCAAAATAGCGCGACTCACAATTGGGTTAAAATTTTATTTCTGCATTGCATCAATGAATTTAGTCAACCAAATACATTTTGATACTAGAACCTAGAGCAGCTTGACCAGCTTTGTTTTTCGTTATTTTTAAAACCGAAAAGGTCTCCTGCTATTTAATCGATCTCTGTATGTATGATATTCATACAACCTAACTTTAACCTAGAGTCCAACAACCATCCATGTTTATTTTCAAAACGACATCTAATCTATGGGGTACATTGGCTTTCTGCGTTTATAGACAGTTTGGTTTCGTTTTCTAACGAGTTTCCTTGAATGGCATCGTTGCATCCAACCCTCATGCGATTTCGAGACTGGTCCATTTTCACCAGTTGTTTGCAAACCATTGCGAACCCCGAATCTAGTCTCAGGCTTGGTGAGGACTTGCATCACAGACAGAAATCTATCCTTTGCAAATACGTATTCAGTAAACATTGTCTACTAAATAAGTTTAGCAGATAGAGCGATTCGACATCTTAAAATTATATTAATGACGGGACCTTTAGTTGAATGCGTGTGACGTCAGCTTTGGCGCTGGTGGATCCCCCAGCGGGAGGTACTCAGTACATGCGCACGTGTTCTGCAAGAGCATTCAAACCTTCAACACAATCACTTTCACGCTTGCGCCATGTCATCGCCAGTGACAAGGATGTCGTCTCGTTGGCACAGTTTCGCGCCGTACCATATGTCGATCTCAATGACGTGATTGTTGTAATCGTCTCACCGAACGCCATTGGTTTATATGGAAAATCGCGCTAAACGTTGAGTGCCAGATTAAAGACGACTTTGGACAGAGGACAGACTCTAGTAGACCTAGTCTGGGGTCTTCGATTTTGCATGGCATTTTAAAGTGTGGCCGTTTAGATAAAAGGAGTGTGACCTGCTTTCAGATCATAACAATGGGAGTTGGCAGGTATGTTAGCTTGTTAAACGTGTTCGATGATATCTAGGTACGCCATTTAAAAGGTAATCCCATAACAAGGTCAAATTGAGATAACTTTTACACAAAAGGCAATTATACTGCAATGCACATGTTACACCTTTTCGGCTAACTGACGCGCGTGAATCGGTGATGGCAAAAACTGAATATGGGCCTTATTTTCTGTCTGTTTCATTTCTAATTATTATATTATATCATACTAACATTGTTATTTCCTAGCAATAAGACAATACTTGAATTACATTGTGACATAACACGCAGCTTTGAGTATTGCTCACCCCAAAACCTCTTCTACACGTTTAGATGGTTCTGAAAGATTATATTACTCAATTTGTTTAGATGGTTCTGAAAGATTATATTACTCAATTTTACCAGAATACCGCATATTGTGCATATGTACACTAGGGAAACGACCAAACAGCCTTTCAAAATTTTATCTATTTATATCTCTTTAATTTAGCTATTTAAAAAGTATCTGGATTGGCATCTTTTCTGATCCTCTAAATTTGAACCAGACCTCCGTTTCGTCGTACTTGCAGCTCCGAACGGCTTTCGTGCTGATATAAAGCGGCTGCATTTGTCTCGCAGAACTCGGTCTTATAATTATATTCCTATTTCCAAAAAACGCAGATACAAAGTTTAGCTCTAGAGATTCCCATAAAAGCACATCAGCAGTACCATAATGAAGTGTAAAGACGACTGCAGCATCAACGTGGGAAAAAACGCTTGATCAGTAGTCAACGAAAAACTTTTTCGTGTGACAGGGATGATACTGTCACCAGTTGTTAGCTTTAGTCAGTGTGGACGCTACGTGTTTAACCCGGTTTATCAAATACGAATAATAAATTTCCTCATAGTACACAAGGTATCGCTTGTTGCGCTGGTACAAGCTTGAAAATTCAGAAGAGCCACTTTTGGGCGGCAGTATATAGGAAAACAGTGCTTTCTTCTATTAATTACACCTTATAATCGTCTCTTTCCAGTCGTGATTTCTTGTAAGAGCTCGTCGTTTACTCGTACATATTGTTTCTTGCTCATGTCGAGGAAGTACACTGGGTCTTGTTTGACTTTCGTCAGATCGTATCCATCCCTGATATAGGTACTTTTCATCATCTTGTTTGTCGACGTCTGTTCAACCTCCTTGACGAGTCGAACGAATAGTGGCAATGCATAGGCTGGTATTACGCCTTGAGCCTTTTTCAGGAATTCCTGGAGACATAATGTGCCATCGTCCTGAATTACCGCCATCCCAGCTTTGCCCTCGGTGCCCGGCACAGGGACGCCAAACATTACTGCATCGCGATTGTCCACCATTTGACTAATGAGAGCTGAAAACAGAGGATTTATGATAAAACGTGAAATATACGTCACAATTACACAATGAACAGTAAATGCAAGACCTCTCAATTGTGTCTGTAAGCTATGGCCATACATTTAAGAGCACATTGCAACGCTCTATACAATAATCGTCGGGGACTGGCATTGGACAAAATGTGCATGTACTTCCCTTGTTTTATAATGAAAAATGATTCACTTGTAACGCCTTTTAAATACGGTTATTTTTTACATATGTGTTATGTTTACCGTATTTAACTTTACCATATTTAACCTATTCGATAACGAGAGAACACCATTCAAGGCTACACCGATATGCTGAGACCCCTGCATCAAGACAAACGTGTATCTCGAGGAATCTACGTGACGGTATTGAAATTAATAGTGTAGATTTGTAAGTCTTGTGTCGTCGATATTTAGGGTCGGCTAGACGATTCGACCCAAACAGCTTTAGTAGACCCTGAGTTATCCATTGGGTGCTATCAAATATGGTACAACGGGCTTCCTTATTTTCGTCTATTTCGTTCATTGCTAGCACTGAGTTTGCAGTGAATTTACAAAAATCGTAGATGTTATTAAAGCTATATCATAAAACAGATTTACCTTCGACCTCGCAGGTTGAAACGTTTTCTCCTTTCCATCGGAAAGTGTCACCGGTACGATCGACGAAGTATACATAACCAAGTTCGTCCATGCTAAGAAGATCTGATGACGCGAAACCTTGATCCCCTTTAGCAAAAATTCCGCTATATAACTTGCTACTCGTCGCCTTCTTATCTAGATACCCGTCAAATTTGTGCACATTGCTCTCCGAAATATAGCCGACGATTTCACCGATTTCACCTTCACGTATCTGCTCACAAATGCCGTTTTTGTCTCGAACCGGCCGCCCCTCATCGTCCAGCTTCACTACCTTGATCGGATAGATGTGTTTGCTGATGAAGCCAGGCAGGATTCGGGCTACTGTCGGCACGAAGCCCACCGCCCCAACCGTGTTGTCAATATTTATTAGGTTACAATTTCCCTCGGTCGATCCGTACAGCTCTCGGATGTTAGGAATTTGAAAGCGTTTTTGAAACTCCCGCCATATTTGCGGCCTCAACCCGTTTCCGTACATTACATTGACTGAGTGTTGGGTTTCCTCAGGTCGGACGGGCTCATTCAGCAGGTACCGGCAAATTTCTCCGATATATTGCACAACGGTCGCCTTGAACTTGATGCAATCCGGCCAGAAGTTTTTTGCGGAGAACTTTGATACAACTGCGCCAGTGCAACCATACATAATCATCTGTGAACAAGCTACCACCCCACCAGAGAGATGGTATAAGGGTAAACAAAGGTAGAAAACGTCGTTATCGCGTAGCCTGACAATATGTCGCATCACAACGCCGTAACACATGAATTTCGTATTGGAAATGATCGCTGCTTTCGGCAGCCCTTGAGTGCCGGACGTATAGATATACATAAGTGGATCCGAAACACTTTTCGGTACCTTGATGTCAATCGGTGAAGTCTGATTCAGTAGCTCTTCAAGATTCTGAGACGGAACCTTTCCCGATGGCTCGCCGAGGGTGAAGCATCGCACAGGGCGTAACGTTTTCTGTTGCAGCTGGGGGTAAACCTTTTCAATGCTCGCCGCGGTGAACGGTGAGTAGATTACTGCCTTGCAATTAACCATTGTTGCGCAATGCATCAGTGGGTCGTCTTGAAGATTGCTATTAATAAGAGCTGTTGCCACACCTAGCTTTGACAAGCCAAGCCACAGAAGAACATATTCAGGCTTGTTCTCCATGTAGAGAGCGACTTCATCCCCGCGCTTGAAACCCTGTGCCTGAAAAAACGTTGCCACACGATTGACGTACTGCTGGGCTTCGGCAAACGTGTATGAACTGTCATCGCTGACGAACATAGGTTTAGAACCCTTTCTTGCAGCAACTCGTTCAAAAAGATCAGGTATGGTTAAGTTTCGTTTGGTGTAATACTTCTGTTGAGAGCGAATCTTGAGCACCCGATATCCCGCAGTGATATCTCTAACGATCGTCTTTCGTAGCAAGGTGAATAGGCCGATGTGACGTACATGTTGAGGGATTGAAAAGGAAATTGAGTTTTTGGTAGAAAATGACACAGATAGGAGCAGCGGCCGGACCTGCTGAAAGGGAAGAATATGTAAAAAAAATGTAGTAACGACTAATAGTTTTTGTCGTAACATTTCAAAACTTAATTGGCTTGTTGACCCCTTGACTTAATTGGCTGGCGATGTGAACAACAAGAAACGTTTTTGGACACTGCGTAAAGTTTACATTATTTTTTTGCCCTTCTATGAAGAAAAGTTTTATCGAATTATTGTCGCTTTTTAACTGCACATATAAGATCCACCTTTTCAATGGCTTTATACAGAAAATATCTCTTTTTATCTACTTGGTTTATATATAAGCCGCTAAAATAGG
Organism: Varroa destructor; assembly: GCF_002443255.2. Taxonomy (NCBI): domain Eukaryota; kingdom Metazoa; phylum Arthropoda; class Arachnida; order Mesostigmata; family Varroidae; genus Varroa; species Varroa destructor. Next base: position 40,186,983 of record NW_019211455.1, on the reverse strand, counting down.
CTAAAACCTGGTCTATCGCATATTACTAATAGCCTGTGAAACCGAAAAAAGATATCCCAGTTCTCTGAAGGTTCCTGTTATCGACTAAGGCGTACACTTTGTACAAAAACCATCCGTCCTGCATCAGTCCTAATAGAACCACATTTACATTGTTGGTAACAATCATATAGAAGGAAGAACACTAAACTCCTAATTAAAGTAATGCTTTATTCATTTAAAAATGGAACACCCATTCGTGGCCATAAATATCCCCCGCATGTAATAAAAGAATGCCCACTTTGAAGGCCCTTCGTTTTGGACAAATAATTTTCTCCCTTTTTCTATCACCGTAACGCGTCTTCTTAGCTAACCCCTTTGAGTCGAACAGCTTTTACGCAAAGATCCATATTTTCAATACGGCTTGTAGTTTCTGAAGAAAGGTAACAGAGATTCGTACAAAATATTTCCAGTTTCATTTAACCCTGACCGTCCGAGTACCCAGATAAGGGAAACCTGCTTATTTGCATCTTCGCTTATGACATCGTACCTGTTTCAATTGACTAAAAACATTTGAAAAACATTTAATTGCCTAATAAATATTACTATGCAATAAAAAGTATAATTTGGTTGGTAGCAATCGATAGTTGACAGCCGATATATCATTGGTATACGGAAATTTGACAACTGAAGCTGAAGACAAAATATTGCACAAAAAAACCCATCGCCTTCTCGATCGACTCTTGCCATAACAAAGTTGGCTGAGTCGGGGGACGAGCAGGGTCTTCAGCCTCGGGGTCTAAGACGTTTTCTTATCCATTTATTTCGTTACGAATTTCATGCTGCCTGCACTTTAGTGGCTTCTCACGAAAGATCATTAGCACTATTTAGAAAAGTATGTATTTTCGTCAGCGATCTATGTCGCTGAACCTTATCATCATTGCAACGTTAACAGATTTATTTGTTTGTTTACGTTCGTAAAGCGATGTTAGCTAAGCCGGCTAGATATCTTCTATGCAATATTAATATGATGCAACTTTTCAGGTTTTGAGAGTTTGAGAGTTATAATTCTTAGGGGTGGCTACAAGTACAGGGGTATGAGCATCTCTATTATCCTAGCACGAAAATTGGCTACAAACAAATCGCAGTCAATATAAGCACCAGTATTGCGTAACGGCTGTAAGCGAAAATTTTTCATCAAAACAGGCTGCTTCGGGCCAAGTTTATTTTTCCCTAAAAGGAACTTCCAAAGAACTAAAAATTTCAGTGTCGGCTTATTATCGATTTACTTCTTTCGACTCGTAATGCCCATTTCGTAGTAGACGAATAGAATTTTTGCTTATCTCCATTTTGTTAGGGTTTTTATTAAAACAGGCAATTACGGGCTTTAAACATCAACATCACATGGCAAACTTCAGGCCAAACATCATATTACTATATTCCACTGTTTCTACTATTCGTGTTCCATATTGAGTAGGCGGCTAACAGCGACATACACGGCACCTCATCTGTTATATCTATTCATTAAATTTATAATGTCAAACTTTTGTCACGGCTGTGGAATGATCTATATTCAATTCTATTGTTACTGGTAGGTGATATCACTTGCCAGTTACTATACTATTCCAAACGTGTGTGGGTACCCCATTACGAGACGTGCTAATGGTAACATCCGGCTCAAGTCGTTTTACTATCATGCAATACTTCACACGGACGGGCACATTCGATCGGGTCAGCACACAGCGCGTTTGACCCAACTACATAGACACCGGTCGTCAATCTTTTTCAGCCAACGGTGCGGGTACGCAATGAAGAATTCCCGAAGATACTTTTATCACTGTCAGAAAAGAAGAGAGTACGATCTGTGCGTACACTTTAATCCGGATTGCAGTAGCAACAACAATTTAAGCGGTAGTCTTACGAACAACTTCCAATAGAGGTTTCTTAACTCTATTTTGAGATTTTCATTAGTAAGTGACACATGGCAAAAGCAATTTTCTTGTCATTCTAATTTGGTTTAAGTGGTTTGCATGCTCTTAAAATAGAACGCCCCTTTTGGCTACGGTGTTACTCAATCGTTAAAAACCGCAAAAGATCTTTAAAATATTATCTGATTTTTTTTTCAATTTCAATTAAGATGCTTATTTTAAAGAAGTTTTTTCATAATCTGCATGATAGTTTGTGTTCAAGTTGTCTTCTATTAGAAGTTTATTGTGACTCGTTGGGGCTGAATGGTACAATTTTGGCGCCTACGAAATCGTAACTAAGTGAATTCTCAGCAAATCAGTGTACCGATGAGGAGCTTGAGAAGTGAGTACCAACTTTGATCTCCTCATACGATATGCGTTGCATTAAAGGGCAATCAAAATGCACGTCAGATACGTACGTATATGTATGTAGAAACAATCCCACAAATGGTCACTAACGTGGATGGTTTACTGATCTAGCTATATTTCCTTTCTTTGTGGATTGAGTGTGATCGTCTTAATCTACATCTTTATTTTGCTAAGTATACATTTTGCTTAGACAAATACATACCGATATTCTCGCGAGTTTCGTAGCACACCCTGTAAAAATAGGATACGATCGGGGAAAAATCTATGTAGGAAAATACCACATCACCGATAACGAAAACACATCGCAAGCGACACTCAGCAAACAACAACACTTCTTTCTGTCGTGGAAATTAACTCTAAAAAAGCAAACTTCCGTGAAACTTTATCTCGTTAACTAATGTGTACATGCACGCACACTCACACGCACACGCACACGCAGTACTTTCTCGAAAAAACGAAAAACATCCTAAAAACGACTACCTTCACTAACACCATCACAGTAAGATCACTTACTTGCCGAAGCATTTCTACGACCTCAACGTGAAGAAGATTCGCGTGCAGATTCCACTCGTTTGTTTCTCTATCTTTCCCAATTTTTTGCGCTCCTCCTTGACCTCTGGCCTCTTCTTTGGCTTGGCACCGGCAAGTTTCGTTTTACTACAGCCCCACCAGCGGCGCCAATGTCCACTATCCACTCTGGCTCCACCGACAACACGGACCGATTCGAGCTGGGCCGTATCGACTGACGTCTCTGCTGACGACACCGGCTTCAGGGGCCACCTGATCCGAAGTACGATTGCCTACCATTTTGTGGCGGAGAGCGGGAAAGCTCTGTCTGTAACTTCGCGTGTGTGTGTGTGTGTGCGTGCGTGTGAGTGTGTGTACCTTTCTATCTATGCTTTGTGTTTGTGTGTCTGTGCGTTTAGTTCCTGTCTTGCTATCCTTTGCTGGTACTTGATGACTGTTGTCGGTAGACGCTTGGTCTTATCGCGTAGCCGCGTGGTTGACTTGGTACACACACACACACAGACACATACACACACACAAACGCACACAGACACACAAACACACACACATACACTCACACATACACACGCCAACACACTTGGAGGAAATTAACTCTTAGCAGTACAAGAAGAGGAACACACAGCAGCAGCCCCAAACGTATGAGCGGCCACTGCAACTGTTCGGATGGCGGTGCGAGAGCAGCTCGCCAGTCAGAAAATCCCGAAGACAAGGATGGCGTAGTAGAGAGGTCGCAAAACTATTATTACAGCAGAGATGATGAAAGCTAGTCAGTTTGTCTCGTGACTTCTTCGCTGATTGGTTCTCCTTGTAGCGGCTTTTCGACGCTCAGTATTATTCAGCGACAATGCTAGTATTAGTCAGTAAGAGGAACCAGCTCATTATTTCGCTGGTTTAATTGGAAAAGATAAACTAGGGTATTTTCATTTCGTTTATATTGTCTTACCTGTTTTTAGTTTGCTTTCCACTTGTTTACGATTCTCTGTTTGAATTCGCTGTTCATTTGGCCGTTCGGAAAAGCGGTATCTGTTTGCCCGCTGGTAATAACGACTGTCAGCGTAAAGACTCGAGGGGCTGCTTGCACTGCGTTCACTGGAGGGGTTCTGTTGACAATAGACTACGGCTGAAATTTTGACGGGAACGAAATATTCCTTTAATGCTCATAAGGAGACGATGCCTGTAGCTCAATAATAGCACGTGGTGGAAACGATAGAGACGCACAACGTCCGAGTTACACATCGCAAGACTTAATTGAAACTGGCCATGTGATTGTAATGAAAGCAATCTCTTCTTAGGAGTTAATTTCATAACTACAGATGAAATAAAATAGAACTAATGGTACGCAGGCAATGATACGTAAATTTACTAAATACTGAAAAAATCGCCTGATTGAAAGAATTGAAACCTTTGCCGTATAATAATGGAGGTACTAAATACGCATCTGATAGAAACTTCCTATAGAAATAAAATATTAATAACTGAATCTATAACAGCAAATATGTGATACATACGGACGAGAATAGCTTATATCGATTGTACAGTGACAGATAGGAACTTATTTTTGTTTAATTTAATCATATAGTCAATACCTTCAAGAAAAAGTTCTTTCTTTCTTTCTTAAGGTTCAGTCTATGTCTTAACTTTAAATTTTCACGGTGACAAACGGCAGGACCCTTGTTGTTTATTATCAATTTCACATAGTGATGGCTCAGAGCAGCTTTAGCGGAATATTTTTTGTACATTTGCCAAATTTTCAACTTGCATCCATCGCCCATTGTGCTGTGTAAAAGTTCATCTTACAGATCTTAAATATGTTCTTGTAAATACAAAATCGATTATTGTCGCTGGGTTGACCTTGTACGCTCTGCTTACTTCATACAAAATCCATTTCTGTAACTAAGCATGGTCTACTGTGCCGAACATGATTTCAGAGGAATCGTTCCTTTTGTTGTACAGGATTGACCACCTGCCCGGGAACGATGCCTGTGCCAATTACCTTCGGGTCTGTCAGCTGCTTCTCACCTAGTCTTCAAATGTCGAATAATATCTCATAGTCGTGTCAGATTTAATCGTAATCAGCTAAAACAATAATTAGCTATTGCGTTTCCGTTGACATTAACAACTGTTACCCTTACTATTAGGCAGAGCAGCCTTCTCGTATTTTTTGGCTGTGGTAACATTGGTTTTATTTCTTGCGGTGTTTAGACCCTTGTTTCGCGCCGTTCGCTAATGAAAATTCATTCATCCTGTTAACAGGCGGGCCGAGTACTGACTGCTCCTGTGCCGGGCGGGCTATATGTTTGTGGCGCGCTATGGCGCGTATTGAGCACAATGCAAGCGAGGGTCGGTTCATGTGATGTCCCGCTAGTAGATTCTACGGTTCTAGCCTGGCCTCGGACACTAAACGTAGCTGATAGAGTAGACACCTAGGATTTATTGTTGTCTCTCAGCGTCAGCGCAAGAGTTTACAGGCATTTTCTTAAAGTAAGTTCCCTTGCTTTCGTTATTCTATTCAATCAGGCACGACACGGATTGCCCACCACTTTTGTACTGGACGAATACCGTTATGGACGGCTATGATGAAGTTAAGAAGATCGGTCAAGGAACCTATGGCACGGTGTATAGGGCTGTTAACTCCACGACCGGAGAAGAGGTTGCACTCAAAAAGATCAGGTACGCGTTTTTCCCAACGAAGTTCTATCGACGTACATTTAAGAATGGTACCTTTATAAGGATTCTTAGAACAAGTTTATTAGGAAGGTTGATCTATAGGTGGTTGCAAGCTTTTTACTTGTATTTTTTCGTCAGACTAGCAAGTGCCTATATACCTTTTTTTAAGATTTTTATATTCATATTCTATCCCCTGCACGCTTTAGGGTTTAGTTTTGGTTTGTGCTAGAGTCCAGTGACGGAATTGGGAACGGAATGGGCCCAGCCACGAGAGATGCACTGTTATAAAGCAGCATTTTTCATATACTAATTTGATCAGCAATCAAATCCCACTCTCGTCAAACTATATATGGACATAGCTACAGCATGATTGGTTAGTATCAGGTTATTTTAGAACAGCCCCGCATTGACTACTCCCACTGAAATCGTTCGTTCGTTATAAATTGCGATGAAAACGGGATTTGTTGCACGTTGTCTTTAGTTGTTGTCTTTTTGCTAGCCTACCGAACTTTAGAATACGTATACATTTGATTGACAAACCGATAAAAGGATTTCTTTCGGTTGATTCATAGAAGATAGATTATAAGTCAAGGAAAACGTCAGATGTGTACAACTATAACATTAATATTAAAACTATAATTAGAGCATAATTCTGGGATAAGGTATAGGGTTTTCAGTGCCTGAGGCATCGATAGAGACGGACAACTTAAATAAATTTAATTGAAATGCAGTTTGACGCAAGAGGTTCTTCATTATGAAACTAATTCATGCAATGTTACGTAGTTCTGTGTACTTCTGTATAAAGGTTCATCTAAAACAGAATAGGCTTAATCAACGAAGTAATGAAAGATCAATGTATTATTATTACTATCTGCGACCTTTGGTACATACGTTCGTTTCTTTTGCTTTAGGATTGACCCCGATACTGAAGGCGTTCCATCAACGACGATGCGCGAAATCGCTTCGTTAAAAATGCTGCAGCACGAGAATATTGTTCGGCTGTACGATATTATTCCATCGAGACACAGTATTTACCTAATTTTCGAATACATGGCTATGGATCTTAAGCATCTGCTCGACCAGCACGCAAAACTCAAAATCCCCATACCGGAAGCAACGGTGAAAAGTTTCATGTGGCAGCTCCTCCAAGGACTTGCCTATTGCCACAAGAACATGATACTCCACAGAGACCTCAAACCGCAAAATCTGTTGCTCGATAAAAAAGGTAATAATTGAACCAAATCACTCGATTATTTAAACTTTACCATGCTATACTAAACATAAAGCTATATTATTTTTTATTTATTTCAAATTTTTAATATTTGTTGTTATTATTATTCATTGACGTTAAGTTAAGCGTTAAGCTTACCAAACTAGCCTTTCCTAGCGTTAAATAAATGAGCGAAATGCAGAGTTGTAAGGTAGTTATAAAGGTAAAGTGTTTGCATGCTTCGCAATTTTAAGCTTGATAGTCGCTTGAATTAAATTTTTTGTAGTGAATTACGAACTCCCTACCTGTGGCATGGTAATCAACGTCTGTTGAAGTATATTTAAGGTCCCAATTGGTTTATCGTCCGCGCGAGACCTTTCCTTTTGGATCTGCTCCTTCGCCTTTCATTGGGTTGTTAAAAATGTATTGACCGTTCTTCTAGCTAGATGACTTTAAAGTCACACATCTTATGTAATATGAGTTGGCGTTCACATCGTTTGAAAGCTGAGATTTGACAGTGCTTTGTGTGCTAGTATCGTTGGAATGCCGTTATTCAGACCTGAGACAGAGCATCTTGAAGATGAATGAAATTCCTATAAAGGTTAGCTATATTCTACAATTTAGCTATATGCTACAATGCTATAGGTCTATAACAAATGGTGCTTTAGAAGAAGAAACGGCCTACAAACGGTTCTATCGTTTTTGTTCTGGAAATTTCGATGTGAAAAATGGTCGAATTAGGGAAAAAAATTGATGAAATTAGTGTAACGCTTGGGCAAAACTGGCACATGAGTAGCCATAATATCGCCGGTTCAACTGAAAGAAAGCTGGCTATAGAAAGTCCCGATGTCTGCCCGATGCCACATGAGTTGACGCAAACGAATTTGCTCAATCGTATTTCTATTCGCAAACCCTACAGAAAAACAACGAAACCGAGCCTCTTCTATCACAAATAATGAAAAACAATAATGTACAAATAAAAAAAAAGTGCTCTACAAAGTCCGAACTGATGCTGAAGAATGTTATAAGTTTGGTTGAAAAGAATTATGCCTGGCAAGTTTCTGCCGTTTGACCTGAACGATTGATTCGGACATCTACTATCGACAACTAGCAGTATATTACAACACCCGCCATGGTGAGAACAGACCCGGCGAAAATTGAGAGATTTAGAAGAAAGATTTTAATGCATTCGCTGTATAGCCCAGATCTTGCACCATCGGAATGTCATCAGGTTTCCCTTAATGATATTCAGTGTAACTAGAGGGGTACAAAAACCTCCTGTAGCAATTTATCGCTTGCTAAAAAACTACAAGAATTCTAAAAGTGATGGGATTATGCTGTTACCAGAGAAATGACAGTCCTCAATCAAAATAACGCGCACTTATTGAAGTAATATTATTTTAAAATTTAAAAATTATCCACGTTTATTTTGGTTTAAAATGGCCAATCTTTTCTCATCAACCTAACATAAGTAAATCTATATTTCATTAAACTTAATATTAGTTTTACCTCTTGTGGCGAGTTTCTAACTGGCGTCTAACGCCTACTATTATACACATTGAAATTAAGCTCAAACACGCAATATCGTCTGTCAGACTACATAAGACCAAGTTTCTCATTCAGATCTGATCGAAAAAAAGGTTCAAGGTATTATTGCTAGCTTAAATAGTAAAAAACGAACAAATTACTATTAGTAGTTATTACTAATTCATTATTATTATAGCATAGTTGAAAATAGCTAGTGCTTTATTCCCATATGATTTTCGCTTATAGGTCATATTAAGCTGGCAGACTTCGGGCTCGCTCGGCCATTCAGTTGTCCCGTGAAGATGTACACACATGAAGTAATTACCCTGTGGTATCGTCCACCTGAGATTTTATTAGGGACGAAAACATATGACTTGTCGGTTGATATTTGGAGCCTCGGATGCATCGTCGCCGAAATGAGCAACAACAAATGCCTTTTCCCTGGTAAGCGTAAGCGGATAGCTATACTCCTATTTGCTTAATGAATCAAAGCGTGAAATCGGTTTTTATATCTTGTCTGATAGGTGAAACCAGAGATTGTAAATAAAAAGTAACGACTAAATACGTATTGCAAGGGATTATCGGACTAAAGATGCCGCGTTCGTTTGATCCTGTCGGATTCAATAATGTAGTATTTTCCGGTGGTTTCAGAAGCATGTTGGTTTTTGTAGATATCACGCTTCTCGATGTAAAAAAACCTAGCATGCAATCTCGCTAAAAGAACTTAGCATCTTATTTACAGCAAAATACTTCTGATCTTTCCAAAATTGTGTAGGAGAATATTTTTGTTTGCAACGTTGTTGTGTAATTACTTTTATGATCCCCCTGTCAAAAATGGATGAATGCCGTTGAATTGAACTGCACGTTCAGTTATGACAAGTTTCCACGTTGCTAATCTCAATGTTTGCGAGACAGCAGCGACTATCTTGAAATGTTATTGATGTTGTCTACGAATGGTGAGTGAAAATGTAACTCTGTACAGCGACGTCAAGAGCGCATTTTTGGTCTAATGCAGCCTCTATCGTGTTTTTTTTTAACTTTGAACAGAATTTATTAAAAGTTTTGCTAAGATCTCAGCTTTGACATCTTAACTGCTGTATAAATTTCAGCCCGTTCTTTAGTGAATAAATATATATATATATATATATATCAGTTATATATTTAGTGATATTTTAGGACTTAGATTAAGCGACACACGTATTAACTAATCAGGTACAGTAACCTAATGAATGTTGACCTTATTGTTCTACAGGTGATTCAGAAATTGATCAGCTGTTCAAGATCTTTCAAGAGCTGGGCACACCTAATGAGAAGATTTGGCCAGGCGTTACGGAATTGCAGGAGTACAAGTCGTCATTTCCTCGCTGGCCGCAAAAAGATATCGAAACCCGTCTACCTCGAATGGAGACGTGTGGAAAACGTCTGATCTCGTCAATGCTGCGTTTGAATCCGATGAAACGAATAACAGCGATGGAAGCACTTCGCGACAATTATTTTCTGAACGTCAAGATCGAACCGCTTTCCAACCTTCGCGTAAGCAAGGAGATTTCATCTAGTTCCGCCACTTTTCGCCGATGAAACAGGTTCGTCCTAAGCCGATCATCTCAGTTCAGCCGAGCTTAGACACCGAAGTGTCCAATTCAGCCTGTGGCTACCTCGCAGCTGCATTTTTTGTGCACGGCCAATATCATAATCACCCTGTCCCAAGCTTTCTTCTAGGCCAGCTGCTATACGTTTGTATGACAGAGGTGTAGCTTCAATTTTAGGTGACTTTTAGGCGCTCTTATACTTCTAGTGAGATCGAACGAAAGTGAGTGGAAAATAGACTAGGGATCGGTAAACACCAAAGCGGTAGCGGAAAATTCGAATGCAATAAGGTCGTGACTGATATTGCTGAAACTTGCTCTGTATCTGCAATGGTGGTGAAGATGTGGCATTCAACTGTTTCTTACCTTCCATTCGCATTCGTCATTTTCAGGCAGCAATAACAGAATCACTAGTGTAGATACTTGTCTCGTTTGAAGCTTTGGGCTCTGGTGCTGCCAAAAAAACGTCAGGAGCCCGACCCAAACAACAGGGATCGCAAAGATCTGGTCTGAACGATGTACATAATTTAAATGTTCCTCATGTGTAGACAGCAGCTGTTCTTTCCTTCTTTCTTCTGATTGCTACGTCTCCTGTATTCTTCTTGAGAACTGCTTTGGTTAGCTCGTTCTTTTTCCTATTCAATTTTCCGAACCGTTTCATTATATCATGTTTTGTTGTTCTCGGCGCCTCTATGACTGAAGCACTGGCATCAACAACAAGATGAGCTTTATTATCCGCCAGCTTGAGAGGCACTCAGTACTTGCTGCGGTATTCTTCGCACATCACGATGTAGATTTGCTTGAAGTAAAATGGGTTTTCATAGGTGACCTTACCTTAGTCAGTCATGTTGGGAGGAACTTATAAAGACGCTGAAGTTCTACAACAAGATGCTAGGGCTTTACGATAATTCATGTAAAGTATTATAGAAACAAAACTGTGCCACGTTTTACGTAGATAGAAATATGTACATAGTTTATATATTCATTAGATGGTATTTAAAATGTGATAAAAAAAAAAAGTAGCAGCCATCGACTAGCGAACCTAGGTAAAAAAAAAAAAAAAAAAAGCTAATAGTCAGCATTACAGAGTGAGAAACGCGTGACAATAAAAATTCGAAAAAAGAAAACATTTTCAAGTAAAAATCAGCACACCATGGGGCTTCGTCTGTCAGTTCATTATTATTTTTACTATTTACCGTAACATTTATTTATTTTTTAATCATAAGCTCAATAAATACATACAGATATATTATATGAATGGTATCCTGGCTTCGATTCGAGACGATTTAGAGATCACCGTATAGCCGTGACAAATAAGGAGATGTTTTTTTTTAGCTGATCATATCATATCTATTTCTATATATCTATATCCTGTCCTATAGAACTCTGTATATTTCTGGTTCCCTTAACCTGACCCCTTACTAGACCAGATGAGAAAATCAATTATATCAGAAATGTCTGAACTGGCGTCCTCTTGCTCCGCCGTAGAAGTAATGATAGCATCGACGGAGTAGAATTCGCAGCCGTATCGGCGCACAGTAACAATTCTAACGAATGATGACAAAAATAAACGGAATCATTCTATGTATTTTTAATTTAAATATCGCCTCTGCGTAATTATTGTCTGGCAATCGTCGAACAGTATAAATGCCTCTTAGCATTGAAACAGTTGGGGAGTGGTAATGCTGATTCGTTAGGTCTGTTTATTGATTTTTGTGTAAAATAAAATCTAAATTTATTTCTTGCATATAATAATCTTAAACGGAATGAACTTATTGGCTATAAGTGACTAATAGCTCGCAGGGTTCGTAGTGTTACGAGATGTCAATTGATCCTTCTTGGAACAAACATCGGACACCCAATAATGCTTTATGTAGTGACTCACAGTAGCCTGTCAAAGGTAATACAGTGACAGATGAATGAATATTAGTTTATAATTTTACGACTGAAACACTAAAGGAAATCCGGATTCATTTCATTAACCGTTTCCAGTTAGAGCGCGTGCTTAAGTATATGTAAACACTTAATGATTCATTGGACAGCTACGACTAACATTTGATACAAAGCTCAAAGCGCTATTACGTTGAGTGTTAATTTCGTCTCAAACTAGAAACGAATGTTTCAGCGAACCGCTCTGTACATCGAAATCAACATAATGTGAATAGTTAAAGCACTGATTTTCTGTAGCGTATTCTTTTCTGTCTTGCCTATGTTTTCATATACACTATCACGATTGATTCCTATTCTGGGTCGATGATTGCACAGGCAACTGTCACATGTTGCAAAGGTCGCTTTCATGTCGATTCTCGAGATATCCACGCATGATAGCCATCTTTGATATCTATAAGGTGACATTTGCTACGTTGTGTGTTAGATTCATCATACTCTAATACTCAGGTTTATCGACTACAAACGTTGTATCACGAGCTGCAGAGCAGTTGACTCGTTATTAAGTTGCTCCGTGGTAAGTGAGCTGTTTAATTAAACAGTTTAAGTTGCTTCCTTTCCCCACAGTTTTATTTCTATCCTAACTCCGTCCGATTGTGCTATTGTCCACGTTTTTAAGCTCAGGGAAATTTGTCTAATAAGCGGCTTTTTGAGATGCAAATTTAATGCATTAAAAGCATTCTGCCTACAAAATGGTCTGGTATATATTCATTGAGACAGGACAAGAATTCAATTTCCGGTGTGGGTTTGAGGACATTGAGACCTTGACCCTGAATAGGGCCTGATCGAGTTATAGGTATTCGTTTTTTGTACATATCCCTTAACCCTATTGCCCTAATTCGGGCAAGTAAGAGCTTGCTTTAATTGTGCTAATAGAATATGAGTACAAGTAGAAATGTTCAAAGTGATATTGGATATATGTTATATGACGGTTATTTATTGATGCAATCATACTAAATATTTACGAGATACAATGTTTATATTGTATATAAACGTTATTGAGCTTTTTGCAAGGAAGCAGAATTACGTGCATAGTATAGTTAAATAAAATAGAATTTTTCAGCGTTGGTTCGACAGGAAAAGCTTCCTGTTGAGGTTATTATGAAAATCAAATTATCCAAAGTTCCCGTGAACGCACAATCGGTCAAGAGTATATTTTTATAACATCATTAACCATCACGGGTCTATTGAATTATCAGTAGATTTATTAATAACAGTTTCATTGACAGCGTAAGGTACACTCGTCGCAGGTACATTTGCGTAGTTACAATAACAGTCTTAAGAATAATAATATTAATAATTATCGAATTATATTAATTATTATCAACATTCTATTCTTAGCATTAGTATCATTATTATTAGTATCTTTTCCATCGTTTGCCAAGAGATAGCTTGTGGATCACCGGCGAATTCTGTTTTTTCTCTATTCCCGTTACTCTTTTCCATTATAAATAGTCACTTGGGTGGACCATGTCATTTACACATACGCACTTTAAAAAAACCGTCATTGACCACACCCTGCGCGACTACTCGCTCCACGGCATTTGTTTTTTATGTGTGTATCCAGTGCCGTATGTTCATCAACGATTTCCTCGAGCCCGTGTCATAGTTGTTACCATGACGCAAATTTTACAGGATAAGTTCTACTTCAATCGTTGCACAGGAAAAATGTGGCCGGTAGCTCATCTCCCCTTATTCCATAATTTTCGTCACATGCTTCGATGCACGATGGGTTCGGTACGTAGGGAAAAATGTTCATGTGACAGGCACACAAAGAAACACACGCGGGTCACATTCTTTTATTACTTGAGAACTCAAACTCTTGAGTGGTTAAAATGAAAGAGAATGGAGCGAGTGAAAGATTTAGGAAAAATCCAATGGAACAACTTTTGAATATGAAAGCTGCAGGCGACGAAAGGTTTCGTTCCGATAGCAGGGGTTCTGCTGTGAGAACAAAGCTCACCGTGCGTATTCGAATGAATAAGGTATTCACGAAGGCCAGTTTTAAAATATCTAACAAAATTATCCATATGCTTCCAGCAAGCGACCGGATTGCGATGATAGCCTGATTAATCAGAGTATAATCTGTTTAAAAAATGCGCCAGATAGATTTGATGGATCACCGTTCGAAAGGCTTTACCATTTAAGGCGCAGGGCATGGATAGTCTTTGTTTACTGAATAAAAAGGAACCTTGATTTATTTAAAGACTAAGCAGAATAAATACGCCAAAACGGAAGGTAGCATCTTCTTAAAATTTTCATGTACTTATCCAACCATATATACGTATATAGTCAAATTACTTCACTCATCGCTCCGTAGGTGTCCATAAAAACAAATTTACTTATTTGACATCTAATGGTGAAAAATGTCATTTCGCATCATCTTTTCTCGTGGCTGATAGAGACACAATCACTACTAATGGACAAATATGTAATTGCGATAATAAAAAAAATTACAAAGTGGCACAACTTGAGTAGGTTAATTCTCAAACTATTCAACTCAGTTAAGGATGACGGATAGTTCCCCTGCTCGATCTAATAATGTCCTATTTGCTTTCATTCGTTTGTATGAGCTGTACCGATCATTTTAACCCCACCGCATGTCCTGAAAGTATCTCGATGTTCTATGGAGTTATTGTTGCTTTTACAGGGTCCTAGTCTTTTCTCTCTATCTTCCATAGTGTATTCCCGTTTATATTCCACAGTGTAATAGTGATTAAATAAATTGTCATATTTTTCTTCTCCTAACCGTTTATAGTATTTACTAATTATAATTGTGATTATTAGCACTATAATTATTATTGTTTTCATCATAATAGGTTTAATAACCAGAAAGTGGTTATGATCGTAGTCAATGCGGGTAACATTTAGAAACCATATGCAAGCAATTTTTTTTTGTTTGCAAATCAATCGGACCTATCTTCGCATCGTATCATCTTGACTTTATGGATCATTCGGCTAACCAATCACATAGTTTGAAACTTCTACGTTCGATTGACTTACGGAACTTTTCCCATTTCCTTCACACGATTTAAGCCGCAAGAATGGGCCATATCACAACAGCTGTGTTCCCAGTGTCTTCTCATTAATCCACTTAGCTTTAATATCTCGTTTACCTCACAAACCTCAGATCATCGGCGAACGATATATAGCTCTTGAACACTTACCCACTCACACATTGAAATCGGTCAATCCAACTACGAAACAATCAACGTCCAGCCTGGATCGGATCTTGATATCGTCAAGATCATCAACCATTTTTTCTACTTCTCATCTTCTGCCATTTTATAGAAGACCACTTTTTTTTATCGCTGTTCAAATGTACCGCTACATTGCTTAGCATGCCAACCATTCACCCTCAGGGCACTTTAAAGAAGAAGAAAAAGTATATTACGTGTATAAGGAACATGGCTAGAACCGTTTTCTCGTCAGCGTCATCACTATCGTCATCGTAATTTAGACTGTTTTGGCCTGTCATAAATACGTGCATAAGTAAATGTTACGAATCTTATATCGGGTACTGCCTAAATACTAGATCTATGATTATATTCTTACTTTTCCGGACAACATGCGCTATTTATGGGGCGGAATATGCTCAAAAGCTACAAACTATAAAGGTTTCCGCAGTGACGAAATCGGGCTGCGTTAGGAGTAACGCCGAAATCGCGACGTTAGCTAACGCCTAAAGTAATAACCGTTTTAAAATTGCCGCTCATTTCGTTCATCTACAGTTACCAGCTGAAAGTTTGGCAGTTATTCATTACAATATTCAACGAAATTTTTATGTAATATCGGTGGAGACTGAGCTTAGGCACAATGTCCGAGTCATCAACGATCAGTAACGCTAATTTGTATCATCTGTGAGGACGGGAATCGCTCAAGTGGAGCTTCGCTAAAATAGCGTTTGTCTCTTGATCAACTCTTTTAAGTAGAAAAATGCCTTATTCTGAAAGAGACGATATCTATTCTATCGTAATATACTACAACAGCTAACGACGAGTCCAAAAGAGGGTTGTCAATTTATACGGGTTGTATGGAGTGCTTTTTCGAGCAAGTACGATAAAAAAACATTTTGAAGAACATTCAATTAGCTAATTTATCATGAGGCCAGAAGGTGCATCAATAAAAGCAGCAGATACATCACTCGAGCTGGTGCTTTGCTACCGTTGGGCAGGTGCAATCGACTTTTTCTTCCAATACTTTTGTTCTAATTGATATTTCCCGAAAAAAAAAACCTTTTAAACAATGTATCTCGTATTAGATATAGAATTAGGCCTATATCAAAGACGTTGTTTTAGTTGTTCAACTGTAGATGGGGTTACCAATAGTTGAGTGGAATAAGCAGATAATCCTGATCACGATGAGGTCGAATGCTTCTGAGGATAGGTAAATTTAACCTTTCTAAACATTCTCTGACGGTCAAAATAACTTGTCTCACTGTAGTTAACACAATGTAACAATGTGAAAATCTAAGTTCGGTTTACTCATGTTGTTTTTCGTTTATGACATCGGCTTTATAACTTCCTGTTTCTATCAGATAGGTCGCCTTCACTTTGACGCCTTTGCTGATTGACCAATAACAGACCGTTGTCAGTTTTGTGTCTTTCGCAGAATAAGCATCTGGGGATAGTGCAGGTTGGCGTCGTACAGATGCGCCTTTTCCTTGAGGTACCGAGAATGCAATTCCCAAACACACGTATCATAAACCATTAACAGGTCGGCTTCAAAACCGCGTTCGGTTGCGAGACGTACAAAATCCTGAAAAGTGTCTCCGCGAGCCGGCGCCAAGACTACGGCAATACCATCCGCCTTGAGCAGATTCCAGATCGTATGGACCAACGGCTTTCGACCATCGTGAAAGTACAGACAGTCAGCAATCAATATGACATCGAAACGGGCCTGTAAATCGTTCATATCATTTTCTGCATCCCAACGAAGCCGGCGCGTATGCACGATGCACCCACCAAACGCGCCTCTGTTAGCCTCAAGCATAAGTTGTGCGTTGGCTACGCAACGCTGATTGCCATCGGTAAGGAGCACTTCGGAGGCTCTTGCAGTGGCTGCGACCGTGAAGCCGGCCAGACACGTCATACCCCCGCCAAGCTCAAGGACGTTTTTGCCATAGAAAAGCTCCTTGTTTTTCATCGCATAATAGGCCATCACCTCTTCGGAAGGCCAAAGACACACATTTCCTGTATTGTTGTAGCCGCGCAGTTCATTGATCGACACTTGCGATGGAAGGAACCGTACGCGAAGCGAGAACTGCGGCTCTTTGAGGCATTTAGCTACGAACCAGGCTGCGTCCAGCTCATTTTCGTCGGGACCCGAATGTGTGTTGTGGTGAGATTGCCAATGATGTTGTTGTTGCTGTTGACCATGACCACCAAAATCTAAACTGGTCCCCTGATTACCGGCATCTTCACTCACACGACTAAGCTGTAGGAGACCAAAATGATGAAAGCGTCGCACTGAGCCCATAAAGAGACCGGCTTCTGAGACACGTCCTTCGTGTAGCGCTTTGGCCAGCATCCGCCACCGCATCTTGGCTACCGAGACAGACATAACCATTTTGTTGGTTTTCTTTTCATTGCTTTTTACCGACTTTTTACGAATATCAGCGGCCATGCTAATTTTTCTTCGTGGGTGGATAATCGATGGTGCGACTAATGCTAGCTGCAAAGTCGATCCGTGACGTTACCTGCTGCTCTCGTAATGGTAGAAGCACTGGGAGGAAACTAGGTGGACTTTAATCGACCCACCGCCCGGGCCACTGCTGGCGTCAGTAACACCGGTAACGCTCGCAATACGCTGCACGCAAATAGAAATAATACTTCGATTTTCCAGGCCGGGCAACCTCCTACTGAAAAGTCGTTATCTCTGGACTTTACACAGAATGCACGATAAGGAGCTGCACGTGAAAACAACA
Source organism: Varroa destructor (assembly GCF_002443255.2). Classification (NCBI taxonomy): domain Eukaryota; kingdom Metazoa; phylum Arthropoda; class Arachnida; order Mesostigmata; family Varroidae; genus Varroa; species Varroa destructor. Next base: position 40,169,280 of record NW_019211455.1, on the reverse strand, counting down.
GCGCCAGTAAACGTCCAGTTTGACGACTGACACCAGGTCGACCAGGCTACGACACTTGCAACAACGACTCACCTGGAGCACAGAACCTGACGGTTACCTACTGTACCTAGTCACTAGTACTCGAAGCGCTCACCGCAGGATAGATAAACACAGGCCCTTTTTACACCGCCGCTTATGAAGCCACGCAATGTTGCTTTACTGGCGACCAAATATAGTCGACTGTAAGCCGTGACAGCAAGCCTGCACGAAGCACCATTGACTTTAGTGCGTACCTATTTTTTTCCGAGTTCGATCGCTTGTGATTGTATACTTGCATTGTTTTTGCTGGCAAGTTGCTAGTCGTGATGACTTTTAGATTCACCGTTTACTTAAAAAAGTGACCCAGCCAGCGCGTCCGCCCGCCCGTGTTGATAATCGAGTACGCCGTCTTTCCGGGCTTATTGTTGCATTGTTATTTGCTTCCTGTCGCTGCTGGCTTTTCGCCGGTTCTAAACGAGGGGCCTTCCTGGCTAGTCTGGACAGACACACTTTGGTTGGTTACCTCTTGCTACCTTTAACTGGGATTATCCTGATCCCGGACCAGCCGGTGTGTTTGGCTAGTTTAGCCAACAAATCTGTCTGCGCAGTTTCGTGTCTGTTTCCGCCGAACCCGCCATCACTGTTACCGATACGTAACTGAAGTTTGCTGTCCAGCTACACGCCCGCTATAGGTAAAAGAGCAGCTTGCCTTGCAATTGTTTTCAGGTTGAGTTTGATGGTGGCGGTTTAATGCTGGTTGCTGTTGCCTTCCCTGCTTCGTTAAGGTCCCTTCTGCAGACCATCGTACAGGCTCCCCTTCAGCTTTCCTGGCCCTCCTTCTCGGACAGCCGGGCCTGATGGCCGGGCCATCCTCAGTGGAAAGGGAGAGTGTATGAACCGCGAGAGAGGACATCAAAGGCGCTAGCATTAGTAGGGTTTCAACATAGATGGAAGAGACCTTAGAGAGGTCATGGCCCTGACGTCGGTGGCCTCGTTAGAGCTAATGTTAGAGCTGGCGTAAGGTCACTGCTGTAGCAGCACAGCCGAGTTAATGTAACCACTGTGATAGGATACGGCGTAGAAAGTTGATAGTTGTAGACCTTTGCTTTGACAATACACTACCCAATACTGTCTTTCCTCGTAATTCAACTCACTCTTTGCTCGTTGAGAAGCCCAGTCACTTGTATCACAGTTAATAGTGGCATGGCTATGCAATATACGCTGTTGTGGGCGTAGTTAATGCCCTTTATCATTTTGAAAATATGTGTCCTGTTAAGAGGAAGACAAATATGTTAAAGAGCAGACGCTTTATCGGCAGTCTTTGGATTAGGTTATAATATGGCCCTCTTGCGAAGCTTGTTGTGTTCAACATATTTGCCTGTCAATGATATCATCAAACAGATAAAAAGAAAAAATTTGATGGGACAGCAAGCGCTTTGGACGATACGCAAAGGGGAGATAGACATAGATCATACATTTCTTTGGTTTTTTTTCGGGGCAATTTTGTTGTAGTTGGTTCCTTGTTGCGACAACAGTGCAATAGTGATTCGCATATCCCTTGATGTAGAAGAGAGTCAACGTGCCTATTTCGGCGAGTCAACCAACCTATGACCCCAGTAATTATGCCGTAATCAAAGTTTGTTCTGTCTGCGTTTTATGCTGCTTTCTACAGAAGGAGAAGTCAGATTTTCGAGCAGTAGACCGCGCACGTCGGGAGTTGTAGTGCGATGTACGTAGGATGATAAGAATACTTCTTGCAGGATTTCGTGCGATTCGATACTATGGATAGTGCAAAGATGTAGCGCCTGTTGTGTTGAACCTTCCGAACTATCGCCTTATCCTTCTAGCGATACGGTCTCATCTAGGTTGCAGAAGCTGGATTAAGCCATTCTTGACACCGTTACTGGATGCCATTTTTATGGAGAACAATTAAAAATATGGTCTTTGTAAGATTACGGAGCATGGGCTTTAATATACTTTTCCGCAAGGGGCAGCTTTGCTGCTACTCCCCAGTCTAGCGAATATATTTGTTTGTGGCATTATTAACACTAAACTTACCCTTAAGGGTCGATTTGACTGCCTGAAAATTTCTTACAAGTTCACGTATTTTAATGGTGTTACGTCACCATCGGTCCGCCATTAAATATATCTACACGTAACTAGAAAAACAATTAACTATTTTAAAGATGGGTCTGCTTGACCGGGCACAGTCATGATAAATGCATTGTGTATAACTATATAATAAATGCATATTGAACAGGACTAATCAATGATTTGTTTATTGAATAATGTTCTTATAGATCCAACTAACAGAGATGAACAGGGATGCGACATTTTGGCCCAAAATCTCACCAGCTCAACAAATCATATTCCCCTCAAACATGAAAGCCCTAAATATTAATTTGTTCGCAATTATTCGTCAGTCACTGTAAAACAATTAGTTTTACCCTAAATGAATTACTTAAAATCTATCTTAAAAATATCTAAATCACTTAAAATCAAGTGCGGTATCATCAAGGTGTCAGTAGTGAAGAACAACATTACTTTGGCCAATTTTTGCTAAAAATCATACTAATTAATAAAGTTTATGTTTACCATTCCTTATGTTGTTTACAAGTTCGCCACCTGTAAAAACATTGACTAATTTGAGATTAACGAAAAACAATTGTTTATTTTGTCCAACCGTTGTGTCGATTTCGTTAAAAACTGGTACTTCAAGACAAAGATTGAAAAGTTAAACGACTAATTAACTATGGTGGCCATAGATGATGATCTCATTGTTTATAACAATAGTTTAGTACAAAGTGTACATCTTGAAGGTCTAGCAAAGCGCTCCTGTATAAGCCCATGTAAAATGCGTACACCTTTTGTGGAACAACAGAGTAAATATTATAGTTGCTCAAAGAAAAATTTACTGGCTGTGTTCGCGTTAGCTGTCATGCCGTGATTAATGTATTTAGTAAAGATAGTTAAGAGATAATCACAAGTCGGTTTAGTCCACCTTAGCGATTTCAATCGAAATGGCAAAGGCGGTAGTGACAGCATTTTCGCGACTTGAATCCAGATATCCGTGCAGAGTATTTTTACGCCAACCTTCCTCACAACATCCTGCCGGTAACGACAGAATAACACAGAGTCGGAGGTAAGCTGTTCCCAAATCTTTTAGCTTTCTGTGTGAGTTTCGTTAGATTCATAAAATTAACTCGCCAAGGAGTTGTTTCTTCTATCCTGTCCTATTATAAAGGCTGTTTCGTTGGACGTCTTTTGTAGCTGCCCAGGAAATTGTTCGATGCACTGCATGATTATTTAACGCATATATAGGAATAGTTCACATAGAAGTAGTGAACGCAATAATAGAGTAAATATGAGACTATATCAATAATAAAATAAATATCATTAGTAAAAATGACCGAATAAAGCCAACGGTTTTACGGAGGACCATCAAGCCGTGGTGTATAGTGGGTATCGCAATTCTCGAGATTCGTAGAACTTAATTTGGTGTGCTATCATCATTTGGACGCAACTGAAGTTCCAGTTCGCGCTTCAGAGCCTATCTAGTGTACCAAAACTGGTAACTATCTGTTCTGTAAGATTATTTCTGATGTGCTATCCGCTACACGCTTGAGAAGTGCAGCGTGGTGTAGAAGCGTGTTTAACTATATATAGGAGGACATATCTTACTTTATCACTAAGAATAATAATCATCAGTGTTGAAACGGATACAGAATAAACGGGTATCGAAAATCTAATGCAAATATATGAGCTGATATAATAATAAGCAAAAAGCAAAGTAATCAAGCGCATGCTATTCGCGGTAAAAAACCATACGTTGACAGGACATATTGAAAATTCTTGTGTAAAGGTTTTTTGCAATCAGTTCAGCAATACACCTTTGATTAATATACATCTAGAAATCTGTAATTTTTCGAATTTAATTTTGTGCAGTTTTTGGCGCCCCCTTCTAATTATCCCCCGAGTAGTTTCGGTTTTCTGTTTACATTTGTTAGAGACTTAGAGTTCAGAGTGCCCGGCTGCGAAGTAAAAAATCGGTGGTTTGAATTCTGCAATAAAATACACCTATTACATTAAACACACAATAAGAATAGTTTCGTAGTTATGACGATCATCCCGGAATGTTAAAAAGTGTGAGATACTATTTGTGAAAAGATCTAGCGTGTTAATGTTTTAAGCGTATCTGTTAGATTTCATTTTTCGTCGATGTCGCTTTCCTTCGGTGAGCTCGCGTCAATTTTCCCATGAAGACAACTCGACTTGTACCGTAGTAAATTGATGAACATCTCGGTGAGCTCCTTTCAGTGACCTCAATTTAGTTACATATACAAGAAGGGACTTCCGGTCATAATCCTCTTACAAAACGTTGTTCGCAGATCTTAAATATCGTGTTTATTGAATAATTTTTTCTTCAATTTCTTGTAAAATCCAAAAGCGATTTCGGTAGTTAGTAATGTTCATGCTAATCTCTACGCATAACATGCTCTACTTACATAACATGCACTTTTTTCAATCGTATTGCATACTACCTTCAAATTAGATGTATGTTAGAGTGTTTTGTGCTATTTATTCATTTTGTTTGTCTAGTATTATACAACACGTATTTCGTTGTACATTTAACATAAAATTGTATACATACATACTTGATGTTATGAGAATTGGAAAAATCCTCTAGCGGTGGCTTGGATGGTAGGCAAGTCGAAAAAACTAGTAAGCTTGCGGCTTTCAGCCACGCAGAAGTAGACGATGAATGTTAATATTATTATTTTATATGTTATGATAAATATCACGTCACTTATATAGCTGATTGTTGTGCAGGTACTAACTGCTGCGAAAGGTGCAGCAGCTATGCCGGACTCAGGTGAATCCAAACGAAAGAGAAGAGTGGAAGAAAACAACGATTTCATTCAGCGAAAGCAAAAGTGTCCAGAATGTCTGGAACCAACTGGGAGGTTGTTAAAACAGGCTAGAAAAGCTTGCGAAGAATTCAGCGGTAATACGGCTATTCTAGTTCTATATAGAGCATAAGAGTAGAAGTACTGTTTTAACTAAGTATAACTTCAAAACAGCTAGCCCCCTTTCAGCACGACAGGAACTATTTAGAGCGCCTCGCTTGTCCATATATTTAGCAGGCATCTATGACATTTCCTGGATCACAATAGGCATAAATTATGTTTTTCTATTATTTGGGCTGACATTTGCCAATGATTTCAGTAATTTGGTTTCGTTTGGATAAAAATGTTTTATTATAATTCAGCTCAAACATTTAATTACTCTCTGTATACGTATAGGAACAACAAAATATCGTGGAGCAGTAGTGATGTTGGTCATAGATAGTTAAGTCAATATTGCCAAGTAATTGAAAGAAGTTAAATTGTCAGTTAATGGTGTCGTTTACGTTATTGCTACACACATTAGAATCCACCATCTTCTACCAAACTCGAGGACAAGGATAGAGAAGGCCTTGATAAAAGAACATCAAAGATAGAAGAAGATGAAATCAAACAGCTTCGAACGCTTACAACACTTGGCTACGATCCGCGATTCCTCCACGAGAAGCGCCATCTTATCTGTGATTTCGTTTTAGAATCTCTTATGAATGGGTAATGCCTTGCACATGTCTACACCTATGCGTTTGATTTCTAGTGCGCTTAACATAAAGCTATATTATTATATGTAATACGTACTTTACCTTTATTAACCAACAGCCGAGATATGTACAAGTCTGCTCCTGGATGCCGTTGCAAGATTGTCAGCGAATTACAGAATCATTTTGTAATGTACCTATTATAAAATTATAGAAAAATACGCTATAGCCACGTTTGCTCCTTGTAGTTTAAGTGAAGATAGCGGTTGTTAACAGAATATGATTCAATAACATGGGAAAAGTTCTGTGTTAAAGTCTCGATAAAGTTTCACTGTTTCACCTAGATTACCTATGCATTGAGACATGCGTGCATATAGTAAAAAATGAACGCGTAGATAGCAGAATTTCTCTCATTTTTTTCTCGTTGGTTTTCTAGGTCTTCATAACATGAAATCAAAGCGCACAGCCAAGGGCTCTTGTAGGAAGTGGTAAATCGGTCTTTGTGCCTGAGCTTTATAAGCAGAAAACAAAGAAAGCCAAAAACAAATGGAGATGATCTTAAAAATTGCATCAGCTAATTATTTGTTCGCATTTAGGGTGCGAGCAACGTATCACGGACCTAGGCGCAGATTAAAATCGTGTTAATGTGGGCAGCAATTTTACACTAGCTACTCTGAATACAAATGAGATCGAAACGATTCTAGGGGTTATATATGGAACGGTAGCACGTAGGACACTCGGTAAGGTATTTTTTTTTTATCAAGAATGAATGTTATTATAAATAGTAGAAAAAGACGAAGAAACATCTGATGGAGGAATTACTATTTATAGAGTAAAACTACGAAAAGGAGACGCATTTTCGATATATAAAAGACTGGTGGATCAATAAAGTCATAAAGCCTTTCTCAAAGATGGACGATGGTCGATCGGTTTTCCTGTCTTAAAAGCGTTTTGTTCAAAACACACTTCTAGCAAACTAACGCTGCTAGTGATTACTTGAGAGTCTCACGCTGAGGTATATGTTTTTTATACTGTGTCTGATCTGCGATTGGTTGGTACGTGTACAGAAATAGGCAGGAGTTATCTGGGGTATCCTATTTTTTCTGTCAACTCGACAATTCTAGCGCACCTCTTAGCCATTCGTTAGCTGCTGCAATTTAGAGTTTGTGGTAGATTGACACGTTAATCTGATTGCCACTGTCATCAGCAAGTGAGATTCTACTCAGATCACTTCTTTAAGGCCGTGGATGTACATCTGGTATCACTATTTGGTATTTGTACAGTATGTACTGTTTATTACTGCTGGTATTACTATATGTACAATATAGAGTAGTTTCGGCACAGTGTCTTGGGCCGCAAGACCCAGGTCGACGACACCCACTATTGTAATAATTGTCATGATTTACGTATAATAATACTAACCGTAACACAGGCAGCGGCAAGAGCGTCACATTAGACAGAGGAAAATTAGCTGATTGCGGCTGAGTTTCAAAGCTCATGAATCTTCAACGACATGCGTAATTTTAACGCAACACAAAAGAGTGCGACTCTCAATAACAACTCACAACTTCTCAAAGTGACATTCAAAACTACCTAGAAAAAAAGCCAATATTCTACAGCTAGGAAACTTTACCAAAGCCCCCCGATACTGCCGAAGCAAATATCCCAAGGTAAGGCCCGATATCCGTAAACGACACCCACACATTAAGATGAAACAGGACTACATAACGCTTGTCACAGTCATTCACTGACGGATTATGACTAATCAATTGTTAATTCGAAATTCAAGTTCACGCGAAAATCGTTGTCTGATCTGATAGTTAAGGATGTCATTTGGAGAAAATAGTTGACACTTTCCATATTATAGAAAGGGTAAAAATTAATGGAAGACTGGAAACAACTCGGTAGCAGGCAAGGGGTTCTAAATCAATGTAAAAAACTTGCCCTATATTTTTTCTATACTTTAGCGAAACTATTTTTCGATCATTACGCCTGTAGATCATTACGCCATTAGAATAAGCAAACGTAAAGCAAAAAGGTAATACAAGTTATACGGAATATTATACCAATAAGCATAACGTTGAGGTATAATGACCTCCTGAACACGTAGCAACCTTTGCGTTCCATATATTGTTTGGAATCTTGTTATCATTTGAATTGATAGATAAGTACTTCGGTGCGAATTAATTAAACTTGAAACAGAGGAAACTGGAACGAACGCGAACTTACCGTTTCCTCTGTTTAAATGCAACCGCCTTCAATAACCAATGCGTTCATCCGAAAATGCACATTATCCAACGTTTAGCATTAAATGTATCATTAATATAACCGTATGTATCATTAGTATAAATATGACTAGAGCTTCACTAGTTGTGACATTACCTTTTTTAATTTTTTTAAGAAGGGGGAAGTGTTATTCACATTAGTGAACACCATCCGGGATGGAAATAAGTTCGGCAAACTTAGTTTGATTTTAAAAAATCACCTCTTGTCATCTCTCTCTAAACGTATGCCAATGATTTGGAACCGCTGAAATGTTATGTTGATGCAGTACAGACGTTGGCGACTAAGGGTTGGTTACTTCAGTCAACACGTGACCAACTTAAAATGCTCATGCAAGGTTATCGATTAGTATTTGCAACGGCTTGATTCTGCCAAAAATCTACCGTTTGATACGTTACGTACACATTCGAGTAATGATCAAGGTGTCGTTGGAACGTGGGCAAATAACACGAGGTTCGCTGTCTCCTTGTAAGCCTTAGATAAAAATAAGAACACTATGACGTTTGAAAACACGTCTTTTCACATAATTTGAATGCTTTTTTATTTCTACGTCGTTATAAATTTTCAACGATTCCACCAATGTTAACCACATCCAGAATTGTAAGACTTGTCATACGCTCAAGGGTAATAGTTTGTGGATCTCACTTTCGCTATAGCTGTTCCTGCCGAATTTCAGAATGGCATCTACGGAACAGATACGGGTCACCACTCACAGTTGCTGCTAGGCTACGTTGGCTATCTCAGTGAAGATTTTCGTTTTGAAAACGTAGCCTTAAATACGCAGTCTTTTCTTAAGGGAATACCAACGACTATTTTCAACCACGCCTGTATATGCGGCACCTATAGAATCAACTGGCCATTGTTGTGACGCATACATGTATCGAAAAACGTATCAAGAATACGACTGGATAAAGTCTAATGCATTATTATACTCGATTTGAAGGACGGGTCGGGTCGGAAAAGCTTTCAAGCATCCATATAACCTACGGTACTGGGCCTTCTGGCTGCCAAAAACCTCGACAGCGAAGTCTACGGTCAAGCGAAATAAGAAGTCGTAATACGATTAAACTCTTCTATTGTGAGAGAGAAGACTCGTCCAGAACTTGGTCTTAAAAATAGCTTTTAAATTCTCTCTCTTAACGTTGGAATCGACAACGAACCCGTGCAGTTATACCCGCAACCTACTGAGATATCGTCCAATGGCGGTCTATGACAAATACTCTCACTTCGATTTCTACAAATCGTCGTCCTTAGAAGGCACCACATGAAACGGGCGCTCTACTAAGTCAACAAGGTCCTAAGTTGGGCAAGACCTCAGTATTAGTTTAGTAGTTGTCTGGTTCTTTTAATACCTAACTTTGGGAACAGTTCGTTTATGAAACGACGTTTAGGCGTATCAGTTTTGTTCAAAGCGGGTCACTCGTAACGAGATCGGAGATGTTCGAATTCGTGTCTTGTGGATCCAACGATCACCACATGAAACTAGTAAATTCCAACGCAATGGAGTACAACTTTTTTGTCATTAACTAGAATTGGTAAATCGGCATGAAAGCGAACAACGACAAGTTCTCGTGGCTAATTGCTCGTGCTTAATACACGTTTTCATTATGACAAGACCAACAGCTAAATCAGCAGAATGTGGTGCTTTAAAAAAATACGTTACTCTGTACAGTAATATACCTTTTACTTGGATAATGGACGCTAGAGCTTATAACACTATTACCAATCCCATAGGCTAAATGCATTCATGTATCCTTCTTTATTTTGCGCACACCGTGTCCACAAACGAGTACGTAAACCTATCGAGTGAATCCATGAGACACGTTAGCACAAATATAGCGATAGACATTATTGGGCACATTCACAGCATGAGTAGGTACACTTTTTAGCGAGTGTCCTTTCTGTAAGGACGAAATCCACGAACACAAGGACCAGATCGACAGACCCATTTTTTCCGTTTTCACCATTATCACTTAATTTGTTGGCATCGTCTATCTATCTTGACCGATAAAATCAGTGTTCGACAACGTGGCGTGTAGATTGACATCGTAGAAATCCAGATCGTTTAGGTATCAAAATTAGTGTAGACGACGACAAACTGGTCCTGTCAATAAGTTGATATCGGCAAATTTTCTTAAAATGCAGCCGAATCGTCTTTGGAGAAGATGTATACGATTACGATCAGACGACCGGTTTGACCAAAGTAGAGTAGTTTCCACAACATTGTGACTTGCTTATCACAGACACGTGATTCAAGCAGTCACCTGTAACGCGATTTAGGTAGCTTACAGGACGTTCTTCAACATGATATTGCTGTAAAATTTTGTTGATTTATTGGAAATTGCTATGTATTACTTGCACCATAGAAAGGGAAACCTTGAGATGTTTTTAACGCTTCATTAAAAAAACAGGGAACCATCTTATGCTAAATTAATTTACCTAGCAATTTCCTGAATTTCGTCCGTAGCACCTTCGCGTGCACGAACCCTGACGTGTTGCATAAGCTTCAACCATACTGTAACGCCGTCATATGATCTTTAATGCTATAAATCATCGTTCTATAAAAATCAAAACCCAAGCAACGAGAACCTAACAAGGCTTGCTTCTGTCGTCCTCTGTCGTATCAACGTAGCAGATGTACAAATCGAATATTGGTAGAAAGCGTAATCAGGGATGGTAAGTAAAGTTAACAAAAAAACTTCGTTTTTTTGTTCGATCATCACATCGAAAAATTTCGTAATATTTATACAGTAAACTTTTATAGTGTACACAATATTGCAGACATTGTATAATATTTCTCTTGTTATTTATTTTGCGTCATTTTCTTAGTAAAAACAAAGAAACTCTGCTCAATAAATAGATTTGAAAAACTGAGAAGCTGCACTCCATGTCTTTCATCAGCCAATATTATAGATTGTGCTAAATTTAGGAAGGCGGACAACAATGCTCGCCACAAAAACAAAGCTACTCTTAAATTACATAGCAACTGGAACGGAAGAAACGATATGCACACTTGATCTATACCTCTTCACCTCAAAGGAGAACGACAAAGACAGTGGAAAAATTTGACCTTTTCTTTTCTGCTGTAAACGCATTTCGTTGGGTCAGAAATCACACTAATCTGTACGTGACAGTGTGCTTCTTATACCGTCGTGGTGTACCGGCCATGGTCGTTATGGTAAGCGGATTTCGTTCGTCTTCGGCAAAAATATCTATACTACGAGTGACGTGTTTAAGAGATGCATGTCCTGCGCATCTCCGAGGCACACTAAGAGGCCGCACTTGGCTGGTTTTCTGATCGTGGAGGGTTTTTGCGACGCGGGACCAAAAAAAGAGCGACCCGGGACCAAAGAAAGAGCGACCCGTCAGGACATCGATATTCTTCGAGATTCTTCTCAGAATGGCGAAGCCTGTTTCAGCGCCTGGCAACAACGTTTCTTTTTAGTTATTTCCTCATGCAAGTAGGTGATTCAAAGAAAACTAGTCTAGCATTTACATTCTACGGAAATCGGAACATGGTAATGTGTACCTGAGTGCACTGGAGCAAAGCTGTTCCAAGTCCTTTTGCTAACGTACCTAAGAATAATTTGTATATAGCCGTTTCAACGATTTTCGTAATGCTACAGAATCGAATATACTATTTTCCTTCGAAAATTTTTGGTCAAGTCTAAATAAGATTAGCGAGCTTTGTCAAGATTGTTCTTTGGCCGTAGCGAATGCCAGAGTAAGGACTTTTATAGTGACAAACAAGGGTTCTTTTGTCGCCTTCTGGTAGACAACAGCCGCTGCATGGAGCGACATAATAATAATAAGTAAAGTTTACGATCGCTTAAAAGGAGAGCTTTTCCCATCGTATTAGCATTCACGATAAAGTACGTTAGGAAAACTCGAATATATGGAACTCCTTAGCCCATGAACCCAATCTTCATATGCAGGCGGGTTCGAATTCGGTTAGCACGTTTGGTTGACGAATGAGATAAAGAGTATGAGAATACTGCACTGGCCTGTTTGATTTAAGCAGTGCAGTATTAATTGGAATATAAAACAGACAAGTATCTGTAGTCTACAGGAGTATCAAGTATTAGTTAATAGAATATTGACAAAAAAGTTGTTCCGACAATGCTAGTTGTTCCTTGGCGCATTTACTGCGGGAAAGGACTTTTTGACAATGCTACCGGCAAGTCTTTATTTTGAGCGAGACATACGCATCGTAAGGACATCCATTGCACACGTTTTAGACTAAACGCACTAAGCAACGACTCTATATGAGTCGTTGCTTCGAGGTTGAATGGGCAGCAGAACTCTTATATATACAGTGCCCTCCGAGCTTAGGGGGCTAGTATCTGCTAGATATTCCTGGCACTCGAGGACCAACCCGGAGGAAAGCATTAAAGCCATGCAGCGCAGCACTAGCCACACCGATTCTGACTCTGATTGACGCGGCTGTTAAATTGCTCCGTTCTGCCGTATTATTATATTGAACGTACGATATACATATTATCTTTTATTACCGGGAAGCGTAGCTCAAAAGATGCATTAGTTGCCATTTAACTCAGTCAACTTTTCAATCTCAATACAGATAGGCTACTGCTAGCCAAAAGAGTAACTGATTATCTGTCCACTAAAATATATATAATATATATATATATATATATATATATAAAATAAAATAAAATTCGTATTAAAAGAAAAAAAGATAAATACACGAGCTACTATTGCAAAAATTTATTTGTTATAGCCAAAACGTATTCGTCTTGATGAAATCATTTTTAACATCCTTTGTTCCACCCGCGCATTATTTCTAAGTATTTTCAAGTAACAAAAAAACCAGAATGGACCAATTATGAAACAAAACAAATATATAATAACACGATATCTAAAGCAGGCTTATATTTTCTTTTCGTTCACGATTAGTTTAGCCATTTTCATCATTGAAATTCATCAATAACAATACTTTAGTACTTATAAGCAAATAAAAGGAATTTATTATATGGTTTAACTAGGAAATTTGGTTTAATCGTACGGCCTGCAAAAAAGCGATCTCAGGACGACATGCGCCTCACCATTTGCAAGGTGCATTCCCAGACGAAAATGTCCTCCGTTGAGTTTCTTGTCTCCTTTATAAAAGTTGTACATTTCCACAACGTGATAAAGCTGCCCAACAGAATAAAAAAAACATTTACAGGATTAATACCTTGGCACTGAATGGCAAACATTACACTAAGCCGCGTTTTCTCACGACATTTTGAACTGCTGAGCAAAAAAGCTACTCGAACAACGGAGCGAATTGAATGAAAATTATCTTTTCAAAAATAGCGCTTTTGTATATTTTCGAAATTTCATGTTGGGCAAAACTCATTTTAAACTTTAGGCACTTGCATCACGCTCCTGTTGAAGCCTGACATAATAAATATTCTCGTTCGATTAGGATACTTCACTGATTGCTTGCAAGTGATTGCTATTGTAGCCGCTATAAGAACCGATTTCTACTAGAAAAAAAAGAAAAGAAAATCTGCCTCAAGTTCTGTCCCGATACGTCCAGCAAATCACCAATGAATCGAGCCTGATTTTGACTCAACAGATTTGTATACATGTACATATAGTTGACTTCTGCACCTTTACTTGCAATGAGGGTTTCGAAAGTATCATTAGCATACCACACCGAATTTCTTTTGATGTCTGGCAATGTAAAGTGGCTTATTCAATCGGATCGATCGGCTAGAACCACAGGTTCTATGCACATCGTAACCATTATGGCCTAAGTTGCTACAATGATGACTTGCCTCACATGTCGAAAGGCCATTCAAAAGCATGTAAGGCGTCTAACACATGCAGGCGGACGGCGTCGTATATCTACAAGCGACCTAGGACGTACAAAGCTCTGGAGTAGTTACGCCATCTTCAATTATCTTGACCTGATCATTATCGATGAAACAACTAGATGGCATAAGGGTGGTCATCAGTTTCGCGTGACTGTGTAGACGTTTAGTCCTTAATTGATAAGCCTAGGGACATCTAAAAATGTTTAGGTTCGAAACCGGACAATGGCCACGTGGTGTGTTCACCAGAAAGCCAGCAATATGAGCCAATACCGGATACAAAACTTTGCACTGTACATTTCGTGGTTACAGGTTAATGAATAGCGTTCATTGCTCGAGATTTCCGGAGCAGAAAGAAATTGTAGAGAATAGTTATATCTGACGCAGGTATAGATCGTCCCATAAGCATGACCCAATTGTGCTTCCTCGCAGCTACACTGCACAATATCTTTTTCACTAATTTTTTCTTTATGTGCACGAAAATTTTGTTCGAACTTTGATGCTGGAAGCTTGTCGTTATTTTCGTAGTAGTTCCGAAGATTACTGTCATCGATTTCCACCGAATTTCCATCGATTTTCCAGGCATTTCGAACTGGTCGTGCCGCGTCGCAGTATTCTCTGAAACGTTATCCAGAGAGAACACGTATTTCGGTAACAAAAACACAATTCAGCGGACGTGCCGATTGTTCGGTAATCCTTACTTGAATTTAATATGTCATGTCCTTTGTGAAATCGAGCAAACTTTCTATAAATTACTGCTTCATTGTTTCAAATTAGTGGAAATGGACAGAGAAAAATTTTGAGAATATATTGTAAACTGATCGTAGATTCTCCTTGCTTACTGAAAACGCTTTTTACTTATTTTTTATTACGAGAAAACATGTTATTTTTATTATTATTATTATTATTATCATCATCATCATCATCGTCGTCGTCATCATCTGCGTTTACAGCCATCTTCTTCAACGTTCTTTTGTTATCTTATCGTGGTTACTATGAATTGCTTTTATCAGGCGTTTTTTTACGTT